>NC_042960.1:39572087-39881372 GCF_901001165.1 Salmo trutta | reverse complement strand
CCTTGAACTGAGCCCTGGGGGACACCAGTGGTGAGAGCACGTGGTGCGGAGACGGATTCACGCCACGCCACCTGGTAGGAGCGACCTGTCAGGTAGGACGCAATCCAAGAGTGAGCCGCGCCGGAGATATCCAACTCAGAGAGGGTGGAGAGGAGGATCTGATGGTTCACAGTACTAAAGGCAGCAGATAGGTCTAGAAGGATGAGAGCAGAGGAGAGAGAGTTAGCTTTAGCAGTGCGGAGAGCCTCCGTGACACAGAGAAGAGCAGTCTCAGTTGAATGACCAGCCTTGAAACCTGACTGATTTGGATTGAGAAGGTCATTCTGAGAGAGATAGCAGGAGAGCTGGCCAAGGACGGCATGTTCAAGAGTTTTGGAGAGAAAAGAAAGAAGGGATACTGGTCTGTAGTTGTTGACATCGGAGGGATCGAGTGTAGGTTTTTTGAGAAGGGGTGCAACTCTCGCTCTCTTGAAGACGGAAGGGACGTAGCCAGCGGTCAAGGATGAGTTGATGAGCGAGGTGAGGTAAGGGAGAAGGTCTCCGGAAATGGTCTGGAGAAAAGAGGAGGGGATATAGGGTCAAGCGGGCAAGTTGTTGGGCGGCCGGCTGACGAAGTCATCCGCAGAGAGGGGGGGGGGGAGGGGAGAAGGATTCAAGAGGGAGGAGAAGGTGGGAAAGAGCTTCCTAGGGTTAGAGGCAGATGCTTGGAAGATAGTGGTAGAAAGTGGCTTTAGCAGCAGAAACAGAGGAGGAAAATGTAGAGAGGAGGGAGTGAAAAGATGCCAGGTCCGCAGGGAGGCTAGCTTTCCTCCATTTCTGCTCGGCTGCCCGGAGCCCTGTTCTGTGAGCTCGCAAAGAGTCGTCAAGCCACGGAGCAGGAGGGGAGGACCGAGCCGGTCGGGAGGATAGGGGACATAGAGAGTCAAAGGATGCAGAAAGGGAGGAGAGGAGGGTTGAGGAGGCAGAATCAGGAGATTGGTTGGAGAAGGAATGAGCAGAGGGAAGAGATTATAGGATGGAAGAGGAGAGAGTAGCAGGAGAGAGAGAGCGAAGGTTGCGACAGCGCAATACCATCTGAGTAGGGGCAGAGTGAGTAGTGTTGGAGGAGAGCGAGAGGGAAAAGGATGCAAGGTAGTGATCGGAGACTTGGAGGGGAGTTGCAGTGAGATTAGTAGAAGAACAGCATCTAGTGAAGATGAGGTCAA
Organism: Salmo trutta; assembly: GCF_901001165.1. Lineage (NCBI taxonomy): Eukaryota > Metazoa > Chordata > Actinopteri > Salmoniformes > Salmonidae > Salmo > Salmo trutta. The sequence goes on along the minus strand of NC_042960.1, from coordinate 39,880,167 downwards.
GCGTATTGCCTGCCTTGTGAGTAGGAGGGGACGGTGAGAGGGTGAGGTCAAAAGAGGAGAGGAGTGGAAAGAAGGAGGCAGAGAGAAATTAGTCAAAGGTAGACGTAGGGAGGTTAACGTCACCCAGAACTGTGAGGGGTGAGCCATCCTCAGGAAAGGAACTTATCAAGGCATCAAGCTCATTGATGAACTCTCCAAGGGAACCTGGAGGGCGATAAATGGTAAGGATGTTAAGCTTGAATGGGCTAGTGATTGTGACAGCATGGAATTCAAATGAGATAGACAGATGGGTCAGGGGAGAAAGAGAGAATGTCCACTTGGGAGAGATGAGGATTCCAGTGCCACCACCCCGCTGACCAGATGCTCTCGGGGTGTGCGAGAACACATGTCGGACGAGGAGAGAGCAGTAGGAGTAGCAGTGTTTTCTGTGGTAATCCATGTTTCCGTCAGCGCCAAGAAGTCGAGGGACTGGAGGGTAGCATAGGCTGAGATGAACTCTGCCTTGTTGGCCGCAGACCGGCAGATCCAGAGGCTGCCGGAGACCTGGAACTCCACGTGGGTCGTGCGCGCTGGGACCACCAGGTTAGAATGGCAGCGGCCACGCGATGTGTAGCGTTTGTATGGCCTGTGCAGAGAGGAGAGAACAAGGATAGACCGACACATAGTTGATAGGCTACAGGAGAGGCTACGCTAATGCAAAGGAGATTGGCATGAAAATGAACTAAACATCTGGGGAAGCGAGAGAGCAGGTCCTCCCTCACTAACAATTCACTGAAACACTAAAACGCTAAAATATAACTTTTCTAGCTACCAAATTAAAATTGATGTAAACTACAGTGGTTCAATGTTTCCAGGAATAGGCTCAAACTTAGTTTATTCCGCTAGATAACTTGGTACAGTATTCTTCCGTGAAAACCCAGCTAGTCCACCGTGTCCTATGACGCCGTAGCTAACTAGCATGCTAGCATCCTATAAACACACGGTTAGCACCAATACTTGGTAACACAAGCTACCAATGGATCATTCGTGTCCGTGTCTAGTTCATAACGCAGAAGTAATTAAACGTTGGCTAGCTAACACAAAGTCAGTCCTGCTAGCTACACAAGTGGCCTACACATCTCGAATGTTCACAAAGTTAAGCTTACGTTGCAAAAATCTTATTGACTAAAAATGATACAGCTAGCTGGTAGGGTAAGCTAGCTAGCAGTGGGCGCGTTGTAGACTATGTTAGAAAATGTAGCTGGCTAGCTAACCTCGATAGTTACTCTGTACTACGCCTTTATCTTGATACAAAGACAACTATGTAGCTAGCTAACATTACACTAGTCAAATCGTTCCGTTGTAATGTATATAGTTTCTACAGTACTGCTAATTGGTAAAGTTGGCTAGCTAGCAGTGGTGTTATGGTGTTGACGCCGTTTCGAAAACGGCGCGAACGAACGAATACAGCAGGCTAGCTAACCTTGTTAGTTCCTCAGAGCTACACCTTTATCCTTGATACAAAGACAGCATATACAACTATGTAGCTAGCTAACAATGCACTAATCAATTCGTTCCAATGTAATGTAATGAAATGTAATATTACCCGCGGAGCGAGGTGCAGCACGACCACTCACTCCAGCATCCGGAAGTAGATAGTACCTTAGGCATGCTGCAAGGAGGCATGAGGACTGCAGATGTGGCCAGGGCAATAAATTGCAATATCCGTACTGTGAGACGCTTAAGACAGCGCTACAGGGAGACAGGACGGACAGCTGATCATCCTCACAGTGGCAGCCCATGTGTAACAACACCTGCACAGGATCGGTACATCCGAACATCACACCTGCATGACAGGTACAGGATGGCAACAACAACTGTCCGAGTTACACTAGGAACGCACAATCCCTCCATCAGTGCTCAGACTGTCCGCAATAGGCTGAGAGAGGCTGGACTGAGGGTTTGTAGGCCTGTTGTAAGGCAGGTCCTCACCAGACATCACCGGAAACAACGTCGCCTATGGGCACAAACCCACCGTCGCTGGACCAGATAGGACTGGCAAAAAGTGCTCTTCAGTGACGAGTTGTGGTTTTGTCTCACCAGGGATGAAGGTCGGATTCGCGTTTATCGTCAAAGGAATGAGTGTTACACCGAGGTCTGTACTCTGGAGCGGGATCGATTTGGAGGTGGAGGGTCCGTCATGGTCTGAGGCGGTGTGTCACAGCATCATCGGACTGAGCTAGTTGTCATTGCAGGCAATCTCAACGCTGTGCATTACAGGAAAGACATTCTCCTCCCTCATGTGGTACCCTTCCTGCAGACTCATCCTGACATGACCCTCCAGCATGAAAATGCCACCAGCCATACTGCTCGTTCTGTGTGTGATTTCCTGTAAGACAGGAATGTCAGTGTTCTGCCATGGCCAGCGAAGAGCCCGGATCTCAATCCCGTTGAGCACGTCTGGGACCTGTTGGATCGGAGGGTGAGGGCTAGGGCCATTCCCCCCAGAAATGTCCGGGAACTTGCAGGTGCCTTGGTGGAAGAGTGGGGTAACATCTCACAGCAAGAACTGGCAAATCTGGTGCAGTCCATTAGGAGGAGATGCACTGCAGTACTTTATGCAGTTGGTGGCCACACCAGATACTGACTGTTACTTTTGATTTTGACCCCCCCCCCCCCCTTTGTTCAGGGACACATTATTCCATTTCTGTTAGTCACATGTCTGTGGAACTTGTTTAATTTATGTCTCAGTTGTTGAATGTTATGTCCATAATTTGTTTTACACATGTTACGTTTGCTGAAAATAAATGCAGTTGACAGTGAGAGGAACATTTTTCTTTTTTTGCCGAGTTTACATTTACCTTTGACAGCAATTAGAGCTGTGAGTCTTCTTGGGTAAGTCTCTAAGAGCTTTGCACACCTGGATTGTGCAATAGTTGCCTATTATACACCGGTTGGGTCTATTCCTGAATGCTGATTGGTTAAAACTGCATTTCAGTCAGTGTCTATTCCACAAGTTACCATCGGTTAAATTTATGACGTAAAAATAACTATTTACTCTGGTCCATCTGACTGCGCAATCCACTGTCTCATCAGCCAAGCAAGGCAATTTATGAACTTGATCTCCACTCTAAATAGCATCTAGAGATTATCTCACATTTCTTTTCGACTAACATTTAGTTTTCAACAGCGGAGATTTGTATAAACCTTGCTGTCCGTCACTCCGATATTTGCAAAATTGTTTCAATATTCAAATTCGATCAACAGCTGTCACATAGTAATGAATGTGTCGGGATGAGACCGACAGGCAGGCAGTTTCTCAACCTGTCGAAGTCATGAATCAGCATAAATTGAATGGATACAGTGCCTTCGGAAAGTATTCAGACCCCTTGACTTTTTCCACATTTTGTTAGGTTACAGCTTTATTCTGAAATTGTTTTAATGATTTGTTTCCCTCATCAATCTACACACAATACACCATAATGACAAAGCAAAAACAGGTTTTAGACATTTTTGCTAATTTAAAAAAGGTGAATATGATATAAAAAATTTTAATTGAAGTATTCAGACCCTTTACTCAGTACTTTGAAGCACATTTGGCAGCGATTACAGCCTCGAGTCTTCTTGGGTATGATGCTAAAAGCTTGGCACACCTGTATTTGTGGAGTTTCTCCCATTCTCTGCAGATCCTCTCAAGCTCTGTCAGGTTGGATGGGGAGTGTTGCTGCACAGCTATTTTCAGGTCTCTCCAGAGATGTTCAATCGGGTTCAAGGCCAGGCTCTGTCTGGGCCACTCGCATTCAGAGACTTGTCCTGAAGCCACTCCTGCGTTGTCTTGGCTGTGTTCTTATGGTCATTGTCCTGTTGGAAGATGAATTTTCATACCCAATCTGAGGTCCTGAGTGCTCTGGAGCAGGTTTTCATGAAGGATTTCTCTGTTCTTTGCTCCGTTCATCTTTGCCTGAATCCTGGCTAGTCGCCCAGTCCCTGCCGCTGAAAAACATCCCCACAGCATGATGCTGCTGCCACCACCATGCTTCACCGAAGGGATGGTGCCAGGTTTCCTCCAGACGTGACTCTTGGCATTTAGGCCAAAGAGTTCAATCTTGGTTTCATCAGACTAGAGAATCTTGTTTCAAATGGTCTGAGATTCTTTAGGTTCCTTTTGGCAAACTCCAAGTGGGCTGTCGTGACTTTCACTGAGGAGTGGCTTCCATCTGGTCACTCTACCATAAAGGCCTGATTGGTGGAGTGCTGCAGAGATGGTTGTTCTTCTGGAAGGTTCTCACATCTCCACAGAGGATCTCTAGAGCTCTTGGTCACCTCCTTGACCAAGGCCCTTCTCCCCCGATTGCTCAGTTTGGCCGGGCGGCCAGCTCTAGGAAGAGTCTTGGTGGTTCCAAACTTTTTCCATTTAAGAAATATATATGCCACTGTGTTCTTGCAGACCTTCAATGGTCAGATTTGTTTTGGTACTCTTCCACAGATCTGTGCCCTGACACAATCCTGTTTCTGAGCTCTACGGACGATTCCTTCATCCTCATGGCTTGGTTTTTCAACTGTGGGACCTTATATAGACAGGTGTGTGCCTTTCCAAATAATGTTCAATCAATTGAATTTACCACAGGTGGACTCCAATCAAGCACCTGAGTTCAATTTCGAGTCTCATAGCAAAGGGTCTGAATACTTATGTGAATAAGGTGTTTCTGATTTTATTTTTTATGAATTTCTAAAAATGTCTAAAAAACGGTTTATGCTTTGTGTGTACATTGCTGAGAATTTTTTTTATTTAATCAATTTTGGAACAAGGCTGTAATGTAACAAAATGTGAAAAAAGTCAAGGGGTCTGCATACTTTCCGAAGGCACTGTATATACCAAAAAATATCAATAGAAAATAAGTAAAACAAAGGAAATCATTATCTTATTAAAGTTTCAGAGTGGGATCTCTGCTACTTTTAGAGTTAGGATCCAATTTGTAAGTATTACCAACAGAGTGAATGTGAAAATGGATTCAAAAGGGTCGCCCTCTGCTGGTGATTTGTAGGATTTGCTATAATACAACTGAAATGAGGGCTGTGATTGGTTACATTGCCTACTATGCTAATTTCTTTGTATAATATGGGCCATAACTTTTAAGAGTAACTTTGAATAAAAAATATTTTTTCTAATTGAAACCACATTTTTAAGGCTTAGTTATAGTGAAAGACGTAAATTCTGGTGTTCATTTTGACCGTACGTTGCAAAGTGATATATTTAGGTATTTTTGTAGTAAATCTAACTTTTTTTGCCCCTAGCGGTTCAACTCTACCATTGAATTCATGATGTAGTCATCTCAAGGGAGAGGTTCGGTATGAAATACACTCCCTTCTTGATGTGCTGGGTGGTACCACCTCAGGGCTTACAATAAAAGCAGGTGACAGTGCGCCATATTCGGCAATGGTCTTGGTAAGTGGAGTGTTGGAATCCTGCTTTTTTTTACCACGCTGCTTGATGAATCTAACCTTTCATCCACGAAGCAAAAACAATAACAAAGGTACTGGGGTAGACACTGCCATTTTTCCCCCTCATCTTCAATTCACTGTTTAATTAATATGTCTGTTTTCTGTTGCAGTGATGTTTACTCTCACAGAGGTAGCCGCCCTGAATGACATCCAGCCGACCTATCGAATCCTGAAACCATGGTGGGACGTCTTTATGGACTACCTGGGCGTCGTCATGCTGATGCTGGCCATATTTTCTGGAACCATGCAATTAACCAAAGACCAGGTGGTTTGCCTTCCCGTCCTGGAACCAGCTCCAGAGGACCCCAGCAGCTTCACAACACCGCAGCCAGAGGTTGGGTCTGGTTCTGGGTCAGGGTCAGGGAACGGAGGAAGTAGGGTGACTCTAGCCGCTGCGCCCCTAATGATTAACGATCTACCAGATGTTCATGAGATCCACTTCACACAGTTTGGTGGTGTTGGACAGCAGCCTCCGCCAACAGGTGTCAGGACAAACCTGGACTTTCAGCAGTATGTTTTTGTCAATCAGATGTGCTACCACGTTGCCCTGCCGTGGTACTCAAAATACTTCCCATACCTTGCTCTCATACACACCATCGTCCTCATGGTCAGCAGTAACTTTTGGTTCAAATATCCAAAGACTAGTTCGAAAATAGAGCATTTTGTGGGGATTCTGGGGAAGTGTTTTGAGTCTCCTTGGACAACAAAGGCATTGTCCGAGACGGCATGTGAGGACTCAGAGGAGAATAAGCAAAGGCTCACTGGTGCCCATTCCCTACCAAAACATTTCTCAACCAGCAGTGAAGAGGGAAGTCCTAACCAGTCCACCCCGATGCTGGCTAAATCTGGGGTCAAGTTTACTGCTGATAAGCCTGTTATTGAAGTCCCATGCATGACCATACTGGACAAGAAAGATGGAGAGCAGGCCAAGGCCTTGTTTGAAAAGGTTAGGAAGTTCCGTGCCCACGTGGAAGACAGTGATTTGATCTACAAGCTCTATGTTGCTCAAACTGTGATCAAAACCGTGAAGTTCATTTTGATCTTGTGTTACACAATGACATTTGTTGCTTCAATTGACTTTGACCATGTGTGTGAGCCTGACATAAAACATTTAACCGGATACTCTAAATTCCAATGCACACATAACATGGCATTCATGTTAAGGAAGCTGCTTGTCAGCTATATTTCCCTCGTCTGTATATATGGCCTCATCTGTATATACACTCTCTTCTGGCTGTTTCGACGACCTCTCAAGGAGTACTCTTTCGAGAAAGTCAGAGAGGAGAGTAGTTTCAGTGACATTCCTGACGTGAAGAACGACTTTGCGTTTCTCTTGCACATGGTCGATCAGTATGACCAGCTGTACTCAAAGCGTTTTGGTGTCTTCCTCTCTGAAGTCAGCGAGAATAAACTGCGAGAGATCAGCTTGAATCACGAGTGGACCTTTGAGAAACTGAGACAGCACGTAACCCGCAACACTCAGGACAAACTGGAGCTCCATCTCTTCATGCTGTCAGGTCTGCCAGATGCTGTCTTCGATCTGACCGATTTGGAGATCCTAAAGCTGGAGCTGATCCCAGAGGCCAGGATAACAGCCAAGATCTCCCAGATGATCAACCTTCAGGAGCTTCACTTCTATCACTGTCCTGCCAAAGTTGAGCAGACCGCGTTCAGTTTCCTTCGCGACCACCTCCGGTGCCTTCATGTCAAGTTTACCGACGTAGCTGAGATTCCCACCTGGGTGTACCTGTTGAAAAGTCTGCGGGAGCTGTACTTGGTCGGGAATCTGAATTCTGAAAACAACAAGATGATTGGTTTAGAATCTCTCAGAGACCTGAGACATCTGAAGATTTTGCATCTAAAAAGCAACTTGACGAAGGTCCCGACCAACATAACAGATCTCTCTCCACACCTGATCAAGCTGGTGGTACATAATGACGGTACTAAACTCCTGGTACTGAACAGTTTGAAAAAAATGATGAACCTAGCTGAACTGGAGCTTCACAATTGTGAACTGGAGAGGATTCCCCATGCTATTTTCAGTTTGACCAACCTGCAGGAGCTGGACCTGAAATCCAACAATATTCGCACCATTGAGGAAGTCATCAGCTTCCAGCACCTCAATAGGCTGATCTGCCTTAAACTGTGGCACAATAAAATCATCACCATTCCATTGTCCATAAGCCATGTCAAAAACCTTGAGTCCCTCTACCTTTCGCACAACAAACTCGAATCTCTGCCCGTACCTTTGTTTAACCTGCTGAAGCTGAGGTATCTGGACGTTAGCCACAACTCCATAGTGGTGATCCCTCTGGAGATCGGCTTCATGCAGAACCTCCAGCACTTTGCCATTACAGGAAACAAGGTGGAGGTGGTACCCAAGCAGCTGTTCAAGTGCACCAAATTGAAGACACTATGTCTGGGACACAACTGTATCTCTGTCCTTCCAGAGAAGATTAGCAATCTGGGGCAGCTAACAAACCTGGAGCTTAAGGGAAACTGTCTGGACCGCCTGCCAGCACAGCTAGGCCAGTGTCATCTCCTCCGCAGGAACTGCCTGATGGTGGAGGACCACCTCTTTGACTCACTCCCCCTAGACGTCAAGGAGAGTATCAATCAGGAAGCCAACGTTCCCTTTGCTAATGGGGTGTGAGTGTGGAAGGACAGTCACTTTACCCATACAGGAATGAGATTACAAAAAGGTGGCAATAATTGTCCATACACAGCAAGCTAGTCAACTTTTTTAATTAAAGCATGTGAACTGGAATAAAGGTTTTTGCTCAGGGCTGACTCGTCGAACAGATGATGTTTAAACTTATAGAAAATGGCACTGTAGTAACTAGTTAGGAGAGTTGATTCCAGATACTGTGTAAAATGCTAGAATGATGGTCTAGATCCAGAATGATAGGTTAGTTCCATAGTGATGGGCTGATTCCAGAATAAGGAGCTGGTTCCAGAGTGAGTTAGTTGTAGAATGACAGCAATGTTTGTGTTAGACCACTAAATGATTAGTCAATGTTCTGAGGAAAAGGGATGCTCCTCTTAATGAAACAGAGAATGGTGGTGTAGAATTCATAGATACCAGGGATACAGTAGCCTCAAATTATGGGCACCTTTGATTAAAGATGAGCAAAAAAGAATGTATAAAATAAAGAATACAAATACAAATATTGTATGCAATTTTTTATTATTTTATACTAATACAATTGCCCAGAGAAGTAGATTTGGTTTAATAAGCAAAACAAAACAAATCTCATAAACATAGGTGTCAAAACTATTGGCACCGCCAAAGATTCTTATTTTACTTTTTAAAATGAATCTCAGTTTAAGGAGCTATATTGTGGCCTTCCATGGCTTCCTGTGTAAAAATGAGATAACACACATGTAAAATCCATTTGTCATCCATCACCGGGCTCCCGAGTGGCGCAGCGGTCTAAGGCACTGCATCTCAGTGCTAGAGGCGTCACTACAGACCCTAGTTTGATTCCAGGCTGTATCACAACCGGCCGTGATTGGCAGTCCCATAGGGCGGAACAAATGGCCCAGGGTCATCCGGGTTATGGTTTGGGCCAAGGTAGGCCGTCATTGTAAATAAGAATTTGTTATTAACTGACTTGCCTAGTTAAATAAATAAAAATTTAATAAAACTGCAAGTTCACGGACATTTCTGGGGGGAATGGCCCTAGCCCTCACCCTCCGATCCAACAGGTCCCAGACGTGCTCAACGGGATTGAGATCCGGGCTCTTCGCTGGCCATGGCAGAACACTGACATTCCTGTCTTACAGGAAATCACACACAGAACGAGCAGTATGGCTGGTGGCATTTTCATGCTGGAGGGTCATGTCAGGATGAGTCTGCAGGAAGGGTACCACATGAGGGAGGAGAATGTCTTTCCTGTAATGCACAGCGTTGAGATTGCCTGCAATGACAACTAGCTCAGTCCGATGATGCTGTGACACACCGCCTCAGACCATGACGGACCCTCCACCTCCAAATCGATCCCGCTCCAGAGTACAGACCTCAGTGTAACGCTCATTCCTTTGACGATAAACGCGAATCCGACCTTCATCCCTGGTGAGACAAAACCACAACTCGTCACTGAAGAGCACTTTTTGCCAGTCCTATCTGGTCCAGCGACGGTGGGTTTGTGCCCATTGGCGACGTTGTTTCCGGTGATGTCTGGTGAGGACCTGCCTTACAACAGGCCTACAAACCCTCAGTCCAGCCTCTCAGCCTATTGCGGACAGTCTGAGCACTAATGGAGGGATTGTGCGTTGCTGGTGTAACTCGGGCAGTTGCTGTTGCCATCCTGTCATGCAGGTGTGATGTTCGGATGTACCGATCCTGTGCAGGTGTTGTTACCCGTGGTCTGCCACTGCGAGGACGATCAGCTGTCCGTCCTGTCTCCCTGTAGCGCTGTCTGAGGCGTATCACAGTACGGACATTGCAATTTATTGCCCTGGCCAAATCTGCAGTCCTCATGCCTCCATGCAGCATGCCTAAGGTGCGTTCACGCAGATGAGCAGGGACCCTGGGCATCTTTCTTTTGGTGTTTTTCAGAGTCAGTAGAAAGGCCTCTAGTGTCCTAAGTTTTCATAACTGTGACCTTAATTTCCTACCGTCTGTAAGCTGTTAGTGTCTTAACGACCGTTTCACAGGTGCATGTTCATTAATTGCTTATGGTTCATTGAACAAGCATGGGAAACAGTGTTTAAACCCTTTACAATGAAGATCTGTGAAGTTATTTGGATTTTTAGTAATTATCTTTGAAAGACAGGGTCCTGAAAGGGACGTTTCTTTTTTTGCTGTGTTTACCTGCTGTAAAATATGTTGGTAGATCTTTTATGATATGGGGCTGTTTCGCTTCCACTCGTCCTGAGGCCCTTGTTAAGGTCAACGGCATCATGAACTCTACCAAGTACCAGGACATTTAGCCAAAAACCTGGTTGTCTCTGCCAGGAGGCTGAAACTTGGCCGCAAGTGGATATTTCAGCAAAACAATGACCCCAAGCATGCATCAAAATCCACAAAGAAATGGTTAATTGATAACAAAATCCACATTTTGTAATGGCCATCTCATTCCCTGGACTTGAAACCCAGCACAGACCAAAGGAGATCAAGGATCTGGAAAGGTTCTGTGTGGAGGAATGGTCTAAGATCCTTCCCAATGTGTTCTCAAATCTCATAAAACATTATAGAAAAGGGATATGTGCCCTTATCCTTGCATGGGTAGGGTGCACAACGTATTGCAAACGGGTGGCAATCATTTTTACGTATCTTAATATATATATATATATATATATATATATATATATATATTCTATTAACTTGTTAAACAAAATATTTTTCTCTGAGCAGTTGTATTATTATAAAATATCATTTTCCAATTGTTTTGAATAGGCCATGCAATATTGTTCAGTATTTGTATTATTTATTAGCTACTGTCTTTTTTGCTCATCTTTATTAAGGGTGTCAACAATTTTGGTGGTGACTGTATATCAGGGTTGGGCTCAATTCAGAATTGAATTGAAAATACCTTATAAATTTTTATTCTTGAATTGAATTTGAATTTAAGCATCAAACATGATAAGAATTGCAATTTAAATTACAGGAAATAGAATTGAATTAAGTGAAATTCTAAGAAATTCAAAAGACAGAGTTGCAAAAAAAAATATATATCTCAGACTGGCCAATAAAACGAAAAGATTAAGATGGGCAAAAGAACACAGGCACTGGACAGAGGAACTCTACCTAGAAGGCCAGCATCCCGGAGTCACCTCTTCACTGTTGACGTTGAGACTGGTGATTTGCGGGTTCTATATAATGAAGCTGCCAGTTGAGGACTTGTGAGGTGTCTGTTTCTCAAACTAGACACTCTAATGTACTTGTCCTCTTGCTCAGTTGTGCACCGGGGCCTCCCACTCCTCTTTCTATTCTGGTTAGAGCCAGTTTGCTCTGTTCTGTGAAGGGAGTATACAGCATTGTACGAGATCTTCAGTTTCTTGGCAATTTCTTGCATGGAGTAGCCTTCATTTCTCAGAACAAGAACAGACTGACAAGTTTCAGAAGAAAGTTCTTTGTTTCTGGCCCTTTTGAGCCTGTAATCAAACCCACAAATGCTGATTCTCCAGATACTCAAATAGTCTAAAGAAGGCCAGTTTTATTGCTTCTTTAATCAGAACAACATTTTTCAGCTGTGCTAACATAATTGCAAAAGGGTTTTCTAATGATAGTCATTTACAACATTAACAATGTTTACACTTTATTTATGATCGATTTGATGTTATTTTAATGGACAAAAAAAAAAAGCTTTTCTTTTAAAAAGCAAGGACATTTCTAAGTGACCACAAACTTTTGAACGGTAGTGTATCTGGAAGTGTGACTTGTCAGATTCAATGAAACTCATGTTCTATGACTGAGTTGAATTTATTTGAATTGCACTGAATTAAATTATACTTCCTGTCACTCAAACTCTAATTCTACATCCTGTGGAGTGTGGCTAAATTCAATTAAAATGTCAACTCATGAGTTGAATGGGAGTCAATTCCAAAATTCTGAATTGGGCCCAACCCTGGACTATGTATGAACTGATGAGCTTTTATCTTTTGTTATTTTGTTTTATTTACTGTATGTTTTATAGCAAAATGTCTCTACTTTTTACCAGAATCCAGGATGTAGCAGCTTAGGGATTCCTCTCACGATTTTTACTTCAATCTTTTGTTGTCATTATTTAGATGATATTACCTGTGGTTGTTTGAAAGGAACCTCCAAACTTACCGACAAGTGTGACAACCCAGTCAACAAGCATGCCTATGCCCGTACTATATCTGCTGTGGTAAGAACCACGTGTTATAATCAGACTAAAGCAAGGAAGAGTTTATCAACAAGGATAATTATAAAACACTATTGTATGGTGACATCCGCTCTGCATCATTGATGTGCATCAACAATATGGTCTTGGCTACTCACTTAATGACATTGTGCATGTGTATGTTTACTATCCTATCCTTTTACTCATAAAAGTATTTAACTCTTTCAATAGACATTTTCAACATGTCCGTTCCCCTGTGATACATTCAGAATGAAATATACCAGAGGTTCCTCTGTTATCTGATTTCCCCTATGTCTCTAGCAATTTCACAATATGTTTGAAGCATTTTCAACTTCACTGGTATGGTTGTAGGCTACCAGAGCATGTGATGCAGGGCATACCAGGTCAGTTTGAATTGTTTTGCAGCTTTCAATCAGTCAGAAGTATCATATTACTGCCTTCCATTGGTGTCACACATCTAATTAATTTAGTCATAGAGTGCCTCTCTTTTCCATTCATTTAGGATTCAGACCTGCCGATATCTCCTAATGCTTATAGGCTGATCTACACAGCAGATGCTGTTGAATATGGATTCACCTCAACCTGACACCACTTTTTTTGTTGCATGGAATCATCTGACAAACTTAGATTTGGGGTAAACTTTTTTTAATTTGAAATTTTGTTCAACCAATGAAAAATGCTACCATCTGAAATGCTACAGTGTTCAGTCTCGACTAGTTAAAAGATGATGAATGTTAAGGTATGACAATTGTAACTCAATAAAGGAGTTGCGTTGACTTGCACAGTAAACCAATTGTGTCACGTCTTGCATGGATTTGATAACAAGCTCATGGGGTCATCAGTTGTAGATTGCACTTGCAAGGTATAGATTTGAATTATTTGAACCCCAAAATCAAAGTGTATCGCTTTGGTCTCAGAAACTATCACAATGTGGACCATCAAAATATCTTAGAATGATCAAATAAAAGCATGTACATATTTGATGCATTATTGATAGAGTGCAATACATTTTAAGAGTGTTAATATATCACAAACTGATGCCATTATTCCCATTTCCAAATTATGACTATTTTCTTTCCATGATTGTTTAGATTTTTTTTGTTGAGAAATGTGTGTTTCTTATTTTATATTAATTTCTATATTATTTTGTTTTTAGCATGTTAGAAGAACATGTTTTTAGCATTGTAGAAGTCATGAGAATAATGTGTAGAGAGACTGTCTAACCAAAAGATTACTATGAGGGATATGTGTGATTCACTGTTATAATGCGCCCTCTCCACCATCTCTAGTCAAAGCATGATTTCTGACTGATAATGCTTGAAAATCCATACATTGTGTGCGTGTGTGGCAGGGAATTATTACTTAAAAAAATACATTGTTTTCTAAACAAAAAATAATAATGGGGTCTCATATGAAGCCATTGTCCTTTTGTTTTTGTTTAGTACCGTATAACGTTAGTTTTAAAAAGGGAGTATTTCCACAGTTTCTAAATAACAAGAACAACATGATTTTCATCTTTTTTATTATTCTTTTTAACGTTTCAATAGAATATTTTGTATTTTAACCATCTGATATTCTAATGTTTCTCTTCTATATCTACTAAACTAACACAAGCTAAATTTGAGTCGACTTACACTACCACCAAAAATACATTTAGGTACACTACATACAGAGGCAATAAAAAGTCTACACCCCCCCTTGGATTTCTTCACATTTTGTGTTATAAAGTGGGATTAAAATGGATTTAATTGTCATTTTTTTGGTCAACACTCTACACAAACTACTCTAATGTCAAAGTGGAAGAAAAATTATATATATTTTTTTAAGATGAATGAAATTTAAAACATAAGTGAGTCAATAGTTGTTAGAAACACCTTTGGCTGCAATTACAGCTATGAATCTTATTGGGTAAGTCTCATCAGAGCTTTGCACACCTGGATTGTGCAATTTATTTGCCCATTATTATTTTCAAAATTCAAGCTCTGTCAGGGTGTTGGGGATCATGGCTAGACAGCAATTTTCTAATCTTTCCCTATGTGTTCAAGCAGATTAAACCAAATACTGTAATTTGGCCATTCAGGAACATTCAATGTCTTCTTGGTAAGCAACTCCAGTGTAGATCTGGCTTTGTGTTGTAGGTTATTGTCCTGCTGGAAGGTGAATTCCTCTCCCAGTGCCTGGTGTAAAGCAGACTGAATCAGGTTTTCCTTTAGGATTTTGCCTGTGCTTAGCTCCATCCCATTTCTTTTCATCCTGAAAAAGTCTTTGCTGATGTCAAGAATACCCATACCATGATCCAGCCACCATGCTTGAATATAAGGAGGCAGTTACTCAGTGATGTGTTGATTGGATTTGCCACAAACATAAGGCGCTGCATTTAGGCAGAAAAGTGTATTCCTTTGCTGTTGTTTTTTTTTTGCAGTATGACTTTGGTACCTTTTTGCATACATATGCATGTTTTGGAATATTTTTTATTCTTTATATTTGGATTCTTCTTTACACTCTCATTTAGGTCATTATTGAGGAGTCACTACAATGTTGTTGATCCATCCTCAGTTCTCCCATCACAGCCATTTTACTCTAGGTTTTTTAAATCAACAAAGGCCTCATGGTGACAGCCCTAAGCAGTTTCCTTCCTGTCCTGCAGCTCAGTTCAGAAGGACGACTGCATCTTTGATGTGTCTGGGTGGTTTGTCATCCACAGCATATTTATTAACTTGACCATGGTTTAAGATGTACTCAACGTCAGATGGTTTATTGTTACCCATCTACCAATCACTGCCCTTCTTTATGAGGCTTTAGAAAAGCTCCCTGGTCTTTGTAGTTTAATCTGTGCTTGAAATTCAATACTTTACTGAGGGACCTTACATATGTTGTATGTGTAGGAGACAGAGGAAGGGGTAGTCATTCAAAAATTGTCAACCCCTAATATTTCACACAAAGTGAGTTCATGTAATTTATGCGATTTGTTAAGCCAAATTTGACTTCTGAACTAATTTAGGCTTGCCTAAAAAAAGTTATGAATACTTTTGCAACAACTATATTTTAGTTGCTAAATTATTATTTTGTAAACATTTTAGAATTTTCCTTTCACTATGACATGGAGTATTTTGTATAGATCAATGACAAAAAATTACAATTAAATCCATTTCAGTCCCACTTTGTAACACAACAAAATGTGATAAAAAGTTCAAGGCGGTGTAGACTTTCTATAGGCACAGTACTTCCTTCCTGACAGACCATCCCAGGTTATGCATTCACAAATCCTATTTGTGTTGACAACTGTGCATTGTGTAATATTGTTATTATATAAACCACACTGTTTACTTAACAATGATTGATGCCATTAGGATGGTTGATAACAGTGATCCCTGCAGCACTTTCAAACAACTCCAGATCAAATTCCTTGGTTACCTGTAAATAAAATGTTCAAATCATATATTACAGGCAAGGTATCTTTTTTTGATGAACAATAAAGACAATGATATCCATGTTGTACCTGTTTTATCTTTGACAGTTACCAACTTGACGTTTTATTATTTTAGTATCTGTTTAAATGTGGTTCTCAGATGTGCTCTTCTGGGCCATGTTCAGTACGCAAAATGTTCTTAAACGTTGCGGATAGAAATACCACAAATAGAGCCGACGTGAATCCTTATTCTACATGTCAGAGATCCATGTTTGTTCTACATAGAAATATGCTATCTAAACGTTCCAAAACATTGAGTGTTGCTGAACGCGCCCCCTGCTTTCTCTTGGGAATGGGGATGCAACGTATTAATATCCTATTGGAGGCTGTGATGTCACCTGACAGCCTTAGGACCAGATGGTAGGTCTAGCGGTGAACGGTCTTGGAGTGCCATTGTGTGCCTCATAGATAAGCCTGCATACATAGCAAAACCACTTCCATTTAATTATTAGAAAGTATCTTACTTCACACTGGCACTACTGCGACCCATTATTTAGATACTTTTTTTCTGGTATAATAAGTCATGTTCCAGATATAATTAGCAAATAATGCAGTCAAAGTAGCGGACGTTAAAGTAACTGTCCAGTGTTTCCAGCTTTTGATGAAATATGACCGATAATTACTTACAATATGAGTGAAAAATATTTACCCAAAAAATGTAATTGACCAAACTACAGTATTTCTCAATGTTTCTCAAATTGACTGTAGCTAGCTAATTAATTTGATCATGCTTTTTGATACACCCAGTTTTATGCTGTTTTAGTTCACACAACATGTCACCTACAGTATAACCTGATGAACAACATGGGGGTAAACAATAAAATTGGCCATGCTCTCTTGTCCTACCAGATCTGCGATGAGGTTTTAGCTAGTGTATCCCTCTGTCCTTCAACTCTTGTTGGAAGTAGTGGTCTGGTTTGTCAGGTCCCAGGATCCTATGAGTTATGATTATTTATTTGCAAGTTAATTGCAATTGTCTTTTTGCTTTTGCGCTATCTGTACCCGATAGAGTAGATCTAGTCTCATGTGCGGAAGTAAGCCTTCTGGCGCGAGAGACTCAGAAGTTCTGATTGAACGGACGCACATTTGAGAGCCCCAGGACGGTCCATTTACCTTGTACTGTTATAGTTTATGCTATGAAATCCTGCAATTTCATTAGGGCAGTTCCCCCTCATAGCAAATAGCTGGCAAAACAATCCAAACAATGTTCGCATGGCCTATGCGCCCACGGAGGCGGAGCTGCCTCTGCTGGCAGTCACTGTGGGGCAGAGTACTAAGTAACTGAACAGCTTGTTATGAACAATATATTTTTGAAACAGGAAAATGTACGCATTTACCGTACTTTTATGAGCATTTAAATCATAACCCATGAATTTCTATAAAAAAAACTGTTTTAAACCCAAACAAATCACAAGTGGGGCGCCGCCCCTAATGCCCTAATGGGCGGGCCGCCACTGTGTGGTAGTATAGTAGTGCATTTAGCCTAAACCGTTTATAGTGCACTACTTCTGACCATAGAGATAGGAAGGAAGACCGGGTCTGTGGTTGCACACCTGTTTGCCCCTAACTTGAGCAATACTGCATGTAGGGGTTTTATGTCAAATAAATGGGGACAGTTTCCCGGGCATAGATTAAAAGCTCTATTCAATCAGATCCGCTTTAACCGACATCCGCATAGCTGTTGTTTTGGCGGTGTTGAAGGTAGAACTGGGTTAGAGCTGTCAAATCCAATATAAACATAATTATTTCTATACAGTCTACACTTTCTTGGTCTAAACTTCTAACTTGAGTGGGGCAGGTGTGACAATGATTGCAAGAGCAGCTGCAACACAATTCCACCTCCAACACCACCTAAACATCCACTATGTGGGTGTCTATTATCGCTGGTTAATGCTTGATCTGATTGAATCTAGGCCTAAACTTAGTTCTGGACTAAAATGATTGAGATTTCTATGGAGAGTCTCCATTGAGTATGCTTTTTTTTGACTAGACCTTTCACAGGAATTGTGGAAGTATGGTTGCATTGCTGCATGCATCCCAAATAGCTCCATATTACCTTTATTGTACAATGGGCCGCAGTCATTAGTAATGCACTATAAAGGGAATAGCTAGGGTGCCATTTGGGATGGAGACATGGCTTGGTTTTGAAGGGGAATTTGGATGAGTGTGTGGCCTGATGCTCCCTCTCTGCCTGGAGGTATAAGGAACAGATCTCCGGTGATGGCACTTTGTAAGCACTTGCATAGCTGATGAGCTGTAATTATGTTTTAATGATTTCTGTAGGGCATCTTTCTCCCCCCTCTGTGCAAACCCCCTACCCCCCTCTCTCTTACTACTACAAATTAAGACAGAGTATTTTGAAAACATTTGGTGTTGAAACTCTCTATGTGTATCCCAAATGGCACTTTATTCCCCCTTGTAGTGCACTACTTTTTACCAGAACCCTATGGTCCCTAGTCAACTTAGTGCACTAAAAAGGGAAAAGGGTGGCATTTGGAACACTACCCCTATGAAGTCTACTGATTGAAAGCTCTATGAAGTCCACCATGGCACCCACAGTTGGTTGGTTGGTTGGCAGCTTTCATGTCTCCAGTCTGCCGCATACTGGCCACAGCGGCCTGATAGTTCAGTGCCACAGATCACCCTGATTTGCTATAATTGGGACAACTTGTTTTAGAAAAAGGGCATCAGATGACTTTGACGGCTGTGTCGCCCCGTTAACGCCCCCAGCCACTGCTAACCACCCTCTCCTCCTCCCCTTCTTCCGATCGTGTGCCCAGGGCATCATGGGTAGCCTTGTCCCTCATTAAGGAGACCGTGGCTATAAAGTGACAGATGTCCTGATGCGATCTGGCTGCCTCCCTGGCCTCCGTCTTTCTTGTTAGTACACACGGTTACTGAGGGTGTGGGAACTCATGGTTTAGGAGGGTGTGGGGACTCGCAGAGAGACCAGGGTTCTCTAATAACTGTTAAATATATTATTTGGAGGGCAGGATGGCAAGGTGGGTTGAAGGAAGCTATAACTCCCCTGGTGATCCCCTTACATAGTGAAAGACTCAGAGCACTTCATATCTATCTCTATGTTCCAAATGGCACCCTATCCCCTATTGACTAGGGCCCATAAGCAGTGCACTATCTACGCCATTTGTGACGCAACCTATACCCCTAGATTGGAAGATGTATCCCCCTCTCCTCTGCTTTCTCCTCTCTTCTCTCCCCTGTGGTGCTGGCCCTGATGTTCGGGGGTTCACTGACGTTGAAGCGTTTATAAATCTCAATTTTGGACCTGTATTGCCCCCCTGCTTGGCACAGTATAGATGAGGGTTGGGGTCCTGGGCTTGGCTATGTCTCCCACCCCCATCCTCCCTCTTTTCACACCCTCCCCCTTCCCCTTCACCCATCCTCGGAGACTCTAACCCTTTTAGCTTCCTCTACAGGTAAAATTGCCAAGGACCTTGTGAGACCTGGGTTCCCTTGGAGGTAAAATCTATAATGAGGTTTTGATTTGAGCTACGGGTCTTGAAAATGTACTCTAGCTTATCCACACGCCTGCTGCCTCACAGAAGGTCAGAAAAAGCCTGGATGGACACTCACAACATCAGCTGCAACAGTGAGGAAAACAGATTGGACTATGGAAAGGTGTTCGAGCAACAAGATAACCAGATTTAATACCAGGCCCTATGACTCAATAACGCTGTGTGAATAATTCATTTTGAAAGTGTGAACGTTTAAGAAGCAGCAGAGCACGTTTCAAAAGTTATTTTTGAAAAGTAAGTGTCTACAGGTCTCTCTCTTTGGACTAGTACTGTTTCTTGTTGTTCTCTCTGTCTTGTTGCTGTGTTAAATCTGAGATAAATATTTGGTAGTTAAGTCATACATTTTACAATAAGGGAAATAATTTCCTACTTAAGATCATCACAATAATCTGGTGCTCTCTAGCGTGGATAGCAGGCCTTTCACAATCTTCTTCTTCTTCTATGATATCATGGAGGTCTGCAAACAATCGTTTAAGTGCATGCCTCCACCTACTGTGCTGGAATGTACGATCAGCCAGGATCTGCCCAATTCTGTACTACCATGAAAATACAATTCAAAACCAAATAAATCCCTAACTTCTGTTTTACGGCCTCTGCATACAATACATCATGACTTATCCAATATCTCTGAGCCTCTCTAGCCTCTCTTTGTACCTGGCATCCACCAAATGCTGCATTGGGTTCTCCCCCACAATTACAGCACATAACCTTCACATTGCTTCCACATTTACCGTAACGAATTCAACATCTTCTCTTGCCGAGCCTGGCTACCACACAATATTAACAATCTACCATTTCCAATAAACCAGGCTAATTTCCCTTCAGCTACCTTTTTCTCTACGGCATTAGTTAGTCGGATAGGGTGTAAGTGAGGCCCTGTGGTCTCATCAAACAGTATCACCACTTTCCAATCCAACACATCACTTCTCTTGCTTCCTACCTTGGCCCTCTTTATGGTTTCTTTACTAGACGCTCCACTGCTTTCTATATCATGATCTCTCTTCTTCCTATGTCTTTCCACTACTGACCATTCTGGTCCTTGATCCTCATCCTCCCGCTCCATACCGTCATAACTGACACCCATATTGTTTGCATTCCAGCGCAGCTGTTGCTTCACCAACTTTTTCTCCTTTTCCTCCATTTTGTCCGCACTGCTCTCCGCCATTTCCCATTCCCCGAACAATGGATCAACTCTACAGGCTTCACCAATCATGGAACCTCATGCGACCAACGTACACAACTCCCTCGTACACGTCAACCGTCAGCCGGCCTTTCACAATACTTGTGAACAGTGTTTATGTTATGCTCTAAATCTACAGCTAGAGGGCGCTCAAACCTTAACATTAGAGTGACTCCTGATTTAACTGACTGAACAATCAACATACAGCCTACAGTCAATTTGAGCTTCATCAAATTGTATCATCTATGTTGCTTGTAGTGAATATATCATGTGGTTTGAATCAAATGTATTTTGACATTTCACTACAATAATTCAAAGTCATATTCCTATCATCTTTGATGTCACTACAAACACTCATTGCTATATCTGCAATGTATGCATTGAGTTCTTTTACCAAAAAATAGTAACATTCATCACAATATATTACACTTAGTCAGAAGGGATTCACTGCTATCATTGTCCCCAGAAAAGAATAATAATATGCATTTTGAACCCGGGAGCCTTATTACTCACAAGACTTGCTAAGATGCTTGCTGAGTGTCAATTTCTGAATTAGAAATTCCACACAATTCAGTACCACTTTATTGATGTATCCTCTGCTGACTTTATTAAATTATTCATAAATCAACCCCTCAAAAAAAAACACTGTTTGCTCTGCCTAAATCTGTTTGATATCAAAACAGGGAACCAGATAGCCATCGCAGCTATAATCTTAGTTAATCATCTAATTTAATGCACTTAGTGTCGTGTTGTTTAATATTCTAATTAAATGTCTGTGCCAAAAAAACACAGTAGCCCCATGTCCCACTTGTCATTGGTGGTGGCCTGGGTTTGTCAAAATGATGTGATTGGTCAGATTGTAATTCCTTCCAATCAGAATTCTTTGGGACCTAATGCGATGTGACAGTTGAGTTGTGGATCTGGCAGACAGTACCAAACTTGTGGAGTTTCTCTCTAAATACTTAACATAGCAATGAGTTAAACATCCCCAGGAGGCTCAGTAGAGGTTCCCTTTGAACAAACACCTCAGGGAGACTAAACTGGGACTGAACCAGCACCTAGAGGTCTTAACAACCAGTGCTGGGACTGCTACACCAACTACACGTATGTGTCCAAAATGGCACCCTGTTCCCTATATATTTCACTACTTTTGACCAGAGCCCTATGGGGACTTGGTCAAAAGTATTGCACTATAAAGGGAATAGGTTGCCATTTGGGATGCAGGCAAAGTCTTATCAACCAGGACTGTTTTGGTTGATCAAATAGTGCAATTAGTAATTTCTCCTGCTACTGCGGAGGAGAGAAAAAAGAATGGGAAGAAAAAAGAAAGAGAGAAGGGAATATGTTTAAGAGTGAATCTTTATCTGAGCTTAATTTCCCATGCTCTAGCAGAGTGGAGGATTTCTCCCCCCATACAGATCTCTTTGTCAGATCCTACCTATCCAGGATAGACCCAGGGGCACTCAGAGAACATACACATCACCTAGATTTGCCTTCCAGCTCTCTTCACTTCTCTCCAGTGATTGCTCCCTCTTTCTCTCTCTCTCGCTCTCCCTTTCTCACTCTCACTCTCACTTGCTCTCACTTTCTCATTCTCTCTCGCCCTCTCTCTCTCTCTCTCCCTTGCTCTCTCTCCCTCTCTCCCCGCTGGCTTCTTTGGGTAGAACGAGACGAGCAAGCATTTTGGAAATCAAATCTCAGTTTGTCTGAGTAAAACTGGAGCAGACTTCAATTTGAATATATTTACTGCAACATAATTGTTCTAAGCACATATACACACACAAAACCCCCATCCTCCCCTAGCTACCTAGCTTTCTCTCCAACGACAATGCAAACCAGGCATCACAGTTGGTAAATGAAATACTGTATGAATTTCTGTAATGTCTCCTGCAATGTACCTCCTCCATATCAAACCAATATGTGAATAACTGCAGAATGGAAAAAACAATCACCTTAGTAGCTTGTCTATGATTAGACAAGCTACTTACCTCACTACAATTTCACCCTCACTGTTGCTTTTATCTGGAATTGCAGTGACCTTCCAGCCTTAATAATGGCCTGTTAATAATCCTGTTAATTATGATCCTTACTGTCACGTTTTGATGACATGCTAATCATGATAATGCTCTTTCTCTGATGACCTCGTCACGTTAGCTACAAGAGAGGACTAGGTAGGACTAGAGAGGACATGAAAAGAACCTCTCCCTCAACTTCAACCAAATTAAGGAGTTGATGGTGGACTTCAGGAGAAAGCAGAGGGAGCACGCCCCCATCCACATCGACAGGGCTGCAATAGAGAAGGTGAAAAGCCATCAGACTGTTAAATAGTCACCACTAGCCAGCCTCCGCCCAGTACCCTGTCCTGAACTTTAGTCACTGTCACTAGCCGGCTACTATCCGGTTACTCTACTTTAGAGGCTACTGCCCTATTTACATAGTTATGGAACACTGGTCACTTTAATAATGTTTACATACTGTTTTACCCACTTCATATGTACCTGTATATACTGTATTCTAGTCAAGGCCTGTCCTATTTAACTATTTCTGTACATATACTATTCTTCAGATATACTACATATTCTATAATATATATATATATATATATAGAATTAGATTATTTTACTTTTTAGATTTGTGTGTATTGTAGGATATTGCTGCACTGTTGGAGCTAGGAACACAAGAATTTCATTACACCCGCAATACCATCTGCTAAATATGTGTATGCAACCAATACGATTTGATTTGACTGGAGAGGGTGGACATGGGAGAAGGTGATGGCAGGACACATGAGGTGAGTGGTGGGATAGGGAGGGGTGATGTTGGAGGCTTGGGTGGAAAGGTGTGGAATGTGTGTGTGTGTGTGTGTGTGTGTGTGTGTGTGTGTGTGTGTGTGTGTGTGTGTAAGTGTGCATGTTTCTGTGTTTGTGGATAGGGATGAGGTAGAGGGGTGTATAGAAGGTTGTGAGGAGTCCCCCAGCTCTCCCCCTGTGATGACCAGTGTCCATCAGCGTGGTCTCACGGGTGCCACGGAAACAGCAGCGCTGGCAGAAATAAAAAACACACCCTGGGAAAGTGCTTTTTTTCCCACCAGACACAGAGTGATGGATCAGCCTGGCCGCAGCACACAATGCATTTGTGAAGAGAGGGGGGGGGGGGGAGGAACACAAGGTCTGGCAGAAAAACACTACCACTTTACTCCTAGTTGGCTCTAAAATATTAAACAGCTCAATATGTATTTCATTATTCCAGATGCTGGATTCAGAGATCAACAATGGGAACACACAACAAAACAAAAGAATTGACACAACACAACAAAAAATGACTGAAAATCTTATAAACCACATTATTTAATAACACAGACACAGAGAGACAAATTAATATTCAAATATTCATCTCTTTTATAATATATAAATACAACATTCTATTAATCTAATATGGTTCATTTAATGTGATAGAATACTATTAGGCTATTACTGCTATTAATTCCATCGAATGACCACAGATGACATTGGGGTCTCAGCTGTGTAGTTGTCCAGTGTGTGTGTGTGTGTGTGTGTGTGTGTGTGTGTGTGTGTGTGTGTGTGTTTGTGTGCGTGTGCGTGTGCGTGTGTGTGTGTGTGTGTGTGTGTGTGTGTGTGTGTGTGTGTGTGTGTGTGTGTGTCTCCTTACTCTCCCTCTGCTCTGAGCTAGGAGAATGGGCAGCCTGGGTTCACACTGATTGATGGAAGCTTTATTTTTGTGAGGTGTCCAGAGAGAAATAAAGAGAGAGAGACCTGCTTGTAGCAGACTAAATCAGCCGAGAGGGAGAAAAATAACCACTGCTTCCTCCAATAATTGTCCCTGTTCCTTTTGAAGGAGAGAAATCATCTTATTCAACCAACAGCTTATTTAGGGATTTCTCCGCTTTCCATCTGGGGTTGTTTTAATTAATACATGCCTTTCTTAAATTAACCCTCTGAGGAGCTATATCTCAAATTCTTGTATTTATGGAAGTAATGGATTGGAAAAAGTTCTAAACTGAACTAATTACGCAGTCCAACACTTTGCTTTGAGTATAAACTGCATTGGAAACCCGATGAAATATAAATGTGTGTAGGGTGCATAGATATTTAAATATTAACCACTCTGTGTTAGTCTAAACCCCCAGTAAAGCTGCTAGTCAACTGCAATAATTGCTTTGCTGCAAAACTTTGCACTGATTTTATTGATTTGTAGTTTGCAGTGTACACAGAAATTTTGGCCAGAACAATTTAGATATTTTTCAAAGTACTAAACTATGCAAATGAACGATGACCAGGTCCATTTGATGTAATAATGCAGCAGGTACAGTATGTGCATCTAAAAGAACAACCCAGGTTGTTGATGTAATAGGAAATGTACACCAGTCCAGGCCATAAAGAGGAGACCCCTTGGGGACTGATCCTGTATCAGGAGATTGCATATTTCTACACTAAAGAAGCTATTCAAACCCACTAAAGCCTGAATTAATTAAGACACTGTGGGCTCTATTTCCGTCTGGTGCTAAGGAGGTGTAGGCATAAGTGTCAAACGCATGTTAGTTAGCAATTACGTCATGTAAAAACTGTCGCACTGGCATTCTCCAGCCCTAACACAAGGTTTGTCAATTTACCCATAGCAGCGGGAAGTAGGGTCGCTGATGGTGCTGCAGCACCCCCTGGCAAAACATTTGTAAGATTTTTTTTTCTTCACAAAAGCAGTACCCTGGGCCTTTACTAGTATTCGCGGACCGATATAGATGTCTGTAACGAGGGGGATTTTTTTTCTTCAGCATCTCAACTTTGGCAATAAAGGTAGTTAGATACTGTTCTTAATTATCTTGCCGGATTCAATAGTTGGAATTGTAAGAGTTGTTGCCCTGTCCCTTTCTCTGCGATTGTCATTCTTATGGAATCCAGAAAGAACAAAACCCTGTCTTCAAACATTTACATCAAAAAGTGCAATGTTATGGACAAAGACACAAAACATCCACATCAAATAAAAATAAAATATTGATCAAATAACATGGAAAACAACCACTTTTTGTGTGCAACGTATTTCAAGAAACTGGAAAACATATATCAAGTATTTTTATATTCCACAAGTATTATCGTATTATCATACAGTTTTGTATAGATAATTATCAGACTCAAGTTAGAATTGCTGGTAAACAGTCAAATACATTTAGTTGTCTAGTCTTGTCATGTATTAGCGGACCGATATAGACGTCTTCAGTGTGGGCAATCTTTTTCCTGCAAATTGCAGCACCCCAACTCCCAAACAACTACCCGTGGCTATGGAGGAGGTTAGATCACGTGGGACCTTTCTAGCAAATGAGAGGGCAGATACATGCATGAACAAGTGGCAATAGAGATAGATAAAGGACTCATCTTTGTATCTGTGCCATTATATCATCTGTGACAACATGGGCAGTGCCATTGAGGCTATCTTCATTTTAAAGTAGTACATTTTCTAATTCTTCATTGGATGATTGCTCCCAAATCATAGGAATACCCACCCAGTTGACTACTTTAAAATGGGGGAGCCATCAATGGCAATGTCCATGTTAAAATGGGTTAAATCCATGATGAGTCCTCTGTCTATCTTCATGACAACAGGCACAACTTCGATATAAAGTAGTTTTTTTCAAAGTTGCCAAAACACCACATGCGTCCACTCATATCAGTGTATTTGTAACTTCCTAACCATTACGGAATTTCCATTCGAACAAATAAGCCTCACGTTGCAAATTAGTAATACATTTTTTGTTGTTGACCGAATTCGACACTCATTTACCTCCATACAAAAATTATTATTTTCTTGGACAGATTTTGGGTGGAGTAAAACCTTTCGCTTCACCTCTTCCTCTCTGCTATAGCCTATGTTTATCAATGTATTTCCATATTGAAGCAATGCAATTTGAAGACTGTGGACTGCAAAAATGTTTTGGAACATATTTAGCAAATATGGAGCGGGATATTTAATGAACTAGGCTATAACGGGATAACATTCGAATTGGAGGTGATGACAACGCAATACATGAAAGACTGTAAGTACACAACTTGAAGCAACCACATATTTAGCCATGGTGCACGTTCTGATTGGCCAGTGAGGGGCCAAGTCTCGACACACCCACAACTTATATACTCATCAAAACCCTGCCATTTCCCGCCACCACCAGCTACTACACCCATCATTTTGGTTGCAGCAAAAATATTTCTGACACACCCCTGAACCTATACCTCTACTGCCAGCTCTAAGATTTACTATTGCGTTAGATTTGTTAAAATAGAGCCCTGTATGTTTTTCCCAGGCATAATTTAGCTTTCAAAAAGTTTATTGGTTGCGTACACATTTTCGAAAATGTTGTAGTGGGTGCAGTGAAATGCTGGTGTTACTAGCTCCTGACAATGCAGTAAAAATGTCAAACAAGTACACAAATACTAATGAAAAAACTAGAAATCACAAATGTGAGAACAAATCCAGTTAGCAACCCAAATAACACTGCACTCTTAGAAAAAGAAGTGCTAAGAAGAACCATATACTGTTCTTCGGTTTGTACCCATTGGGAAACCCTTTTTGGTGCTTAGAACTCTTTGCAGTGTTCTACCTAAAACCCTCTATGTAGACCCTCTATGAAGGATTCTGCCTAAAACCCTCCATGAAGGATTTAACTGAGAACCCTTTTATCTTTGGAGGGTTCCACCAGCCTTATTAGCCTTTAAAATTAAATGATTTATCCCAATACATGACATATACCATAAGGCCTTTCTTTGAGGGCCTCGTAATACCCTAACACAGTGGTGTTAGGAAACTCCTGGCCACATCAGGCCTTCAACACATTATTCTGGCTTCCAAAGTGATGTTTAATTCCTATTGGAATCCAGACAGAGTTAAGATATCCAACAAGTGGAATTTTTTATCACCCACAACCTGCATTCGGAATGACTGCCAGGGTAGGGAAGACTGAATACTGAGACTACCTCAATCATCTAAACTGGAACAACCATCTTATCTGTTAATTTATTCTATTAACAGATTGGATTAGTTTATCCTTGTGTAGCATAAAATAATCAACCAATTAATGTACATGCAAAAACACAGATATTAAAACAATTTAGAAAATCACCCTGCAATAAAGCATGTTGGGAAATATGATATATGGCTGTTTGAGAAGGTTTGAATCCTAAGCAACCTGCATACCCATTGTTTGCATACCCAAGTACCATACCAACATACAGTAGCTACTGTAGTACAGTAGGTCAAAGGTGTGTGCTGGACAACCTTGGTAGAGCATTGGTGGAGTAGGCTTTGTGGTGCTCATGTGAATTTCCTTTATTTTTTCGGCTTCAGGCCAATCTCTTTTCTCACTTAAAATGTTGTTCTTTGTTTTTAAATTCCATGGTTTTTATACAAAATTATACAACAATTCCACAAAGGTGTCTTTCAAAATTGTAATTGGAGCTTCAAATGATGTTAAAAAAAGCTGTGTTTTGCCTCACATGGGGGTGGCAGGTAGCCTAGTGGTTAGAGCGTTGGACTAGTAACCGAAAGGTAGCAAGATTGAATCCCTGAGTTGACAAGGTACAAATCTGTCGTTCTGCCCCTGAACAAGGCAAGGCACTGTTCCTAGGCCATCATTGAAAATAAGAATTTATTCTTAACTGACTTGCCTAGTTAAATAAAGGTAAAAATTTACATAATTTATTTATCCAGAATCCAGTATATAGAGTAAATAAGAATCCAGTATATAAATATGTGGTGTGTATAAACAGTGAAACTAAAATGTAATGTACAGTAGTAGATATATTCAAATTAGCTATATGTATAATACAGTATATGAATACACAGTGTGAAAAACAGTATAAAATAAATGGTCCACTGTGTAAAGGGATAGGTCATGTAAATTACAGAATCACATATTGTTTTCCCTACCCTGTAAGCAGTCCATAGACCAAGGCATAACAACAATCCATGCCCTGGTCTAGTGTCCCTGGCATTGCTTCCACATGCCAGCTCTTTGTGTGTATGTTTTGTGTGGTGTGTGGGTGTGTGCATGCATGAGCGTGTGTATGTGTGTGCACCTGTGTGTGTGTTTAGCCTCATCGGTAAAAATGGCCTTTTAGTTTCTAAGCATGTTTTTACAGCACCTGAAGAGTTGTTTTTGTTGATGAAAAAGATATGCCGCCTGGGTAGGAACCCCCGGCTATTCATGAGGTTGTTTAATACCTTTCCCCTCAGTAAAGTATACTAGTGATGAAGAGAGAGTGGGGCAGAGAGACAAAGAGGGGGTGGGAGAAAGAGACAGAAACAGAGAGCTATGGAGAGAGTGAGAGAGAGAGAAGAGAGAGAGTCAGAGTGAGAGAAGTGAATAGAATATAAAGGGAAGAAGAGAGCAAGTGAGAGAGAGCGATTATATGGTGGATGGTGGTTAATCCCACCCATTCTGCAGTAGAGAAGGAGTGTTTGTTCAATGTTTAAGAACATTGACAATCCTGGACTGGTTTCATCAATGCATCACTTGATTCACAGATACAGTACAGAGGCCTGACTTGTTAAACAAGTTGTATGTTAATAACTTGTATTAGAACTGATCAATCCATTGCGGATGCAGACGCTTCCCATCTCTTTGAAGTGAATGCATTGATCAGCCAGAATACAAAGGAATTAAGCAATTGGTCCAACAAAGTGTTGAGTGTTTGGAGCTATTGGTGAAGTTAAGCTGCTTTTCCATGTGACTACGGAAGTTTAAAAAAACCACAAACACAAAAAACCACACACGAAACAAACGATCAAGCAAATAAACCTACAAATCATCACCCAAATTAGGGCAGAGCAACCTTGAAGAATAGCACCATTAAGATTAAACAAATTGGTTTCAACCTAGTTTGTCTTGAGGTGACAGGGAGGGACTACACATGACTATCCCTCTCTCTCTCGGGGCAGACTTCCATTTAAGCAGGTCAAATATTGTTATACTTATTATTTAGGAGGATTCAATTAACATGAACTAAGTGTTAATTGATATGCTGCTTCTCCAGGGAGTCTGTGTGTAGGTGCTGGGAGTGGGACACTGGGACACCCTGCAATTTACACACAGATTGATCTCAATTAGTAAGTGTTTGGCCTTGTGGAGTGAATTCATAAGCAGAACATGAAAGTTGTGCCACTGAAAATAACAGGGAATAGAGAAAAATGATTCAATATGAAGCTAATTGTTGGTGTTTTCAAACCTCGACATGTGAAAAGCTGTTTGAGATGGTTAGAGCTCTAGAAAGATTGTACGGTGGATGTATGTATCCCAGGTGGGATATTGTTGTTGTCTTGCCCTTGTGCCAGATGTTTTCTCCTGAATTAGCTAGCTTTGCTTCTTCCCTGGATGGGGTGGGGGAGGGAACGATATTTCCTGATACAGAACTAGAGTGCAATCTGTGAGCAGATAAAAGAAGGTGATATCATAATGTTGACATAGATCAGTTTTGACCATCGATCACTATCAATCTAGTTGATGGATCACGGTTAGAGAAGAAAATAAATGTGCTGTTATACTGTAAATTGTATGTACCAAGGTGTTTGAAAGGCGTTCTGGAAAAGTCAGAATGTACAATGCCTTCAGAAAGTATTCAGACCTATTGACTTTTTCCACATTTTGTTGTGTTACAGTCTGAATTTTAAACAGGTTAAATTGAGATATTGTGTCACTAGCCTACACCGAATACCCCATGATGTCAATGTGGAAATATGTTTTGAGAATTTTTTACAAATTAATGAAAAATGAAAAGCTGAAATGTCTTGAGTCAATAAGTATTCAACCCTTTGTTAAATTAGTTCAGGAGTGTTTAACATGATATACTCTGGAGTTGCTTACCAAAACAACATTTAATGTTCCTGAGTGGCCTAGTTACAGTTTTAACTTAAATCAGTTTGAAAATCTATGGCAAGACTTGAAAATTGCTGTCTAGCAATGATCAACAACCAACTTCACAGTTTGAAGAATTTATAAAATAATAATGTGCAAATATTGTACAATCCAGGTGTGCAAAGCTCTTAGAGACTTACCCAGAAAGACAGTAATCGCTGCCAAAAGTAAATCTAACATCTATTGACACAGCGGGTTGAATACTTATCTAATCAATATATATTAGTGTTTTATTTTCATTATGTTTTACAAATGTTATAATTTTGCTTGTAGATCTTTGACAAACAACTGAAATTAAATCCACTTTAATCCCAATTTGTAACACAACAACATGTGGAAAAAGTCGAGGGATGTGAATACTTTTTCAAGGCACAATATAGTATAGAGTTTTTCCAAGCCTCATGCTGAATGACATCATCCTCTCAGAGCTTCCAGTGTTATTTGCCGCTGTGACTTTAGGGAGAATGGGCCCAATAGCAGTACCATAGATTACTGCTCTATTTGATCACTATTACTATTTTATTTTTTAAAGGATGTGGACAGGAAATCACATTGGAGGTGAATGCTTGTAATTTACAAGATCCCCCTAAGCACCTTAATCACCTAACTGGATGGCTTCTTTCCTCTCTGTTTAAAAATATATATATATATTTAACTTGGCAAGTCTGTTAAGAACAAATTCTTATGTATAACAACAGCCCAGGAACTTGTTCAGGGGAAGAACAACAGATTTTTACCTTGTCAGCTCAGGGATTCGATCTAGCAACCTTTCGGTTTCTGGCCCAACGCACTAACCACTAGGCTACCTACTTGCACTGCCTCTAATGATGCTGTGGAGGCCCGTGACAAAGAGTGCCTCCCAAATGGCACCCTATTCTCTACAGTGCACTACTTTTGACCAGAGGCTTCTGGTCAACAGTAATGCACTATATACTGTAGGGAATAGGGTGCCATTTGGGACGCAAACAAAGCGTTGGGTAATTAAAGCAATAATGTGGTGGTGGATGGCGTTGATGTCATTGATAAAGATTGGTAGCTAGGCAGCTCTCGGTGGTGTGTGTCAGGCTAAGCAGCCGAGTGGAGCAGCGGAGGAACGGCTCTACCCGTCCCCTGAATCCCTCCACCCGACACCCTCCTTTCATCTTCACAACTCAGACATGAAAAATTAATCCAAGACCTCCAGAAATATTTATCGGGAAATCTTAGCAGGGAGAACTCGTGGAACTGGAAAATGTATGTCCTCCATTGACCTACAACAGCTGTGGACCCCTTAATTAATTTCATTGGTTGCATTATACAATAAATTAATTAATTAATTTACATACAGAAGTAGATACAGCTCTCTCCTGTGGGACAATTGCTGTTAGTCTAGAGGCGTCCTTTATCATATAAATAATTTCTCACAAAAGACTACCATGGATTTTATACATTACTGGCATATTTTCAAGCTTTACATGAGATTATGAGTGTGACCATACACAGACTAGCATGTGTTTTTATACACCATACTGATGTATGTCTTTTTATTATGCTTTACATGTGATTATGGGGTTGGATTATCTTCAGAGTGTGACCATACCACTGGAGGCTGCTGAGGGGAGGACGGCTCATAATAATGTCTGGAATGGATTCAACGGAATGGTATCAAAGACGTGGTTTCCATGTGTTTGATACCATTCCCATGACTCCATTCCAGACATTATTATGAGCCGTCCTCCCCTCAGCAGCCTCCACTGAACCATACACACAGTCGATTATGTATTGTTATTATGTACTATATAAAGGATTGCATGGCTAAGGCCGGGTGAAGGTTTATGGAGGTGTTGATAACGTTAGCTTCTTCTGCTCTGGGATCGTGATATCCTAGACTACACATAATGACATATACACACGCACACGCAAACACACATGCACACACGCAGGATAAGAGATTGTTAAATTCACATGGATACTGTAATCCTCATTATAGAACAACACAGAGATGACATAAAACTCAACAAGCCCATAAGAGACGTTTAGCTCCTAGCGACTCCTGTGTGCAGAAGTATCCTTCCTTCCCCATTTCCCGTGCTGCTCACACACTACACCGCACTGCACAGAATGACAATCAACTCAACGGTTGGCTCTGACAGGCTATAGCATAGCGGTGTCTCTGTCTGAGATTCCAACGTAGCATATTCCCTCCCTAATCGATATCAAAAACATGGGAAGACATGCAAGACAGCTAGGCGAAAGCAAACAAATGTGCATCTGTTCAGTGAGGGTAGAGAATTAGAACGTGGCTATGTCTTCCTCTGCTTACCTGTTGTTATCTGCTTCAGTTCTCTTAATGATCGCTCCTCTATTCTTGGTCACATCACATTTGTTTTATACCCATCCCTTTGAACAGCTGAAAGATATTGAGCCCCCTTTGATCAGGCATATCCTTCAGAATTCCAAAATTCAGAAATGAGCCCCCTCAAAATACCTCTGCTAGGTCGTCTCCTCCTTTTCTGCAACTATTTGGTTTGTTTACTATATACACACCAACCAAAGCCAGGAAGAAGGGGGCGAAATTAAACAGAAAGAAGAGAAGGAAAGAAGAAAAAAAACATGAGATACAGAAAGAGAAAATTAGAGACATGGGAGAGCCTGGGAGAATGGAAAGAGCCTGCGTGGGTTGTGTACATTTTCTTCATTAATTTTTATACATTTAACAAAGAGAGAGGAGTTGAAGGAAAAAAAATAAAAGAGAAACATTGCCACAAGACGCAATGGGGGCGCGCCTGCCTGTCTGCTTTGCTTTTCTCTTGTTCTCTTCATTTTCTTTGAAGGCGGCATGCGTTTTCTAATGATGACCCTTGGCATGCTGAGACACCTGGGACTTCCCCCAGCCGCCACGGAGCCACGGAGGACAAGTAGGGAGGCTGATCAAAATTAGCCCATTCTCATTTCAAACAGAATTTGGCCCAGCCACTGATCACAGTGAAGCACATAGAGAGTCTGGGCCCCTCATGGTCCTGCAGAGCTGGAGTAGAGAGACATGCACCAACTAGAGAGAGGAGAGATCTCCACCTGGTCGGTGGGAGTGGGAGGCCCTCCCCTGGAGATGGTGGCGTTGTGGTGGGGGGAGCAGGGGGAGTAGGTGGAAGACGACACAGTGACATGGCTGTGGGACGCCAGGGATCTGGATGTTCTTTGGCTGTTATTCCCTGTTAAAAGATTTAAACCATCGGGGTATGATAGGTCCCTTTGATGTTTGCTAAGCATAAAGCCAGGGTATGAGAGAAAGACTGATAGAAAAAGAGAAAGCGAGGGAGGCATGGAGGGAGGAAGGAAGGGGTGAGGTGGTGAAGGCAGGTTGTTAATAGGCAGTCATCTTTTTCAGAGGCACAAAGGAGGAGGGGTAAAGAATGGTTAAGGAGGGGTGAGGATTATGGAAGAGGGTGGATGGAGGGTAGGAGAACCACTGTCTCAGTGCAGCCACTCCAACAAAGGAAATATAAAAGCGGTGAGGTTGAGGCCGGGGCCAAGGCTGACTGGGGCAGAGAGCGAGCGAAAGAGAGAGACTACTGGCACAAAGTAGAGAAGAAGAGAAGTTGTGGTACTTCTAACCACTACTGCAACTTTTGCCATTTTAAATCCTACTTTGACTTTCATTTTGGAAGGAGGTAGAAGGGGTGGTGGTGGTAGTAGTAGTAGGAAAGAGAGAGAGAGAGAGAGAGAGAGAGAGAGAGAGAGAGAGAGAGCGAGAGGGGAGCCTGACACCTCATGGGAAGCTCACTTCTCGCCTCCCTCTGCTACTACAGACTCTTTAGGGTAAGGTAAACTATTCACCTACCCAGGCTTTAGGCAAAGAGTAGACACGTCTTCAATTAGCCAGCCAGTAACAGCATGACCCTCACAGATACACAGAAGTCCTCTCATTCCTCTGTTTCTATAACTCACAACTGAATACTGCTTGTCTGTTTTTCCATCATTGAGTCAATCTGAGAGTATGTTCAAACCCCCTAGCCTGTGTGTGTGTGTGTGTGTGTGTGTGTGTGTGTGTGTATGTGTGTGTGTGTGTGTGTGTGTGTGTGTGTGTGTGTGTGTGTGTGTGTGTGTGTGTGTGTGTGTGTGTGTGTGTGCGTGCGTGCTCCAAATTCCTTTCCTGGTGCAGTGTTTGGGAGACAGATGGAAGCCAGTCTCAGCAAAGGGAATAGCAAAGATCTGAAAGCGTTTTAGCAACAATTAAAATCTCTGATGGTTTAAGTTGTTCACATCAAAAGCAACAACCCCACTGTTTAATTTTCTTTTGATGACACAGAGTATAAAAACAGATCTGCCAATTGTCAGCAAACACAGAGCTTGGTAGATAAGAGGAAGAAGGCTGTGGGGAAAGCACCGTGGAAAAGGATTAAGAAAAGCAACCAGAAAAAAGGTTTCTTAACTGCAACTGGGCTTCAATTGGGAAAGTCTGTTGATACAAACAACTTAAGCAACACAAAGATTAGCAAAAATCAATATAAGCCAAGAAATATATATTTGTATAAAATCGGTTTCCATTAAATTATATGCACATTAAAAACAACAAAATCACATACACTACATGACCAAAAGTATGAGGACACCTGTTCATCGAACATCTCATTCCAAAATCATGTGCATTAATATGGAGTTGATCCCGCCCTTTGTTGCTATAACAGCCTCCACTCTTCTGGGAAGGCTTTCCACTAGATGTTGGAACATTGCTGTGGGGACTTGCTTCCATTCAGCCACAAGAGCATTAGTGAGGTCGGGCACTTCAATTAGTGAGGTCGGCATTCCAATTCATCCCAAAGGTGTTCGATGGGGTTGACGTCAGGGCTCTGTGCAGGCCAGTCAAGTTATTCCACACGATCTCGACAAACCATTTCTGTATGGACCTCGCTTTGTGCACGGGGGCATTGTCATGCTGAAACAGGAAAGGGCCTTCCCTAAACTTTTGCCACAAAGTTGGAAGAACAGAATCATCTAGAATGTCATTGTTTGCTGTAGTGTTAAGATTTCACTTCACTAGAACTAAGGGGCCTTGCCCGAACCATGAAAAACATCCCCAGACCATTATTCCTCCTCCACCAAACTTCACAGTTGGCACTTTGCATTCGGTTAGGTAGCGCTCTCTTGGCATCCGCTAAACCCAGATTCGTCCGTCGGACTGCCAGATGGTGAAGCATGATTCATCACTCCAGAGAACGTGTTTCCACTGCTCCAGAGTCCAATGGTAGTGAGCGTTACACCACTCCAGCCGATGCTTGGCATTGCACATGCTGACTTTAGCCTTCCCTGTAGCTCAGTTGGTAGAGCATGGTGTTTGCAACGCCAGGGTTGTGGGTTCGATTCCCACGGGGGGCCAGCACGGGGAAAAAATAAATAATAAAAATAAATAATAATAATAATGTATGCATTCACTACTGTAAGTCGCTCTGGATAAGAGCGTCTGCTAAAATGTAAAATGTAATTTTAGCACTCGGCGGTCCCGTTCTGTGAGCTTGTGTGGCCTACCACTTCATGGCTGTGTCGTTGTTGCTCCTAGACATTTCCACTTCACAATAACAGCACTTAGAATTGGCCAGGACATCTCTAGCCAGGCAGAAATTTGATGAACTGACTTGTTAGAAAGGTGGCATCCTATGACGGTTTCACATTGAAAGTCACTGAGCTCTTCAGTAAAGCCATTCCACTGCCAATGTTTGTCTATTGAGATTGCATGGCTGTGTGCTCGATTTTATACACCTGTCAGCAACGGATGTGGCTGAAATAGCCGAATCCACTAATTTGAAGGGGTGTCCACATACTTTTGTATATATATTGTGTCCGTGGGTTCTGCAAATTCCCATTAAGAAATTATAACGTTGTCTATGCCTGTGTTGATGTAGTGAAGCTTGATTTCCACCCCTCTCTTCTGATGTCCTGTTGAGATTTATTCATCTGTTAATTAAGCAATCTAAAGCACACTGAAGTGTTGTCAAGCCTGTAAAAAAAGGCAGAGATACACATTGGAGTGATTATTACATCAGTTAGGGCTGGGTGGCCATGTTGTTTTATTGGGCCTAATCTTCTTCGGGGAGTTGCTTGCCAAAGAATTTATAATCTGCATAACATTAGAGGACAAAAGTGGTCGCATCCCAAATGACACCCTATTCCATATATAGTGCACTAATTTTGACCAGAGCCCTATGGGTCATGGTCAAAAGTAGTGCACGATATAGGGAATAGGGTGCCATTTAGGATACATTCTCAGACTGGCTAACGAGCGGTTCCTCTGACCTATTTCCTGCTCTCCCTCCATTTTGGGCATGTTCATTAGGAAGCTAATCACAGGAGAGGCTTCTACTATTTTTCCAGTCCGTATGCTGGATTAGTGGCGTCAGGGAGGTTTTCTGACACTGCTCTGCGCCAGGGGATCACTCCTCTTCAAGACATCACTTTCCTCCAGAAACCTTGAGTCTGTCTGTCTGCCTGCCGCAGTCTGACGACCCCCCTCCAACCCCCCTCTGTCTCTCTCCATGGGGAGAGAAATTAATTCAAACAACTACCGTTTTAATTGAAGACACCATCAGCCATGGAAATATCAGTAACATCAGTAGGACCGGAAACATCCATATATCCATGCATTTTCAAACCCAGAATGTGTGACCGTTTCTTTTCTCTTCAGTTATATATCTGTATAATTAGGTTGGGTTTTCAAAAGGAGTTTGACAGTACTTTCCGCGGGCATAATTTGAACTTTAAAGGCAACCAGTGAAATAAAGTGTTTTCACAGCAAAGGGGCTTTGGAGAGATAATGGAAGATTTTTCATATAATATATACCTGGTCTAATTTACACTTCCTTTGTGGAATCATATTCACAAAATCACATTCCAGCGTGCTTGGGGTTGACGACCCTGTGCTCTGGAGATTTGCAGCTGCATGCGGTATGTTTACATTTGTCTAAAAGCAGTGTAAATTGAATTCTCCTGTATGTTCCCGACAGTGACTGCTGGTGTAAAGTGGCGTGTACAGAGTTGTACACTACACAGCCCTCCTCTGGGACACAAACCCTCCCTGTTGTTCCATCAAGCCTCCAAATGGAAGGAGGGAGAGATGGAAGAGAGGAAAAAATAAATCAATAAATCACATGCCATCCATCCAGCAACCAGGAAAACACTGTACAGACCCAAATTAATTTGACAACAGGGATGAAAAATGGGAGAAAGCACCTCTGGATGTCTGTTTGTGTGTCTTTGTTCTTCACATGGCAGAGGAACAACGACCAAAAAGGGAGTAATTGAATGCAAAGTGCTCGTTTTCTACTCCATCTTCTCTACTCCAGCCCACACCCTCGAGCCCTCGACCGCATCAGATCAGAAGGTGACATATCCAAAACTGTCACAAAATCACAAGAAAGGCGGTAATGGCTGCCAGAGACGTGGCAGCAGGCAGCAGTTCAGGGTGTTTCTAGTCTAGTGGGCTCTTTTTCTATCGCTCCCATGCCCATTGGGGTTGTAGGAGAATCTGAGAGAAAGCTAGTTCCAATCTCCTCTGCTCTTAGGCCTGCCAAATTAATGTGAAAGTGGCTAGATTTGATGTTGATGGCTTAGTGACAGTTGGGATGAAGGATAGTGTTTAGAGTTGAACACGAGACTCAGGGCTGATCAATGGGTCCTTTCAGACAGACAGGCCTGTGCAGCCAACTCGCCAAGTTATAGGATGATGCATCCATGCTCTTCAAAAAGACTCCCCCTAACTCTCCTTTCTCACCCCTCTCCCCTTCTCCTACCCCACAACTCCCCCCATCTCTCACTGTGACCATCCCTTTCTCTTTCTCTCTTTCTTCCACCTCCAAAAGCATCTGATGACAAATCCATACCCCCAGTAAAGAGAGATATCGGCCTGCCGTCTAGTTCGTCTCCTACAGCACTGCACCAGTCAGCTGCATTTTCTGATAGACGTGCTGCTGAGCTAACATCAGGACCAAAGACTGTCAAAACAATAAGGAGATAACAGTGGTACAGAAGACTGCCCATCCACAGGAATATTCCTCCACCAGGGACGTTATGTCCTTTTGAAGACAGTGATTTGTTTCTCTCTAACTTCTGGTAATTACTTTGATAAACTGACATTTTTGTCATCTGACATTTTTCCCGTCTGACATTTTTGTCATATCAAATACCTTGTCGCTCCTTGCGAAACGGAACGGAAACTTTGAACGGTAGTTAGGCTAGTTTTCCATCATCAAGGTCATGTTCTTCTGTCAAGAGAGATGAGATTCTCCTTAAAGGTCCTTAAAATGGCCTCCTGTATCTGGTCAAAAGGCCCTTCATCAAAGAGTTGTTGTAAAGGCCAGGGATGAGTGTTGGTGAGACCAAAGCCTTCCAGCAAGGCTACTGTACCATGATGGCAGTTCCCGGGGGTCCCGGAGGTATCACGACGCATGGTCGCTGAAGAAGAGACACGTTATGGATCAAATGCCAGCGGCCGTGTGAAATCAAAGGGAAAGGCGTGCGGCGAGGCAGGCGGCTTCTCCCACTTAAAGTTCAGCTGCAGAGGAAGAGGAGGTTTTATTATGGACATAATAGAGGCAGCCTAGGTCAGAAAGCAATCACAGCTCTGACACCTAGCAGACAGCTAGCCCAGCAGCTAGCGGCCAGCGTCGCCCACCAGTGGTTGGTAGCACTTTGGAGAGATGTCCTTCTCCAGTGGAGAGAAAGGCCAAAAGGATAGTGGCAGGCCACTGTTCCATCGATGACAGTGTAAAAGACCCATAAGAGTGTTTTCTCAAAGCAGAAAAATAGGGCCTGTCGATGTGTAACACTCTAGGCCTCCTTGTCAGTCTATTACTGACAAACATATCTGAGGGGAAAGTTCATACACGGACGTGCATCCAGGGTTTGATAGGAAAGCTGTATACGTACGTCACTGGATATATAAGTAACTGTGGATATGTTTACTTGACAAAACTCAGCCACCTTCAAAGCTACTGTATATGACCTGATATAGCCTCCTCTCACAGGAGAGACACTCAGACCACATGAAACATATGGCAGTTATTACGGTCACATACAGCACAGAGACAGACCATGGCACTAGAGAAAAGCTAGACAGAGCCAATGCAGGTTCCAGCCATTACGCTGCTGCCATCCCTGTAGAGGAAACCCGTATTTAACCAGGGCTAATGAAGTGCAGGACTGAGACTAATGGTCCCTCTGCCCTCTGACCTCTCCCGGGGATGGGAACTAGGACCTGGCAGGGCTCTCGCAGGGTGACATACTGTAGAGGCTGGACTTCAACAGTGCTTAACATGGATCCTCGGAATAACCATTAACCCTGACCTATAGCATGACCATGGACAGATCTCCCCTCAGGCTTACATCTGGTCAGGACTGGACCAGTACCAAGTCTCAGTCGGCAGCCAGGCATATAGGCAGCAGGCTGCTCTGAAACACTGCTGGATAGCATACAGGCAAACTGGTAGCCAGTAATGGGTTTGAGAGGAGTAGTCTAGTTAATTGTCTGGCATGGGTCTGTGGCTAGTGGTTTGTTTGAGTGTGCAAACTGACCAATTCTCCATAAATTCTCTGGTT
This sequence comes from Salmo trutta, assembly GCF_901001165.1. Classification (NCBI taxonomy): domain Eukaryota; kingdom Metazoa; phylum Chordata; class Actinopteri; order Salmoniformes; family Salmonidae; genus Salmo; species Salmo trutta. Next base: position 39,840,185 of record NC_042960.1, on the reverse strand, counting down.
TTACTGGATGGGATTACGACAATAAAATATATAAATCTAATTTCTGCAGGACCTCCATAGTCTTCTCCATCTATTCTAAACTATACGGTGATGGAAGAATTGTGAGATGGACAGTAATGGATGCAGGTTGGTGCACATTTAGTCCACTTTTAGAGAACTGATTTGGAAAAGGACTCGATATCCTTCTGCTCACATTGCAAGAGGACTCAGTGAGGAATGACATTGCATTCACATTGCTATTTTGGGACACAAAGTCTAAGCATATCAAGAACATATACTCATCGTCAGAGCATGTCATTACATATCATACAATTATACAACGGGTGGGTATAATCCTGAATGCTGATTGGTTAAAACCGCACTCCGTCCGGTGTCTATTCCACAAGTTACCAGTGGCAAAATCTATGACGTTAAAATGCCTATTTACTCTATTCCATCTGACTGCTCAATCCACTGTCTCATCAACCCAGCCAAGCAATTTATAAACATGATCACCACTATAAAAAGCATTTAGACATTATCTCACTTTTCTTTTAGACTAACAATTAGTTTTCAATATCGGAGATCTGTATAAACCTTGCTGTCTGTCTCTCTGACATTTGCAACATTGTTTCAATATTGAAATGAAATTTCCAGCTGTCCCATAGTAATGCATATTTCTCAGCATGCTGGATTGTTAATTGCTTAATTAACTCAGGAACCACACCTGTGTGGAAGCACCTGCTTTCAATATACTTTGTCGCCCTCATTTACTCAAGTGTTCCCTTTATTTTGGCAGTTACCGGTATGTGTTTGGTTGTAACAGAGATAGAGCAGTAGTAAAGTATAGAAAAACTACATATGTGGCGCTTTACAGCATTGTATACAGTACTTACCAGGAAGATGTATTGTTTTGGTGTTCCTCAAACAAGCCTTTTGCTTCTGTTTCTCTATGTTGGTTCTTGTCTTGACCTTTGGTGAGCACTGAGCAACACCTCTCCAATCATAGCCAGTCCAGTTCTGTAGTCTCTCTGTGCTCGGAGGAGTCATAAAATATTCAGGCTCCATGTTTCCCTCAGACCAGGCTGGTGGCGGTGGCTTTGTTAGCCAGGCTGCTCTCTCAGCTCTATCTCGCTATGGAAAGGGTAGCTTACTGTTTGCTGCTGTCCATGCTACATTCTCCATAACAGCACACCTTGGCAATAATCAGGGGTTTGTGAATTGTTGTGGTATTGGTAAAGAGGATGCGTGGTGTGGACAACAGTATGCAGCTAGATAGCTCGCTGTGGTGAGACACAGCTAGTCTATCTGCATACTGCTGTCCATGCTAGGAGTCCTCAGTGCTCCTTTTAACTACAAACTACTGATTACTGACAAACTGTGGTGTGGTGTTCACTCCCAACACACCCACACCACCATACACACTAACCTTCATTCGCTACAGAAAGCCAGCTAGCTGCATACTGCTGTCTACATCAAGCTTCCTCAGACCTCTCCTTTGCACCACAAACCATTGACTATTGCTAAGCTCTGCCATGGTGTTAGTCCACTCCAAACTCACCCACACCACCGTTCACACCAACCTTCATTATCTGGTTATCACCACACCAAATGCTTCCACTTTATTGGATAACTACCACTTTTCCTATCTTTTCTTTAATTCATTTTCTATTAGCTGTTTGCCTGATGGACAGTTAGTTGTCTGTTGTTTGTGTTGTTTTAGCCATCATACCAGACCTGAGAGGTGGGATATTGTTGCTCTCTATGTGGGCTTTGGCAATTTATAACCAATGGCAAGATCCTGAATTATACACTAAGCTACTCGAGCAGAAGAAACAGGCCAGGCTTGTTTTATTCACAACCTTGTGAATTCAAACAGCTTGCTGTGGCTGGGGAATTGAAGCAGAAAGCTATCATACAGGGTCCAAGACATAGCAAGAGAACAGGTAAGAATAAAGTATGTATAAAAGCACAGGTAAGCTTTAGCCTCGGGCGTAGCTACAATGTTCTAGCTACCAAAAGCCACAATAAATTCTAGGTTTTACTACTATGTTTATTTTTTTGCTCTATTGAAAAATGATGACAGCTTTCACTGGACAAGTTGTTCAGAAAGGACATCCTGGCCTAACTCTATTACTGTAGACCTCTCATACTTGTTACTAACAACCTACAGTACCCGGAAAAAACATACCTGGCTTGTTGCCACCTGGAAATACAATTCTCCTAATTTGATATCGAAGATAGGGATTTGTACATAAAGGACAATGATAAGTGTGACCCAGCGGCTACAACATAACCTGCTCTTCATCTAAGGTGACATGATAATAACACACACATAGGCTTTATCCCAAATTAAAACCGATTCCCTATTAAGTGCACTACTTTTGACCATGGACAATAAGGCTCCGGTTAAAAGTAGTACACTATAGGGAATAGGGGAACATTTGGGACACAGACACTAACATCATATCATTCACATTCATAACATGACGGCTTCCAACAGCTCATCCAGGATATCTAATCCCATCATTATTTTCCTAGCGTCTCCTCGTTCCTGGAATCCCCTAACGTAGTCCCATGACTAAAGCCTGTAACAGGGAGAGGAGGAGGAGGTGGTGGTGGAAGAGGAGGAAGAGGAGGAGGATATATAGGAGGTGAGTGTTTGTATGTGTCTGGCTGCCAGTGGTGGTGCAGTGTCTTATCAACCCAGTGCCACTCTCATGTCTCCTCCATCCTGACATGCAGCTAATCCAGGCTGATGAGGAGCTGCGCTCAGTTGGTTAGCAGGGACTTCGTTGGCAGGAGGCGGCAGCACAGACCCAAATCCTTCCCTCCTATTCACCATCCCTCCATCCACACACACCCAAATCATCCCCCCATACGTACCCATCCCTCCCATAACACCTCCATAAGTATTACATTAACCCCAGTCATACCTGTCTGAGGAGCTGTGTGTGTGCAAAGCTAAGTGTGTGTGTGTGTGTGTGTAGCCTTCCTTATGCATTATTTCTGCCGTCTTCCGTCCTCATCAGCATGGATGGGGATACTGCTGGTAAACAAAACCTGAGCTGCCTGTCAAAGTGTTGGGTGGCTGGGTGTCTGCACTTCACCCCCTCTGCTTCTTCTACCCTGGCCCAGTCTACCCTGGACCCTTATACACAGGCAAACCTGTCCTCCTCCCCAACCAAACAGGCAGGACGTGCACAGGGGCAACCCTCGCCTATTTAGAGGAAGTATTACTATTGGGCTGCTCACTCACATTCTATTCCTAATTTATACGCAACAATATAGCAATATAATTTAATTGAGTTACATTGGTTTAATCTGTGTTTATGTTTATATCTTTACTATCAACCAGAGAAATACTGACAGATAACATAACAGAACAGAACAGAACAATGAATTTAATATGTTAGGGTTAATGTATACAGTGCATTCTGAAAGTACTCACACCCCTTTACTTTTTCCACATTTTGTTGTGTTACAGTCAATTTAAAATTGATTAAATTGAGATGTTGTGTCACTGGCCTAAACACCATAGAATACTTTGAAATATTAATAAAAAATGTAAAGCTAAATTGTCAATTAGTATTCAACCCCTTTGTTATTGCAAGCCTAAATAAGCTCAGGAGTAAAAATGTGCTGAACAAGTCACATAATAAGTTGCATGAACTCACTCTGTGAGCAATAATAGTTTAACATAATTTTTGAATGATTACCACATCTCTGTACCCCACACATATAGTTATATGTAAGGTCCCTCAGTCGAGCAGTAGATTTTAAACACAGATTCAACCACAAAGACCAGAGAGGTTTTCCAATGCTTCTCAAAGAAGGGCACCTATTGGTAGATGGGTGAAAATAAAAAATGCAGACATTGAATATCCCTTTGAGCATGGTGAAATTATTAATTACACTTTGGATGGTGTATCAATACACCCAGTCACTATAAATATACAGGCATCCTTCCTAACTCAGTTGCCGAAGAGGAAGAAAACCATTCAGGGATTTCACCATGAGGCCAATGGTGACTTTAAAACAGTTACAGAGTTTAATGGCTGTGATAGGAGAAAACTGAGGATGGATCAACAACATTGTAGTTACTCCACAATACTAACCTAATTGACAGAGTAAAAAGAAGAAAGCCTGTACGGAATAAAATATTCCAAAACATGCATTCTGTTTGCAATAAGGCACTAAAGTAAAAATGAAAAAAAGAAGTGGCAAATAAATTAACTTTATGTGCTGAGTACAAAGTGTTATGTTTGGGGCAAATCCTACACAACACATCACTGAGTGCCACTCTTCATATTTTCAAGCACAGTGGTGGCTACATCATGTAATTTTTTTAATTATAATTTGTGTTTATTTAACCTTCATTTAACTAGGACAGTCAGTTAAGAACAAATTATTTTTTACAATGACGGCCAACCCCAGCCAAACCGTAACCCGGACGAAGCTGGGTCAATTGTGCGCTGCCCAATCAGCCTGGAATCGAAGCACGGTCTGTAGTGACACCTCTAGCACCGAGATGCAGTGCCTTAGACCGCTGCGCCACTCGGCAAGAACTAAGGAGTTTTTTAGGAATAGAGCTAAGTACAGGCAGCGTCCTAGAGGAAAACATGGTTCAGTCTGCATTCCAACAGACACAGGGAAACAAATTCACCTTTCAGCAGGACAATAACCTAAAACACAAGGCCAAGTACGAAAAAAAAAAAAAATGTATTAAATGAAAATGAAATGTGTGCATTCACTACTGTAAGTCGCTCTGGATAAGAGCGTCTGCTAAATGACTAAAATGTCTAAAATGTAAATATACACTGGAGTTGCTTACCAAGATAACATTGTATGTTCTAGAGTGGCCTAGTTACAATTTTGACTTAAATTGAAAATGGCTGTCTAGAAATGATCAACAACCAACTTGACAGAGCTTGAATAATTTTAAAAATAATAATGTGCAAATATTGTACAATCAAGGTGTGCAAAGCTCTTAGAGACTTACCCAGAAATAATCACAGCTGTAATAGCTGCCAAAAGTGATTGTAACATGTATTGAATTATTTCTGTATTTCATTTTCAACAAATTTGCAAACAGTGCTTTCAGAAAGTATTCACACCTTTTCACTTATTGCACATGTTTTTGTATTACAGCCTGAATTCAAAATGCATTTAAAAAAAATACATTCTCCCATCCACACACAATATCCCACAATGAAAAGGCAAATTATCTTTTTGGATATTTTTGCAAATGTATTGAATATGAAATACAGATATCTCATTTAGGGAGTGAACATTATTTATAATAAGGGTTACATGGAGAAAACAGACCTCTCTGAAATGAAAATGGATGGCCCTCCCTTCAGCAAATATATTTTCCCTGAACCCTCCCTGAACGCTTGAAAAAAAAGACATGTGACCCTCCCCTATACCCAAAATAATGATTAAAACAAAGTGGATAGCAGAGAACATGTCTACCTTTCACCCTCACTTCTTGGACAGACCAGAACCTTAGATATGCAGTTATACATACTGTTCTTCATTATAAAACCATTGTATGGGTTTGTATTAATTTTAATAGCGCACAAGGCTGCGGGCCAGAAGGTTGTGGGTTCGCAGACCACCGGGGACAAGAGTAGAGGTGGAAATATTGCCTTTATAGTAAAAGCAATGCTTGAATCTATTATTGTATTTGCAGGTCAGAGAAAAGAAAAGCCTTTTATAAACATTTCATGCAATTCTATATAATTGTACATATTAGCAGAATCTTTTTTAATACCACAGAAATTGCCGAAATTACAAGCTAAGAAAGGACAAAGAGATAGGCCTAGGTGTTCATATTTCTCCAATGCAAAATCAGTGTGTCTTGTTTGCAACGAAACTGGCCCTGTTCGCAAATAATTAAATATGAGACGTCATTAGGAATCTGAGCATGGTACTTTCAAAAGTTAGGCCAACCTTTACACCCCTGACAACACAGAAAAATGTAAGTTTAACTGTTGGCTACTCTTCTTCCGTGCCTTAACCCAGAGAGAGGTGTTTCCCTAAAAGCTGTCTGGGTTTAAACATCTTCTATTGTACAGAACGTGGAAAGCTTAAATTAATTGATAGTGACAGAATGAAATTACTTTCCAAGCACAGTCTATGTTTTGTCTACTCGGCTATAGAAGGTCGTATTTCAGATTGTCAAAGAAACGTAACAATGATATTCACATATACATTGGAGTCAAGTCTTTCCCGGGTATTTTACAGCTCATTTCTAGCATAAAGTACAGAGGAACAAAACGTTGTTATACAGTAGATCACTTTATATAATCGGACCCGTTTTATTTTCCTCAAAATCTTAAGCTAACAAGGCCTTTGCTTTTTGTCATTTGCTTTGATAAATGATATACCTATTTCATACCATCTCATATTCAAGTATTGGTCTTTACAGCCCTTCACTGACACGGAAGTGGGCTTTTTAAAGAGTACATGGTGGATGGAGGAATTGACACGTCTATGGATATAGCAGCCTATAGCCTAATTTCGGTTGTCAAACAGGTAGGCCTACCTCTTATTTTAAATAGGAAGAAATAGGCTCCAACACAAAGCCCTCTTGTTGTTAGTAAAGTCTAATTAAATGTGCCTACTTTCAGCACCATAAGCTGTCCATTTCCAATTGTACATGCCGTGGCTGCTGCTTGAAGTTTTAGCACCACAATGTAAGTCACTCGAATCTGGCTTATTGTGAGGTCAATAACTCTGATAAATACACCATGGGCAAGAAACAGATTGTTTTTAATTAAATCAATTATTGTAGTAGCAAGCTATCAAAGTTGACCTCCGGTCCTCCTTATCATCGCGCTCTCCTTCTCAAACTGAACAGAACATAGGCTATAGCCTATAGGCTAGTCCGTGCGCAATATTTGTTTTGCATTTTTTGGACTAGACCTGATAAATAAAAATATTCGGAAGAAGCCTTTGACTCTCCTTCTGAACTGCCACTGTAGGCCAACACAGCACAGCCATTGGTTATGCAGCACACAAAATGTGTTTGACCAGCAAGAGCAGAGCAGGCCGAGGTTCAGGGTTGGAACAGCCATTGCAGTGTGTAATGCAGCCTATATTTAGAACATCCTAGCAGCTATCTTAGAAATCTAACTTTGGTCTGTGATTCTTCGAGCATGCACATCGCATGCTATCTACAGTAGCATATAGGCTATGGATCATTTGATTGAAACCACACTAAATAGCTTATGCCCACTTGATATTGGGAGCGCAGCAGAGAATCAGAGATGAGAGATGCCTTTGGGCACACATCAATATATAGCCTAATAAGCAACTCATTCTAAAACACTGTGAAATATTGAAAATGGAATTTTGAAACATTTCAATTACAAATTACATGACCCTCCCCTGGACTATATATTTTTTATTTTTACTTAAACCTCCCCTTGACGGAAATTGAAAAAGCATGACCTTCCGCCATTTCCCTCCAGGTAACCACTCTTTAAATGTCAATCCATCCTTTACATAAGTATTCACACCCCTGAGTCAATACATGTTAGAATCACCTTGGCAGCGATTCCAGCTTAGAATCTTTCAGGGTAAGTCTAAGAGCTTTTCACACCTAGGTTGTACAATATTTGCACATTATTCTTAAAAAAATTATTCAAGATCTGTGAAGTTGGTTATTGATCATTGCTAGACAGCCATTTTCAAGCTGATTTAAGTAACTGTAACTAGGGCACTCAGGCACAAATCAATGTCATCTTGATAAGCAACTCAAGTGTATATTTGGCCTTGTGTTTTAGGTTATTGTCCTACTAAAAGGTGAATTTGTCTCCCAGTGTCTGTTGGAAAGCAGTCTGAACTAGGTTTTCCTCTAGGAATTAGCCTCTAAACCATTTATTTCTATCCCAAAAATGTCCCTAGTCTTTGCCAATTAAAATCATACCCATAACATGGAGCAGCCACCACCATGCATGAAAATATGAAGAGGGGTACTCAGTCTTTTGGTGGATTTGCCCCAAACATAATGCTTTGTATTCAGGATGTAAAGTTCATTACTTTGCCACATTTTTTGCAGTTTTTTAGTTTAGTACCTTAATGGAAACAGGATATCACAGCTCAGGATAAGACCCATATGCAGACAGTTCGAATAACAGACGTTTATTTATAAAACAGGGGGCAGGAAAACGACAGGTCAAGGGCAGGCAGAGGCGGTAGCCCAGGCAGAGTCCGTAAGGTACAGAGCGGAAGGCAGTCTCATGGTCAGGGCAGGAAGAGGTCAGTAATACAGGGCAGTGTCAAAAAGTACAAAATGGCAGGCAGGCAGGCAGGCTCAGGGTCAGTACAGGCAGAATGATCAAATACCGGGATAACTAGAAAACGGGCTCAAGAAAACAGGAGTACGAAAAACAAGCTGGTAGGCTTGACGAGACGAAATGGCAACAAAGAACACAGGTACAAATGCACAGGGGATAATGGGGAAGATGGGCGACACCTGGAGGGGGATGGAGACAAGCACAAAGACAGGTGAAACAGATCAGGGTGTGACAGTATCGCCCCCCCCCCCCCTCCCCAGCACCTCTCCTCCGGGTCCTAGCCCTCCCAGTCAACCAGGTACTGGAATCACTTGCCCCACGGCCGAACCTTCTGGAGGCGCCTCACCGCGTACGCCGGTTGGCAGCCAATGAGATGGGGGAGAGGGGTGGGCCTGGAAACAGGAGACAAAGGGCTGTGAGACAGGTTTAATTCTAGACACATGAAAAGTGGGATGTATACGGAGGGTACGGGGCAACAGAAGATGAACAGTAGAGGGGCTAAGAGTCTTGGTGATGGGGAAAGGCCCGATAAAATGTGGGGAAAGTTTGTGGGACTCCACCCGGAAGGGTAGATCCCGAGTGGACAGCCATACCCTCTGCTAGAGATGATAAAGTAGAGCCGGGGTCCGGTGGTGGTCCACATGTTGTTGATACCTGGAGGTGGTCTTATGGCGACAGCGACGGACCAACATCTGGACCGAGGTTATGCTGACCACTTCCTCTTGCTCCGGGAAGAGCGAGGGCTGATATCCCAGGAACACTCAAAAGCGAGAGACCAGTGGCTGAGCAGGGGAGGGTGTTGCGGGTTTACTCTACCCACATGAGTTGCTGGCTCTAAGTGGTGGGGTTGGCAGAGACAAGGCAATGAAGAGTCATCTCTAGGTCCTGATTGGCTCGCTCCAACTGGCCGTCAGACTGAGGCTGGAACCCGGAGGACAGGCTGGCCGACAACTCAATGAGCGTGCAGAACTCCTTCCAGAACGACAACTGAGGAAACTGGTTGGAGATCATGTCCACCGGAAGTCCATGGATCCGGAAGACGTGCTGCACCATGAGCTGGGCAGTCTCCAGGTCAGAGTCTGCAGGGTCATGGCCAGTTCGTATTATAACGGCTCAGGATAAGACCCATATGCAGACAGTTTGAATAACAGACGTTTATTTATAAAACAGGGGGCAGGAAAACGACAGGTCAAGGGCAGGCAGAGGCGGTAGTCCAGGCAGAGTCCGTAAGGTACAGAGCGGAAGGCAGTCTCATGGTCAGGGCAGGAAGAGGTCAGTAATACAGGGCAGTGTCAAAAAGTACAGAATGGCAGGCAGGCAGGCTCAGGGTCAGTACAGGCAGAATGATCAAATACCGGGATAACTAGAAAACGGGCTCAAGAAAACAGGAGTACGAAAAACAAGCTGGTAGGCTTGACGAGACGAAATGGCAACAAAGAACACAGGTACAAATGCACAGGGGATAATGGGGAAGATGGGCGACACCTGGAGGGGGGTGGAGACAAGCACAAAGACAGGTGAAACAGATCAGGGTGTGACACAGGATGCATGTTTTGGAATATTTGTATTCTGTACAGGCTTTCTTCTTTTCACTCTGTCATTTAGGTTAGTTTTGTGGAGTAACTACAATGTTGTTGATCCGTTCTCAGTTTTCTACTATCACAGCCATTACACTCTGTAACTGTTTTAAAGTCACCATTGGCCTCATGTTGAAATCCCTGAACGGTTTCCTTCCTCTCCGGCAACTAGAAAAGTTAGAAAGGATGCCTGTATCTTTGTAGTAACTGGGTGTATTGATACACCATCCAAAGTGTAATTAATAACTTCTCCATGCTCAAACGGATATTCAATGTCTGCTTTTTTATTTTTACCCTTCTACCAATAAGTGCCCTTCTTTGCGAGACTTTGGAAGACTTTCCTTGTCTTTGTAGTTGAATCTGTGTTTGAAATTCACTGCTCGACTGAGGGACCTTACAGATAATTGTATGTGTGGGGTACAGAGATGAGGTCGTCATTAAAATATCATCTTAAATGTTATTATTGCACACAGTGTCCATGCAGCTTATTTTGTGACTTCTTATTGACATTTTTACTCCTGAACTTATTTAAGCTTGCCATAACAAAGGGGTTGAATACTTTTCACCTTTTCATGTTTAATACATTTGTAAACGTTTCTTAAAACGTAATTCCATTTTGACATTATGGGGTATTATGGGGTTGTGTGTACAACTTCTCAATTTAATCCATTTGAAAATCAGGCTCTAACACAACAAAACGTGGAAAAATTCAAAGGGTGTGAGTACATTCTGAAGGCACTGTATACAGCATACCATGACAAAGACGAACCAGGGGAATCCTATGAGCTATGATCCCTTATTTATGTCACCTGTTAAATCCATTTCAATCAGTGTAGATGAAAGGGAGGAGACAGGTTAAAGAAGGATTTTTAAGCCTTGAGACAATTGAGACATGGATTGTGTGTGTGTAGCATTCAGAGGGTGAATGGGCAAGACAAAAGATTTAAGTGCCTTTGAACAGGGTATGGTAGTAGGTGGCTGGCACACCGGTTTGAGTGTGTCAAGAACTGCAACACTGCTGGATTTTTACACTCTACAGTTTCCTGTGTGTATCAAGAATGTTCCACCACCCAAAGGACATCCAGCCAACTCAACACATTGTGGGAAGCATTGGAAATAACATGGGCCAGCATTCCTGTGAAACGCTTCAAAACCTTTCCCTGACGAATTGAGGCAGTTCTGAGGGCAAAAGGGGGTGCAACTCAACATTAGGATCATGTTCCTAATGTTTTGTACACTCAGTATATATATATATATATATATATATATATATATATATATATATATATATATATATATATATTGTACACTCAGTGTGTGTGTATATATATATATATATATATATATATATATATATATATATATATATATATATACACACACACACACACACTGAGTGTACAATATATATATATATATAAATATACATACATAAATATATATAAATATATATATATATATATATATATATATATATACACACACATACATATATACAGTTGAAGTCGGAAGTTTAGGTTGGAGTCATTAAAACTTGTTTTTCAACCACTCCACAAATGTCTTGCTAACAAACTATAGTTTTGGCAAGTCGGTTAGGACATCTACTTTGTGCATGACACAAGTAATCTTTCCAACAATTGTTTACAGACAGATTATTTCACTTATAATTCACTGTATCACAATTCCAGTGGGTCAGAAGTTTACATACACTAAGTTGACAGTGCCTTTCAACAGTTTGGAAAATTCCAGAAATATGTCATGGCTTTAGAAGCTTCTGATAGGCTAATTGACATCATTTGAGTCAATTGGAGGTGTACCTGTGGATGTATTTCAAGGCCTACCTTCAAACTCAATGGCTCTTTGCTTGACATCATGGGAAAATCAAAGGAAATCAGCCAAGACCTCAGAAAAAAATTGTAGACCTCCACAAGTCTGGTTCATCCTTAGGAGCAATTTCCAAACGCCTGAAGGTACCACGTTCATCTGTACAAACAATAGTGCCCAAGTATAAACACCATGGGACCACGCAGCCATCATACCGCTCAGGAAGGAGATATGCTCTGTCTCCTAGAGATGAACATACTTTGGTGAGAAAAGTACAAATCAATCCCAGAACAACAGCAAAGGACCTTGTGAAGATGCTGGAGGAAACAGGTACAAAAGTATCCATATCCACAGTAAAACGAGTCCTATATCGACATAACCTGAAAGGCATCTCAGCAAGGAAGAAGCCTCTGCTCCAAAACCGCCATAAAAAAAGACAGACTACGGTTTGCAACTGCACATGGGGACAAAGATCGTACTTTTTGGAGAAATGTCCTCTGGTCTGATGAGACAAAAATAGAACTGTTTGGCCATAATGACCATTGTTATGTTTGGAGGAAAAAGGGTGAGGCTTGCAAGTCGGAGAACATCATCCCAACCGTGAAGCACGGGGGTGGCAGCATCATGTTGTGGGGGTGCTTTGCTGCAGGAGGGACTGGTGCACTTCACAAAATAGATGGATTCACGAGGAAGGAAATTATGTGGATATATTAAAGCAACATCTCAAGACATCAGTCAGGAAGTTAAAGCTTGGTCGCAAATGGGTCTTCCAAATGGACAATGACCCCAAGCATACTTCCAAAGTTATGGCAAAATGGCCTAAGGACAACAAAGTCAAGGTATTGGAATGGCCATCACAAAGCCCTGACCCCAATCCTATAGAAAATGTGTGGGCAGAACTGAAAAAGCGTGTGTGAGCAAGGAAGCCTACAAACCTGACTCAGTTACACCAGCTCTGTCAGGAGGAATGGGCCAACATTTACCCAACTTATTGTGGGAAGCTTGTGGAAGGCTACCCAAATGTTTGACCCAAGGTAAACAATTTAAAGGCAATGCTACCAAATACTAATTGAGTGTATGTAAACTTCTGACCCGCTGGGAATGTGATGAAAGAAATAAAAGCTGAAATAAATCATTCTCTCTACTATTATTCTGACATTTCACATTCTTAAGCTAAAGTGGTGATCCTATCTGACCTAAGATAGGACATTTTTAGAAATTGTCAGAAATTGTGAAAAACTGAGTTTAAATATACACTGCTCAAAAAAATTAAGGGAACACTAAAATAACACATCCTAGATCTGAATGAATGAAATAATCTTATTAAATACTTTTTTCTTTACATAGTTGAATGTGCTGACAACAAAATCACACAAAAATAATCAATGGAAATCCAATTTATCAACCCATGGAGGTCTGGATTTGGAGTCACACTCAAAATTAAAGTGGAAAACCACACTACAGGCTGATCCAACTTTGATGTAACGTCCTTAAAACAAGTCAAAATGAGGCTCAGTAGTGTATGTGGCCTCCACGTGCCTGTATGACCTCCCTACAACGCCTGGGCATGCTCCTGATGAGGTGGCGGATGGTCTCCTGAGGGATCTCCTCCCAGACCTGGACTAAAGCATCCGCCAACTCCTGGACAGTCTGTGGTGCAACGTGGCGTTGGTGGATGGAGCAAGACATGATGTCCCAGATGTGCTCAATTGGATTCAGGTCTGGGGAACGTGCGGTCCATAGCATCAGTGCCTTCCTCTTGCAGGAACTGCTGACACACTCCAGCCACATAAGGTCTAGCATTGTCTTGCATTAGGAGGAACCCAGGGCCAACCGCACCAGCATATGGTCTCACAAGGGGTCTGAGGATCTCATCTCGGTACATAATGGCAGTCAGGCTACCTCTGGCGAGCACATGGAGGGATGTGCGGCCCCCCAAAGAAATGCCACCCCACACCATGACTGACCCACCGCCAAACCGGTCATGCTGGAGCATGTTGCAGGCAGCAGAACGTTCTCCACGGCGTCTCCAGACTCTGTCACGTGCTCAGTGTGAACCTGCTTCATCTGTGAAGAGCACAGGGCGCCAGTGGCGAATTTGCCAATCTTGGTGTTCTCTGGCAAATGCCAAACGTCCTGCACGGTGTTGGGCTGTAAGCCCAACCCCCACCTGTGGACGTCGGGCCCTCATACCACCCTCATGGAGTCTGTTTCTGACCGTTTGAGCAGACACATGCACATTTGTGGCCTGCTGGAGGTCATTTTGCAGGGCTCTGGCAGTGCTCCTCCTGCTCCTCCTTGCACAAAGGCGGAGGTAGCGGTCCTGCTGCTGGGTTGTTGCCCTCCTACGGCCTCCTCCACGTCTCCTGATGTACTAGCCTGTCTCCTGGTAGCGCCTCCATGCTCTGGACACTACGCTGACAGACACAGCAAACCTTCTTGCCACAGCTCGCATTGATGTGCCATCCTGGATGAGCTGCACTACCTGAGCCACTTGTGTGGGTTGTAGACTCCGTCTCATGCTACCACTAGAGTGAAAGCACCGCCAGCATTCAAAAGTGACCAAAACGTCAGCCAGGAAGCATAGGAACTGAGAAGTGGTCTGTGGTCTCCACCTGCAGAACCACTCCTTTATTGGGGGTGTCTTGCTTATTGCCTATAATTTCCACCTGTTGTCTATTCCATTTGCACAACAGCATGTGAAATGTATTGTCAATCAGTGTTGCTTCCTAAGTGGACAGTTTGATTTCACAGAAGTGTGATTGACTTGGAGTTACATTGTGTTGTTTAAGTGTTCCCTTTATTTTTTTGAGCAGTATATATATGTATGTATGTGTGTGTGTGTACATGTGCATGTTAGTGTGCTCAATTATTTTGTCAAATATTTTACTGGTACCTAAACTAACATATTTGTGTAAAGGCCTACTCCCTCAAATAATACACATGGGCATGCATGCAGGGACAGAAGAACTGTTGTGTAGCACAATCATACCTGTGCTTTATGCTTTCAATGAAATAATGGAAACTGACAAAACCCATCTGTGTCCATCTCTAAGCCAGTAAAATTGCTTTTTGATTACCGACAAGCATATATTTCATTCCTTCTTTAGATCAGTGCTCTTAGAGCTACAATGGATCTGTATTCACTGAGGTGTGCATTTCCCACAGGAGCCACCTGCCTGCCATACAGCCACTGTCAGCTGCTCTGATGTATCCCTGTAATACCACCACAACACAGCAGGGGGCAGTAAAGGACTTAAAACATATTGCAGCGTATTATAGTGGACTTGGAAGGCCTCAGAACCGTTCTAGATATGAAGATGGACACCAGACTGACTCAATGTTCTCCTAAGTAAAATCATTGTTTACACTGATTCATAAAGAAGTCAAGTAGGTTTTAGTGTGTTACCTTGTATATTTGGATCTCCTCTAAAACACCAGAAAATATAACAGATGCACTGTAGAGTGTGTTAGACTGAAAAGACTGTATGCTACCTCAGCTCAACATAGAATCCGTTCAAAAAGAGCATAGGGCCTTTGCGTGGGTGAAAAGGATGTTTTCTTTTTTATAGTTTAATACATTTGAATATTGTGTGTTTGGATTGAGTTTGATGTGTATGAATAGCGTACATTTGGACATAGTTTGATGTGTCTGAACTGTGTATGTTCTGTATAGTGTACATTTGGTACATTATATTGGTGATAATAGTGCAAATAAAACAAATAATCTCTGATTTGATTTTATATTTATAAAAGAGCAGCTCAAAGTTTCCTCATCTAGCCAGTTCTTGCCGAGATGGAGGAAAACTCAGGTCAGTCTACCGGAATGTGAGCAGCGATAACTTCTTTGTGAACACTCCATACAAAATACATAACGTTATACACTGCACTATAAAATACAGCTCTAATAGTCGGAGAGCATTCTGCTGGCCGTGTGTTTGATACTGTTTTGCTACACTCTACGCCCCCCCCCCACTGCAAAATAAATCTGCCATTCAACCAAATCATTCCATTTTAAGTGGCTGTATGGTACTTTCTCTTTGTGTGGGGGGAGGGGGGCTTGTGTGTCAACATTATGTTTTAATTTATGTCTATGCCGCTATCCTTTAACTAATGGGTGTTCATCTTATTGCCCAGAAAGATGTCGAAGACTCACCATGCAAAGGCCAATCATTTTCATTTCATAATTTCAATTCCTGGAAAGGATTTGTTCATTTTTATATATCAAAAACCAGTTATCGGGGTAATTTATCGACTGACAATTTTGATATGCTCCGACTGACTGGAAACACAAATTATCCATGTAGCACTAAAACCTATTTACCTCCTCATTTAAAATGTAGACAGGCGCGACCACATCGCTGACACATGGCTGGTCTATGAACAGAGTCAATTAGGAGAGGCTATGTTATTTGTAAATTAAATAGAGGGGCTACCTTACCCACTGTGGCACAGGAGCTAACACCTCTCAATGCAACAATAACAGCTGCTACGGCCTGTTCCAGAGGGAGGGGGGGAGCAAGAGAGAGAGGGAGAGATAAAGTGAGAGATATAACAAGAGATATACAGAGGGAAAGAGAGAGAGAGCAGGGGAGCGAAAGAAAAAGAGACAGAGAGAGAAAGAAAGAGAGAGAAAAAGAATGAAGTCTTTTCATTAAGCAGTGATATCTCTCCTGGGTTTGTCCACCTGTCCTGATCACGTTAACATTAATAATGCATGGTGGAATGCAGTAATACAACCATTACATTCTCTCTGACTCTCTTCTCTCTCAGCCTCCTCTCACAGGCAGCTCTGCACCGCTGCACAGGGGGACAAATGTAATCTTTCCCCTTTATCTAGGGTCTTCTCTTGTATATTACCACCCAAAGAACACGTCTCTGGTGACACACATGCTTGTGCACGAACGAATGAACACACACACACACACACACACCACACACACCACACACACATACACCAAAATGGGTTACCCTTTTTTTGGGTTCACTTCATTCTGAAAACAATACAGCAACCGTGGTTTCTACCAGATGAAAGTTGTCAATTTGGAGTCAGTGTATCTAAAGAATGTCCATACCACTGCAATTTCCTATCTACTATGGTACATAAGAGACCACAGAACAAGACGATTGTTCTCCATTGAGAAATGCCAGAATGAGACAAATAGAGAGACAGAGATAGACAGAGAAATAAAAGCCAAGAAAGACATTTTTATTTTTTTTAAATTTTATTTCACCTTTATTTAACCAGGTAGGCAAGTTGAGAACAAGTTCTCATTTACAATTGCGACCTGGCCAAGATAAAGCAAAGCAGTTCGACAACATACAACAACACAGAGTTACACATGGAGTAAACAACATACAGTCAATAATACAGTAGAAAAAAAATGCCTTTCAATACGGTTATTATTCTTATTATAAGTGACCATGTTATCAGAAATTGTTTTGGGATATTGCCTTAAATCACTGGATCTGCCTGTTAAGAATTGATTGGAGGGGATGTGCATACATGTAAAACAGCTGTAAAAAAGTGAAACATAGCATGGCCTCTCTCAAACAGTAGGCTGTCTATTAGAGGGCCAGAAAGAGACAGAACATTTGGAATATCACAGGGTTCACATCATAGTAACCTTTTTATTGGGGCTATATCCAAACAGTCAATACGGAAAGAAGGAAAGACCACACCAGCTGCATCGCACGGTATTAATAGGCTACAGATGCTTGCTAGTTGGGTAAATAGTACTTATTATGTTTTTAATGTAACGGTCCTAATCCGGAGCTCAGATTTCCATTTTAAGGCAAACATGAAGGAGATTGAGGGGTTCATCGAAACGGCCAGGTAATTAATGTGGGGCTCCTCGGCCAGGACATTAGAATGTTAACAGAGTGTAAGGGAGGGACCCATGTGAGGGAGAATACAGAGTGAGGGCTTTATTACTGAGGCCCAGACAGGGGGTGACACCAGTCCTAATTGGGGACATCACAGTTCCTTCTGCCGCTTCTTATCCTCCGTTCAGATCTCCTCTCTCCCTCACCTTTTTAATGTATTCACCCATTTATTAACCGTCTCTCCCTCTTTCGCTTTCCTTTTCTCGCTCGATCCCTCGCTTTCTCTCTATTGCTCGCTCTCTTGCTTTTTCCCGATCTGTCTCTTTCTTTCCCTCCCTCCCCCTCTCTTTCTCCCTCTCTCTTTCTCCCTCTCTTTCCCCCTCTCTCTCTCGACTCCCCCTCTCTCACCCACTTCCCTTCTCTCTCTCTCTCTCTCTCTCTCACCCCCTTCCATTCTCTCTCTCCCTCTCCTTATCATGGGGATCTGTTCTCATTAGCAGTCGGCTGCATGCATTCCCCTCGTTTGCATTTCAAGTGGCAGTGCTGTGCAAGAGCAATCCTGTTTTACCATAAGGGGAGGGAGGGAGAGAGAGAGAGAGAAAGAGAGAGAGAGAAAGAAAGAGAGAGAGAGAGAGAGAGAGAGAGAGAGAGAGAGAGAGAGAGAGAGAGAGAGAGAGAGAGAGAGAGAGAGAGAGAGAGAGAGAGAGAGAGAGAGAGAGAGAGAGAGAGAGAAAGAGGTGAAAGAGGTAGAGAGATAAACAGAGGAGAGAGAGAAAGGTACAGAGAGGAAATACAGGGGGAGAGACAGAGATGAGAGAGAGCGCAGAAGAGAGCAAAGAGAGAGAGAAAAAAGAGAGAGATCTTATGCAGGCAATGTTTCATCACAGCGAGGCGAACAGACATCTGAGGCCGTGTCTTTTCCCACGAGCTCCACCGTGTCATTAACGGGATTAATCAAAGCCCTAATTTGGTAATGATGGTTTTTAATGTATGTAATGATAGCTGAGTTAATGTATGTGAACGAGTGCAGTCTCTTGACTCATTACCAACAATTTGCCTGAGACACACATAATTATACTCTCTTACAACCCATACACATTTATCTTTGCTATTAGTTTTTTTGGACTGTATGTGGATTGAGCAAACACAGTTTAGGTCTGAGTGGCTTCCCAATCAGTCCTTAAAGGGATGCTGCAAGATTTTGGGATTAGGCCTTTTTTTTTTACTTACCCAGAGTCAAATTAACTAACGGATATAATTTTTATGTCTTTGCATGCAGTTTGAAGATAATTGACATAAGCTTATTCTTAGCTTAGCTCAATAGCTGTAAGTCTCCTCTCAAAAGCAGGGAAATAAACTTTGGTGGTTAGGACCTTGTACTCTATTTATTGTATTCTAAGCATACAGTACATTCGGAAAGTTTTCAGACGCCTTGAGTTTTTCCACATTTTGTTACATTACAGACTCATTTCAAAATGTATTAAATACATTTTTTCCTCACCAAATTAAACACAATACCCCATAATGACAAAGCAAAAACAGTTTTTTAGAAATGTTTGCAAATTTGTAAAATAAAAACAGAAATACCTTATTTACTTGTATTCATACCTCATGTATTCAGACCCTTTGCTATGAGACTCGAAATTGAGCTCAAATGCATCCTGTTTCCTTTGATCATCCTTGAGATGTTTCTACAACTTGATTGGAGTCCACCTGTGTTAAATTGAATTGATTGGACATGTGTTACGTTCCCCAGTTTCTGTGTTGTTGTGGGTTTGTATGTGTGTATGTGTGTATTTCAGGATGACGTCCTGGATCCCAAGCAGCCGATTGGTCGGCCCCATTGCAGATTGGAGCTCAGACCCCGCCCTTTCGTCAGGGGAAACAGCTGGCTCGTCAATTACCGACTCCTTCCGCAGCTTGAAAAGCCAGTGTTTCTTTGTTAGGAGGGAGCTTCTTTGTGTGTGCTGTGTTGGTTGTTGGTCAGAAAGTGTTGTTGTAAAGTATTTTGTAGCCTCTCCTGCAGAGGTATGTGTATGCCATAGGATTGAGTGTTTTTTGGTTTATTTAAATTGTTCACTAACTTTGGTGAATTATTCTGTTTCATTTGTTCCCGGGGGGGAAGGGGAAGGCACCTTGGGAGTGTTTAGGCAAGAGGCCTGCGGGCATACATAACCAGTAGTATTTACTCTGTCTATGCACACTAGGTAAGACCTGGGCGGACCACCCCCTGTATTTTGGTTAGCGCGCCAGGTGGTGCTAAGATTAGGTAAGTAGTGTGTAGGAAGGTAAGGTAGGAGAGGGGGCTCTTTAACTTTTAATATCTTTGCTTTGGTTCCGTCCACCCCCCTTCCCCCAGTTTACCGTGTGAAGGAAATAAATTCCCTGTAAACGGTAGCTTTTCTCAGCCTCTGTCGTCCTTCCCCCGCACCTACGAACACATACCTTTTTCACTCCACTGGGAGCTGAGTTGTAGCAGGGTGTCGCATTCCCTCCACCAAGAGGCGTACGTAACAACATGATTTGTGTCACACCCTGATCTGTTTCACCTGTCTTTGTGCTTGTCTCCACCCCCTCCAGGTGTCGCCCACCTTCCCCACTTATCCTTTGGGTATTTATACCTGTGTTTTCTGTCTGTCTGTGCCAGTTTGTCTTGTTTGTTCAAGCCAACCAACATTTTGTCTCAGCTCCTGCCTTTTCCAGTTTCTCTTTTCTCGCCCTCCTGGTTTTGACCCTTGCCTGTCCTGACTCCAAGCCCGCCTGCCTGACCCTGAGCCTGCCTGCCATCCTGTACCTTTGCTCCTACTCTGGATTATCGACCCCTGCCTGCCCTGACCTGTTTGCCTGCCCCTGTTACATTAAACATTGTTACTTCACACAGTCTGCACTTGGGTCTTAACTGATAATTTGGAAAGGGACAAACCTGTCTATATAAAGGTCCCACAGTTGACAGTGCATGTCAGAGTAAAAACCAAGCCATGAGGTCAAAGGAATTGTCCGTACAGCTCCGAGACAGGCACAGGTCTGGGGAAGGATACGAAAAAAATGTATGCAGCATTGAAGGTCCCCAAGAACACAGTGGCCTCCATCATTCTTAAATGTAAAAAGTTTGCAACCACCAAGATTCTTCCTTGAGCTGGTTGCCGGGCCAAACTGAGCAATAGGGGGAGAAGGGCCTTAGTCAGGGAGTTGACCAAGAACCCAATGGTCACTCTGACAGAGCTCCAGAGTTTCTTTGTGGAGATGGGAGAGCCTTCCAGAAGGACAACCATCTCTGCAGCACTCCACCAATCAGTCCTTTATGGTAGAGTAGCCAGATGGAAGCCACTACTCAGTAAAAGGCACATGAGAGCCAGCTTGGATTTTGCCAAACAAGATTCTCTGGTCTGCTGAAACCAAGATTTGGCCTGAATGCCAAGTGTCACATCTGGAGAAAACCTGGCATCATCCCTACGGTGAAGCATGGTGGTGGCAGCATCATCCTGTGGGGATGTTTTTCAGCGGCAGGGAAAGATGAACATAGTAAAGTACAAAGAGATCCTTGATGAAAACCTGCTCCAGAGCACTCAGGACCTCAGACTGAGGCAACGGTTCACCTTCCAACATGACAAAGACCCTAAATGGCTTCAGGGCAAGTCTCTGCATGTCCTTGAGTGGCCCAGCCAGAGCCCGGACTTGAACCTGATCAAACATCTCTGGAGAGACCTGAAATAGCGATGCTCCCCATTCAACCTGACATAGCTTGAGGATCTGCAGAGACGAATGGGAGTAGAGTCATTCCCAAGAAAACTTGAGGCTGTAATCACTGCCAAAGGTGCTTCAACAAAGTACGGAGTAAAGGGTCTGAATACGATGTGATATTTCAGCTTTTATATTTTTAAGACATTTCCCAAAATCTTTGAAAACCTATTTGTGCTCTGTCATTATGTGGTATTGTGTGTAGATTGATGAGAAAATCTATTTTAGAATAAGACCGTAACAAAAGAAATGTTGAAAAAGTCAAGGGGTTTGAATACTTACCGAATGCATTGTATATTAAACTATAATATTTCAATTGCAATTCTGTTTGGAACTATATT
Source organism: Salmo trutta (assembly GCF_901001165.1). Classification (NCBI taxonomy): domain Eukaryota; kingdom Metazoa; phylum Chordata; class Actinopteri; order Salmoniformes; family Salmonidae; genus Salmo; species Salmo trutta. The sequence continues at coordinate 39,818,594 of NC_042960.1, read as the reverse complement.
CTCCAAGGTACGCATTTCATTAATTTGCCATGGGCGCAAGGATAGATTGTGCGTGACGTCTCATGTCAACACTGCTGGCCAGCTCCGACAATGTGACAGTGCTTCAGTTTTGAGCTAGATAGTACTAGCTATCTATGACTTGTCCAATATGATTTGTGAGTGTGCTGTGAGAATTTATAAAATATTGATTACTATGTACAGCTTTGTAAGACTATAAATGACCATCCACCTAACTTTGGAGTAGTTAGGTCTATTTCCTTGCTTTTGAGAGGAGCTGGCTACTGTACCTGGAGACTTCCAGCAATTGCAATAAGCTAACATTGATTTTCTTCAAACTTCACGCAGAGACACAAACATATCTATGAGTTAATCTAAATCTCCCAGTATCCCTTTAATGTATGCTTTACAAACACAGGCTGATCAACATGCAGATGAGAGCAGTCTACTCTAAATGCAACTAAATTAATATGTCGCTGGATGTATCGTTGTATTGTTGATAGAATATTACATTATCTAGGGGTGTAAAACAAGGATGTCCTTTATCAACGTATCTATTTATTATGGCAATTAAAATATTTTCTATAAAGTGTCAGTGCACTTGGTTCATAGACTGTATAGGTCGCTGTCCTTTAGCCACAGTGGTCAAAGTTTATGCACATGGGACTGACAGGGTATTGAACCAGGGTTCTCTCTGCACCTCAAATACATTTTTTTTTCAATTTTTGCCTAAAATGAAATACCCAAATCTAACTGCCTTTAGCTCAGGTCCTGAAGCAAGGATATGCATATTCTGGGTATCATTTGAAAGGAAACACTTTGAAGTTTATGGAAATGTGAAAGGAATGTAGGAGAATATAACACAATATATCTAGTAAAAGATAATGCAAAGACAAAACCAACCATTCTTTTGTATTTTCTTTTAACCATCATCTTTGAAATGCAAGAGAAAGGCCATAATGTATTATTCCAGCCCAGCTGCAATTTAGATGTTGGCCACTAGATGGCAGCAGTGTATGTGCAAAGTTTTAGACTGATCCAATGAACCATTGCATTTCTGTTCAAAATGTTGTATCATGTAATGGGCGCAGCGGGTTGAGTGCTCATAGTGACTTTATTGAACACATAACAAACAATACAAGAAAATGATCGAACGAACAGGATTGCAGGCTAAAACACACAGCTATGCAACATTTACATTTTTACATTTAAGTCATTTAGCAGACGCTCTTATCGAGAGCGACTTACAAATTGGTGCATTCACCTTAAGATATCCAGTGGAACAACCACTTTACAATAGTGCATCTAAATCTTTCGGGGGGGGGTAGAAGGATTACTTTATCCTATCCCAGGTATTCCTTAAAGAGGTGGGGTTTCAGGTGTCTCCGGAAGGTGGTGATTGACTCCGCTGTCCTGGCGTCGTGAGGGAGCTTGTTCCATCATTGGGGTGCCAGAGCAGCGAACAGTTTTGACTGGGCTGAGCGGGAGCTGTGCTTCCTCAGAGGTAGGGAGGCAAGCAGGCCAGAGGTGGATGAACGCAGTGCCCTTGTTTGGGTGTAGGGCCTGATCAGAGCCTGAAGGTACGGAGGTGCCGTTCCCCTCACAGCTCCGTAGGCAAGCACCATGGACTTGTAGCGGATGCGAGCTTCAACTGGAAGCCAGTGGAGAGAGCGGAGGAGCGGGGTGACGTGAGAGAACTTGGGAAGGTTGAACACCAGACGGGCTGCGGCGTTCTGGATGAGTTGTAGGGGTTTAATGGCACAGGCAGGGAGCCCAGCCAACAGCGAGTTGCAGTAATCCAGACGGGAGATGACAAGTGCCTGGACTAGGACCTGCGCCGCTTCCTGTGTGAGGCAGGGTCGTACTCTGCGAATGTTGTAGAGCATGAACCTACAGGATCGGGTCACCGCCTTGAGGTTAGTGGAGAACGACCGGGTGTTGTCCAGGGTCACGCCAAGGTTCTTAGCACTCTGGGAGGAGGACACAAGGGAGTTGTCAACCGTGATGGCGAGATCATGGAACGGGCAGTCCTTCCCTGGGAGGAGGAGCAGCTCCGTCTTGCCGAGGTTCAGCTTGAGGTGGTGAGCCGTCATCCACACTGATATGTCTGCCAGACATGCAGAGATGCGATTCGCCACCTGGTTATCAGAAGGGGGAAAGGAGAAGATTAATTGTGTGTCGTCTGCGTAGCAATGATAGGAGAGACCATGTGAGGATATGACCGAGCCAAGTGACTTGGTGTATAGTGAGAATAGGAGAGGGCCTAGAACAGAGCCCTGGGGGACACCAGTGGTGAGAGCACGTGGTGCGGAGACAGATTCTCGCCACGCCACCTGGTAGGAGCGACCTGTCAGGTAGGACGCAATCCAAGCGTGGGCCGCGCCGGAGATGCCCAGCTCGGAGAGGGTGGAGAGGAGGATCTGATGGTTCACGGTATCAAAGGCAGCAGATAGGTCTAGAAGGATGAGAGCAGAGGAGAGAGAGTTAGCTTTAGCAGTGCGGAGAGCCTCCGTGACACAGAGAAGAGCAGTCTCAGTTGAATGCCCAGTCTTGAAACCTGACTGATTAGGATCAAGAAGGTCATTCTGAGAGAGATAGCAGAAGAGCTGGCCAAGGACGGCACGTTCAAGAGTTTTGGAGAGAAAAGAAAGAAGGGATACTGGTCTGTAGTTGTTGATATCGGAGGGATCGAGTGTAGGTTTTTTCAGAAGGGGTGCAACTCTCGCTCTCTTGAAGACGGAAGGGACGTAGCCAGCGGTCAAGGATGAGTTGATGAGCGAGGTGAGGTAGGGGAGAAGGTCTCCGGAAATGGTCTGGAGAAGAGAGGAGGGGATAGGGTCAAGTGGGCAGGTTGTTGGGCGGCCGGCCGTCACGAGACGCGAGATTTCATCTGGAGAGAGAGGGGAGAAAGAGGTCAAAGCACAGGGTATGGCAGTGTGAGCAGGACCAGCGGTGTCATTTGGCTTAGCAAACGAGGATCGGATGTCATCAGCCTTCTTTTCAAAATGGTTGACGAAGTCATCCGCAGAGAGAGAGGGGGGGGGGGGAGGGGGAGGAGGATTCAGGAGGGAGGAGAAGGTAGCAAAGAGCTTCCTAGGGTTAGAGGCAGATGCTTGGAATTTAGAGTGGTAGAAAGTGGCTTTAGCAGCAGAGACAGAAGAGGAAAATGTAGAGAGGAGGGCGTGAAAGGATGCCAGGTCCGCAGGGAGGCGAGTTTTCCTCCATTTCCGCTCGGCTGCCCGGAGCCCTGTTCTGTGAGCTCGCAGTGAGTCGTCGAGCAATGGCGCAGGAGTGGAGGACCGAGCCGGCCTGGAGGATAGGGGACAGAGAAAATCGAAGGATGCAGAAAGGGAGGAGAGGAGGGTTGAGGAGGCAGAATCAGGAGATAGGTTGGAGAAGGTTTGAGCAGAGGGAAGAGATGATAGGATGGAAGAGGAGAGAGTAGCAGGAGAGAGAGAGCGAAGGTTGGGACGGCGCAATACCATCCGAGTAGGGGCAGAGTGAGAAGTGTTGGATGAGAGCGAGAGGGAAAAGGATACAAGGTAGTGGTCGGAGACTTGGAGGGGAGTTGCAATGAGATTAGTGGAAGAACAGCATCTAGTAAAGATGAGGTCAAGCGTATTGCCTGCCTTGTGAGTAGGGGGGGAAGGTGAGAGGGTAAGGTCAAAGGAGGAGAGGAGTGGAAAGAAGGAGGCAGAGAGGAAAGAGTCAAAGGTAGACGTGGGGAGGTTAACCTCTCTAGGGTATGTGGGACGAAATCGTCCCACCTACGTAACAGCCACTGAAATCCAGTGGCGCGATTTTTGAATCGTTAGAAATACTATTACTTCAATTTCTCAAACATATGACTATTTTACAGCTATTTAAAGACAAGAATCTCGTTAATCTAACCCCACTGTCCGATTTCAAAAAGGCTTTACAACGAAAGCAAAACATTAGATTATGTCAGCAGAGTGCCCAGCCAGAAAAAATCAGACACCCATTTTTCAAGCTAGCATATCATGTCACATAAACCCAAACCACAGCTAAATGCAGCACTAACCTTTGATGATCTTCATCAGATGACACACCTAGGACATTGTGTTATACAATACATGCATGTCTGTTCAATCAAGTTCATATTTATATCAAAAACCAGCTTTTTACATTAGCATGTGACGTTCAGAAAAAGCATAACCCCCGCAAACTTCCGGGGAATTTACTAACAGTTTGCTAAATTACTCACGATAAACGTTCACAAAAAGCATAACAATTATTTTAAGAATTATAGATACATTACTCCTCTATGCACTCGATATGTCCGATTTTAAAATAGCTTTTCGGATGAAGCACATTTTGCAATAATCTAAGTACATAGCCCGGCATTACAGGGCTAGCTATTTAGATACCCACCCAGGTCAGCCTCCACCAAAATCACATTTCCTATAAGAAAAATGTTCTTACCTTGCTTGTTCTTCATCAGAATACACTGCCAGGACTTCTACTTCAATAACAAATGTTGGTTTGGTCCCAAATAATCCATCGTTATATCCAAACAGCGACGTTTTGTTCGTGAGTTCTAGACACTATCAGAATGCTTCTTCACGGTCCCGCGCATGGCGCATTGGCGTGTCAAAAATGTCTAAATATTCCATTACCGTACTTCGAAGCATGTCAACCGCTGTTTAAAACCAATTTTTATGCCATTTATCTCGTAGATAAGTGATAATATTCCGACCGGGAGTATGCATTGAGCCTAAACAGCCGAATAAAATTTATCCTCAGGAGCGACTCGTGCACGCGCCTCATTCAAAGGTCCTCTGAGTCGACACTTACAAAAGGTGATAATGTGTTTCAGCCTGAGGCTCCCTCGTAAACCTTCAGTTATTTCCCGGGCTCTGAGAGCCTATTGGAGCCCTGGGAATTGTCACGTTACAGCTAAGATCCTTACTTTTCAATAAAAAGATGTAAGACGCACGACTCCTTGTCAGACAGGGTACTTCCTGCTTGAAACCTTGTCAGGTTTTTGCCTGCCATAGGAGTTCTGTTATACTCACAGACACCATTCAAACAGTTTTAGAAAATTCAGAGTGTTTTCTATCCAAACCTGAACAATAATATGCATATTCTAGCTTCTGAGTTGGTGTAGGAGGCAGTTAAAAATGGGAACATATTTTTTCCAAAATTCTCAATGCTGCCCCCTAGCCCGTAGAGGTTAAAGTCACCCAGAACTGTGAGAGGTGAGCCATCCTCAGGGAAGGAACTTATCAAGGCATCAAGCTCATTGATGAACTCTCCAAGGGAACCTGGAGGGCGATAAATGATAAGGATGTTAAGCTTGAAAGGGCTGGTAACTGTGACAGCATGGAATTCAAATGAGGAGATAGACAGATGGGTCAGGGGAGAACGAGAGAATGTCCACTTGGGAGAGATGAGGATTCCAGTGCCACCACCCCGCTGGCTCGATGCTCTAGGGGTATGCGAGAACACGTAGGCAGACGAGGAGAGAGCAGTAGGAGTAGCAGTGTTATCTGTGGTAATCCATGTTTCCGTCAGCGCCAGGAAGTCTAGGGACTGGAGGGTAGCATAGGCTGAGATGAACTCAGCCTTGTTGGCCGCAACCACAACTTCCCACAAAGGGACAGGTGAAACAGGGCTACCTAAGTATCACTCTCAATCAGCAACAACGATGTACAGCTGTCCCTGATTGAGAGCCATACCAGGCCAACACAAAGAAATACACAACATAGAAAACCATAGAAATACAAAACAAGAACATTACCCAAAAACCCCGGAACACATAAATCAAACACCCCTCTTACATAAATACATATACCATTAAACCCCGAACCACATAAAATAAATACCCCCTGCCACGTCCTGACCAAACTACAATAAACAATAACCCCTTATACTGGTCAGGACGTGACATATCAAGACTGCCCAAATGTGCCTAAATTGTTTATTAATAACTTTTCATGTTCAAAATTGGGCACTGTCCTCAAACAATAGCATGGTATTATTTCACTGTAATAGCCACTGTAAATTGTACAGTGCAGTTAGATTAACAAGAATTTAAGCTTTCTGCCAATATCAGAAATGTCTATATCCTGGGAAATGTTCTTGTTACTTACAACCTCATGCTAATCGCATTAGCCTATGCTAGCTCAACCATCCCGTGGAAGGGACACCGATCCCGAATAAGTTTTTAAAGGAGAAGCTGACCTAAAATCCCAAATTTCCCAAATGATTCCATACATTGAAACTACAGTAGTTAGGTGGAGATTGAGTTCACCTCTCTCTCCCTGCAGTCTAGAACTGGAAAGCTGCTAAAACAGGTCACGTGGGTCGTGACGTGTCTTTGTGCACTGCTAGCTCTTCTCCATTGTCAGTCAAAGAGCAATTGAGAATTTTTTTTATTTTATTGAAAGCGTACAGCCGAATTAGCATTTAAAAAAATCTAAAGTACTATCGGCATTGAGTCAGGAAATGTGTAATTCTCCACCTGAATCGATTGCGATGATTTTATGCGCTCTCGTGGGGCAATCTCTTTATGTAAAAATGACACATCAGGCCCTTATTCACAACCAGATGCAAACATGTCTGATGACAAAATTCTCGTGAGTGATGAAGAAAACTACTGGAGGGGCGCCGATGGTGTCGTCAAACCGTATTTATTTGAGCCTGACTATTCTGACAAAGAATTTAGGTAAATTGAGCTTCAGATGACCATCACCACTCTAGCCACTGAGGCAGCAGCAGTAGCAGGGCCACAGCCCCGGCCCAACCCCAGGATGAACGCAGATTCGTGGTTCAGTTGTGGTAACTGTGCTCCAATGCCGACTCATGAAGAATGCTTATGCTGCAGACAATTTGATTACATATGGAGGAACTTATCGATGATGAGGAGCAGTTAGTTTGCTTTCACGACCACAGGGATTTTGCTGCCCACATCAACTCTGGTGTCCTGGAAAAAAATCTGTATCCCAAAAAGAAATTGGAGACACAACCCCAATGCCAGCTGGGCCAAATGGACCGTTATCCAACGAGTGAGTAGCAAAACTTTGCTTTATTGAATGATCGCTTATCATAAACCTCTATGAGCTGGACAGTTAGTGGGTTGATGTTTTCATATTAGCCTAAACACTGACCAGATATGTTTTCACATTATAACAATGTTTTTGGCATCTTTTATTTTATTAGGATATAGGAATTATAGGCCTACACATTGAACAGCAAAATCTAAGAACAGAAAATAAGAAACTGTTTTCAGAAGTAGATGACTGCTGCTCCAGATTCTCAAACCCACTTTTCCTTTTGATCTATATTTGTCATTACTGAAAGTTCAGACTGGTCTCATACCGCATCGTTTTGGAGGTGGACTTCCGCGATGAGACACTGGGCCCAGGAGTCCGGATTCCTCTCCCATGCTGCGTGGTAAATGCCATCCGAGCAAAATATCCATTGCCATTGCCTACACTGGTTTTCAGGAAGTGGAAGACTGCGAGGACTTGTGAATAGTCAAAGTAACAGGAACAATACATTCTGAAAATTTTCATACCGTATTCCACATTTCGCTGAGTTACAGACTCAGTTCAAAATTGATTAAATATATTTCTATTCTCACCCATCTACAAACAATATCCCATAATGACAAGGTGAAAACATGTCAAGTTGGTTGTTGATCATAGCTGGACCGCCATTTTCAGGTGATGCCATAGATTTTCAAGCCGATTTAAGTTAAAACGGTAACTAGACCACTCAGGAACATTCTATGTCGTCATAGTAAGCTCCATTGTATATTTGGCCTTGTGTTTTAGGTTATTGTCCTGATGAAAGCTGAATTTGACTCCCAGTTCCTGTTGGAAAGCAGGCTGAACCAGGTTATGAACAGGATGCATGTTTTTGAATATTTTTATTCTGTACAGGCTTCCTTTTCACTCGGTCATTTATGTTGGTATTATGAAATAACTGCAATATTGTTGATCCATCCTCAGTTCTCTCCAATCAAAGCCACTCTGTTACTGTTTTAAAGTCCCCATTGGCCTCATGGTGAAATCCTTGAGTGCTTTCCTTCCTCTCCGGCAACTGAGTTTGGAAGGGTTCCTGTATCTTTCTAGTGACTGGGTGTATTTACAGTGAGGGGAAAAAGTATCTGATCCCCTGCTGATTTTGTTCGTTTGCCCACTGACAAAGAAATTATCAGTCTATAATTTTAATGGTAGGTTTATTTGAACAGTGAGAGACAGAATAACAACAAAAAAATCCTGAAAAACGCATGTCAAAAATGTTATAAATTGATTTGCAGAGTATCCTGCTTTGGCAAATTGCGCTGTTAATGCCCTTTGCAACCACGTACCTATGTGAGAGTGGATTCTCGGACCTCACTAGCATAAAAACTAAATACAGGCACAGACTGTGTGTGGAAAATTATTTAAGACTGAGACTCTCTCCAATACAACCCAATATTGCAGAGTTATGAGCGTCCTTTCAAGCACACCCTTCTCATTAACCTGTGGTGAGTTATTCACAATTTTCGATTAACAAATAAGGTTTTATATATAAGATTGTTAAATAAAGAGAAAAATTTATGATTATTATTTGTGCCCTGGTCCTATAAGAGCTCTTTGTCATTTCCCATGAGCCGCGTTGTGACAAAAACTCACACTCATTCTTATGTTTAATAAATGTATCGTATAGTGTGTGTGTGCCAGGCTTACAATGATGGCAAAAAACAAAATTTGAGAGTGCGCTGACCCTGGTGCTAGAGGGGGTATGCAGCTGGAGGTTGAATGTTTGAAGGGGTACGGGACTATAAAACGTTTGGGAACCACTGCTCTAGAAGATAGGCCCTGACAGTTGACCCCGGACCTTTAACACTAACAGCAGGTACAAAAAGACACTCAAGTCAAGTCCTACCCTAGCGGGTCAGGTACATTAGAGCACGTAGTAGTGAAACTATTCAAAACGTTTTGCAATGGAAAACTAAAACAGGCATTTTGTTTTTGGACAAGTACACAATAGTACCTCTGTTTCACTGAACACAAAGATTATGAGCTGTCAACAGAGGGAGATGTAAAACCCTCATCATGGTCCAGGTGTTTAAACACATCAGACATCCAATTTTATCTGTGACAAAATATTAATGAAAGTCCTCTAAATGCCAGTTGGTTATTGGTTTTCACCTGCATTCAAGCCACAAGCAGATTTTATGATTAATACCCCCCCCCCCCCCCCCCCACACACACACACACACACACACAAGGTCCTCTGTGTAGAAACTCCTGGTAAAAGTACAGGATGAGCGCTGAGTAAGAGAGACGAGAGGGGAGAAGAGAGAGGAGAAGTTAGTGGAGAGATGCAGGGATGGAGAGAGAGAGAGAGAGAGAGAGGGGAGGGATGTGTGAAAGTTGGGAAGTGTGAGAGATGGGAAGCTTTCCTAATTAAGTAGCTTCTAATCAGTGTCTGAGCTGGGGCAGGGGGTGGGTGAGGTTGTTCCCTGGGTGTCATCTGTAATATTAAACCATGCTGCTCCTCTGTCCTCCCACTCTCTGTTTGTTGTGGCTTGCATGGCTAAAACTGATCCCTTTAATAACGCTGGCAAATATGCAAATGGAGGTTTCAATATACCAAACCTTCTGCGGTCTATCCTCTCTTAATTCAAACAAAAGGCAAGAGCGGGACCTTGTCACTCAAACTTCCAAACACACACACACGCATGCACTCACGCACTCGCACACCCACGAATACACACAAACTCCACTCACACCCAACCCTGCGGTTCTCCCATTACAACACACAGGCCAACTTATTAAGGGGGCGTTTGTGTGGAGATGGATTTGGTTCTTCCCAAGAGGCTGGAGGACTGCGCTTCTTTTTCTGCTGTTCAGTTTGTTCTTCACCGTGGTCACTGGAAACACATCTGGCTCTGGGATGGCCAGCAGCATACCACCCTGCATCCAACTGCTGGCTTGCTTCTGATGCTAAGCAGGGTTGGTCCTGGTCAGTCCCTGGATGGGAGACCAGATGCTGCTGGAAGTGGTATTGGAGGGCCAGTAGGAGGCACTCTTTCCTCTGGTCTAAAAAATATCCCAATGCCCCAGGGCAGTGATTGGGGACACTGCCCTGTGTAGGGTGCTGTCTTTCGGATGGGACGTTAAACGGGTGTCCTGACTCTCTGAGGTCATTAAAGATCCCATTGCACTTATCGTAAGAGTAGGGGTGTTAACCCTGGTGTCCTGGCTAAATTCCCGATCTGGCACTCATACCATCACGGCTGTCTAATCATCCCCAGCTTACAATTGGCTCATTCATCCCCCTCCTCTCCCCTGTAACTATTCCCCAGGTCGTTGCTGTAAATGAGAATGTGTTCTCAGTCAACTTACCTGGTAAAATAACGGTAAAATAAATAAAAATCATGAGCTACATGTTAAGCAATGCAATTTGTTGTTACTGTATGGTCTGTAAAGACTGCATGTATACATTGGTGGTATGGTATACACATACATACAGCTTCACCCCTGTTGAACCAGTTCCTCAGACAGTTAACCTTAGAAGTCAATTGTTGTGTTGTGCATGTTTTCTTAACACATGGCATGCATATACAATCATAATTGTATACATACTATGCAAATTATCATTGGAATCATAAATACCTGCAATCTTTGACTTCATATTGGACCAGTTCCCCAGGCCCAGACAAACACCATATCATACTGGATACATAAAGAATAACCACAAGTAGAAATACCCAGAATCATCTCTATCTCTGAACAGATTCCACAGTCTGAGGATGGGGTACAAAAGGCCAAGTAAGGAAGAAGCATTTATATCCTTGCTGCTAAACACATTCATAAATAATGGATGAACGTGCAGATCTCCCTCATCTTTCCTGTGTATTTATGTCGCCGCTGACTCAATGGTGATGCCATATTGTGTGCACCAAATGGCAACCTAGTGCACTACCAGAACCCCATGGGCTCCGGTCAAAAGTAGTGAACTATATAGGAATAAGGTGCCATTTGGGATGCAGACCATAGAGAAGTAGCGCTATAGCTGAGTAGGCTGAAGTCTGTTCTGTCAAAGGAGTCTCAGGATAAACAGGGCTAACAGTACCAGGAGATGTTAGTTTGGCCTGTGGGGAATACTGTAGAATACGGGCGGAAGAGAAAGAGCTGCTCTCAGCTGCTTAACCCAGTCAACTAAAAGCATTCAAAGAATTCAGGTAGTCGCTGGAACCAAACTGATGTTCTGAGTATTACAAGCACTGAGCTGAGCTGAGCTGAGCCCAATGTTAAATTCGTGCCTCATTTCAAAAGTGTCACTGTAAACAGAGGGATACAATGCATCACTTCCTGGTGAAGCAGGCCAGTCATTGGCAAGATATGTGGGCACAATATGGTGACACATGATAAAACATGGAAGGTAACGTGTTAAGGTCACAGATTAGGGCCCAAAAATCAGACTGATTGATTATTGAGTAATTTGGGGGATTGAATGTCAAAGAGATGAAAAGCTCATCCTGCCGACTACACCAGTGTGTAGTATCATGTGTTACACAAAGGTTCCTGACTAAAAAAGATGTATTTGAAGAAATCGATTTGTAAATACAAAAACAGAGGACAGTCGTGTAAAAAAAATGACTATTCTGTAAGCATGCATGAATGCTTGACGATGATTATCATGATATAATCGTTAAGCTTTGAAAAGGAATACAGAAATCACCAACCAAACAATGAACAGTGACTGAATTCAATGTTAAAGGTGACAGTAAGGTCATATGGCTGTTTGTCCGGCTCGATATACAGTACAGTACTGTGTTGCTAGTTGCTTGCGGTTGTCATCCGTGGAGCACGGTTATGACCTAGTGTTAATCGCAGGCAGATACATCGCTAGGTGTGAATGAGGTGAGAATGAGGTGAAAATGAGCAAACCAAGAAACATCTGAGACCATCAATACAAATTAAACAGTGTGTGTGTGTGTGTGTGTGTGTGTGTGTGTGTGTGTGTGTGTGTGTGTGTGTGTGTGTGTGTGTGTGTGTGTGTGTGTGTGTGTGTGTGTGTGTGTGTTTGCATGCGTGTGTGTGTTTATGTGTGTGTAATGCTCCATACAGAATTGTTGCATTGGAATATTACTGGTAGTGCTAAAAATTGAGTAAATGGGCAACATCAGATTGTAGTTTAGAATGAGAATACATTCCAGCCTGCTCAGTGGTAAACTCTGCCGCCCTCTGTAACCTCAGATATCTCTGGGTAAAAAAGTTACTTCAGTGGCTACATCATGGTTAATTATTAATCGACAGTAAGACACGTGGCGTCATTAAGATCATCGTGATGTCTGAGGGTAACATACCAAAGCTGGGGGTAACTGCAGCCAGAGCACTTAGACACACAAATGGTCCTGTAACACTATTCAATAGCTGTACACTTACACAGGGAGCTTGGGCAGGAGAGTGATCCTGCTACGGGTGTGCCATTAACCACAGTGCTAAAGTGCCTATGCTAAGGATCTGTGTATCTGCTTCAGGGAAGCTCACAGCAACAGCTACAGACAAGCTCCACAAGGAGGGCTCGGTAAATGACATGTTTAAAGGGAACAGAGTGATACCTTGAAAGATCTTGGAGTAGATTTTGCCACGGCTGCTATCTACTGAGGCTATTCTACATCACATAGGCTACACTCCAAAATGCATCCCAAATGGCGCCCTATTCCATATAGTGCAATTATTTTTGACCAGATCCCTATGAGCCCTGGTCAAAAGCAGTGCACTGTATAATAATAAGGTGCCATTTAGGACACATACAAAGTTGGGTTGTGGTGAAATCAACGTCCGGTCATGCTCTTTCTGAGTGTAAACATCCTGTTGTTTTACCCTCAATGTGACACCACTGCACTTCAGTGATGGTTATTATCATGAGCAGAGAAATGGACAAACTATATACAACTTTTTTGTATGAAATGCCCCCCCACAACAAAACATTGAATGTGTAATGAAGAGCACATTAGGGAATAGCAGAATACGGTGGATTATCCTGAAGCCAGGTAAAAATGTCTGGAAATTGGGGTTGTTCCATTTTCTGAAGTGGATAAAGAAAAAGAAAGAAAGCAGTTGTTTGAAAAAAGCAGAATTCCAGCCACAGTTATCTAGGTCAGTTGAACTAATTGCTTAAAGGGCTCTGAATTATTCAGCATAATTGGGATACCTACTTGAAAAGATGGAATCAAAGAATTGAGAATTCTTTATTAATAAGTAACGATTTAAATCCTCTGTACTTACACCATTGGAGGCTTCATGTGGAGCAGGAAGGAGTGTTTTTTCTGCTGCCAATATTTTCTGTTCCATCATAACACTCCAATATGTTCCAACACAACACTCTGTACAACATGGGACCCACCCGTCGATGTTGTATGTAGGCCTACAGAAGTAACACAAAGTGGAACGATGCAATTGGGCTTTTTGGTGCATTCACGTATTAATATAGTCTTTATTGAGTCTTTCTTTGTTTTGTTTGCTGAGTTTGTAAGTTGTTAAAAAGGTTACAGCCTATACCTAACTTTGATGTTGATCTAATATTTTCATAATGTTGTTCTTAATTGTATTGTCGGGTCGGGAAGGAGGAGGGTGGAACTCTTCCTGCCTGGAGGTGGAACAGGTTAGCATCATCCCCTAGCTGGTCTAGTAACAGACAGCAGAATGTGGATATACTCTGTGTTAATAGAGTGAGGACACAGGAGAATACAGTGAGAGAGAGAGAGAGAGAGAGTACAGTGCTCATTTGTGAAGAGGGGCGGAGCGGGTGAAAACCAGACAGATCCTCAACATGATCAGGCATGAAGTCAATTAGAGAGAAGAGAAGGAGTGTAAAGAGTAGAGAGAGAATGGGGGGGAGGGGGAGGAAGATAGAGAGAGTGTGAGGGAGAGAGAGAGTAAACATGAGTGAGAAAAAGTAAACGTGAATGAGAGTGAGAAAGAGAGAGAGAGAGAGAGAGAGAGAGAGAATATGTACGTGAGGGAGGATGTTTCAGACACTATACTTAAGTAGAGGTCGTGTGAGGAAATAGGAACAATCTTGTATGGGAATTACTGCGAATGAAAATGTAAATTGGAAAAGACATGATTACCAAAACTAAAGATCCATTGTCTTGCTTGTGAGGATGATATTTTAGTATGAATGAGAATTTGCTTCGTGCTTGACAGAATCGTTGAACGAATAATACTAATAAAATGTAATTTCAGGACTTTCAGACAATATTTGTATTGTCCTTACTATTAAGTACAGAAAAAGTACGGTATGTTATAAAATTATTTTCACATTATCTTTAAAATACAGTAACTCTCTTCACCTCCAATAATCTAAGAAAAATCCAGATCAATTCAAATCTAGTCTGGGGACTTGAGCATGTCCCTCAATTATCCCATTTAACATTCCATATATGCAAATAAGCTAATTGTTAAAAAGGAGACTAGTTCACCATGTAGGGGTTGATGAGGGGTGCCCCCTGCCCCCCTACCTCTCAACCCCTGCCCCTTCTCTCCTCACCTCCTCCTACAGAGCTCTCCGGACCTTTTTATTAATCCCAATTATCCCCAGTGTAGAGCCATCTCCCTGTGTTATACTGTAGCTTGTTAATAAAGCATTAATGAAGAGCAGAGAAGAGTAGCTTCTCAAGATTAGGTGGCTGACCTCTGTGATAATGGGGCTTTGGAACAGGACCAGCCAACCACCACACTGGTGTCAGCTAACCCCGGGTTAAATAAGCTTCTGGTAGAGAGAGGGGGGATGTAAAGGAAATGTAAATTATTATTTTGTTGCAGATGGGTGAAAATATGAAATAATTAGAGGAGTGGGAGGAAGGAGAATAGTGCTGTTCTTTCCATCTTCAGAATGGATAATTGTTTGGTAGAAACACCATTACCAGATGCTTAGGAGATGACAGGCCGATGCAGGTTATTGTTGTAGTTGTGTGTGTCGTCTACCTGTGAAGTGTAATGCAGACACAGTGAAATTATACACTGGTATGGATGGCGATGACAGCGTAGCAGGGGTGTTCCTTCTGTGTCACTTCCTTCCGTTCCCTCAGAGTGACATCCGTGGTTTCACACCAGAAGTGTCACACACACACACATACACACACACAGAAACACATGTGTAGCTAAGTGTTTGGCAGAATCCTTCTCCTGCAAATGTATAATGATGCAAACTATGCCAGAAAATGTAATCACCAAACAATACACCACCATGACAAACAATGCCAAACGGCTTGGTTTAAATATTTTAAATAACCTGCTTCTCTATTCCTTTGGACAGTAGGGATCTCATCTCTCAGTCAGGTAAGATGAATTTGCCTGTCTTGTCTTTCTGCCTGCTGCTCTGTTATGAAATCTTGATAGAAATATCTGAAGGAAATTCTAATCACAAGGGTGTTTCTCAACACTTACTTATCTAAACCACAAAGGAAGAAAGAGTTCCCAGCAGATGCTGTCACCTCCATATACCAGCCCCTGTCAGGGAGGGAAAATGTGCCTAAAGACACATCAACTCCCACCCAGGTTATGTACTAGACTGGTTTGAGACCCAAATTGTCACCCTATTCCCTATGTAGTACACTACTATTGTCAAAAGTAGTGCATTATGTAGGGTAAAGGGTGCCATTATGGACACAACCTGGAACACTGTCTTGCCAAACTGCTGCAAACTTAACAGCCAGATGCTGAGATCAACAAACGGAATGAGGAAGAAGTGATAGGGAAATGGGATGAAATGTTTTTCTAAAGTAAACACACAGTAAACACACAGCTACATCCCCTCACCTCTGTCTCTAAATCCCAACACACAACAGCACTGCCATGTACAGTACTTCGCTTGTTGCTAATTTCCTGTTGTCAAAAGCCTCCATTTGAAAGTTGCTATATGGAAAAAGAAAATAGACAACATTTGAGAAAATATATAAATAACTTTTCAGAGTGGATTAAAAAGACTGTTGGAGGAAAGTCAGTCGTGTTCAATTAAGCCCTAATAACTGTGTCTGGCTCTCTGTAAAGATGGGCTAATTTTAAGCTCCCTGATGTTTTCAGATGTCCATCAACACAAAAAAAAGGCCAGTTAAAAAAAAGACCCTCCAAATAGGTGCAGATTGAAGGCCAATGGGGGGAAAGTCCTGGGACTTTTTATCTTGGACAGTTAAAGAAAATGATGAAGATCTTGAGCTCTCTCAGATAAGTGAATATATTTGGTCCTTGATGTCTACTGGGGCTTCGAGGCGTGAAGGATTCTTCTCTCACTCTATGCCCGGCCGGCCTTGGTTGGTTCATGAAGAGGAATGAAGAGGCTCTGAAACCTCAGCAGGCCTCTAAGTTGATTTATTTATCAGGTTTCTCTCTAACTCTCGAGTGACAGCCGAGCACAGCAGAGCCGTGTGTGATGTAAGCCAGGGGTTGGTCTACAAGGCTGCACTTTTTCTCTCTCTCTCCACTGCATAGGGATGAGACTGGGTAACACATGGTGAGATGGGCTGAGACGTGGTGGTACCTCCAATCCATATGTCACAGCTCTTTGTTTGAAAAATCTCTGTTACTAAAGACACCTGGAAAGCACATTCACATAAACACAAAAAGAGTGAGAGCAAGAGTAAGTGAGTGAGTGAGTGAGTGAGTGAGTGAGTGAGTGAGTAACAGTACCATTAAAATTGCTTCAGTCACAAAAGAAGGTTCCTACAAATATGTAACTTCACTCACTGTCTAGTATTTTGAAGAGCATTTTCATTACACAGTGAGTGAGTGAGTGAGAATCGGAATGGGGGTGAGGGAGTTAGTAAGTGAAAGAGAGCGAGATAGAGACAGAGACAGAGAGACAGAGAGAGAGAGACAGGCACAGAGACAGACAGACAGACAGACAGACAGACAGACAGACAGACAGACAGACAGACAGACAGACAGACAGACAGACAGACAGACAGACAGACAGACAGACAGACAGACAGACAGACAGACAGACAGACAGACAGACAGACAGACAGACAGACAGAGAGAGACAGAGACAGACAGACAGAGAGAGACAGAGACAGAGACAGAGACAGAGACAGAGACAGAGACAGAGACAGAGACAGAGAGACAGACCTCACAACAGCAGTCTTTTGTGTGTTTGTTTTGGAGCCAAGTAATACAGTACAACTAGGAAGCACCAGTTTTGGGGCTCATGTTGTTAAGAAACTCAATCAATCCTTTTGTTGTTTGTTCCAAAATGGCTCATATTGATAACAAGCATTTCTGTTGTTGTTAGTTTTTTCCCCAGCATCTCGTTCCAGCATGTTTACCACACAGGACCCCACTGATAAAACGAGCATCTGGCTTTTATGCATAGCTGAAAGACTACACATGTATTATACATGATGATCTATTTGTAAGTCAGCCAAAACACAGATTATTGTGTTGCCATATTCCTCTACAGTATCAACACACACAGAGACTTGTACAGTCATATTCCTCTACCAAAATATACACAGAGTATAGAAAACATTAAGAACACCTGCTCTTCCATGACATAGACTGACCAGGTAATTCCAGGTGAAAGCTATGATCCCTTATTGATGTCACCTGTTAATAAATCCACTCCAATCAATGTAGATGACGGGAGGAGACCTTTAGCCTTGAGACAATTGAGACACAGATGTGTGCCATTCAGTGGGTGAATGGGCAAGACAAAAGATTTAAGTGCCTTTGAACGGAGTGTGGTAGTAGGTGCCAGGCAACTACCACACATTAGATTAATAAAATATTTCATAATTCTTCCTTCTCAAATTATCTTTGCGAGAGGGAGGGAATCTGATTTAATTGGTCCTCAACTTGTGGCTCAGACACTTCATTCTGGGTAAATGGAATTATCCCTGAGTTAGCCTCACCGAGAACAGGTTAGTTCTGAAGGATTTGTTGCCATAGAAATGTACCTGACTAAAAGGTGATCCACATTTGTATTATCCCTTGTTGAACTTGGAGTTGACTAAAGTTACCTTGCTAACTCTTCAAACCTGATTCGTAGGACACCCCTCTGGGCTCTTTTGGGGAGGGAGATGGGATGGTGTGTTTGTGTGTGTGTTTAATAACAATTTTCCTCACGCCAATATCATCTGTATACCTCTATGTAAATCTCTGTCTATCACTTCACATATGGTTCCATTATTCTGAATCCAGCATGGATATCAAATCAAATACTCCACATCTGAGTTTATAGAATTCATACTGTTCATTATCAAACATTTAACATGTTACAGAGCTACTTCCCCAAAAACCAACCTCTCATTTAGAAAACATGTGGCATCGATATGAGTCAGAAACATTTATTCTACTGTCAAAATTGATTACAAAGTGTAAATAGGATAATTTTTGTAATAAAGTCAGTCTCACCCAAAACGGAGTTTTTGAAACTTGTGGACTGCATCACAATGTAAAATAAGGTTGGGTTTGTTTCAATCCTGCACACATATCCACAGTTGTCAGCACACAAGTAATCATCAATTCGGAGTGCAGCTGCATATAGTAATATAGTGATAACCGTGGTCACTTTGGGTTGACTTTGGATATCCCTATGGGGCTATTTAGGGACCATTGGTAAATGACAATACATTTCCAACTGCTCCAAATTTCAATTACTTAAAACCCTCAAATCAACACTGCCCTCCCAAGCAAAAAGGCAGTAACTGCTAATTTGGTCGAAAATGAGTTAATGTCATTTTTCATAGACTAACAATGCTACCTGCTCTCATAAGAGGAGATCTGCAATTGATACTACCTTCAATCTATTAGCCATACAATGAATTATATTCTGAAATGTAATCTGATGGTTTCTTTGAATCAGTACACCATACACACGATTTCTAGCCAGTGACAGCCACCTAGCTAAAACTGACGCGCCCCATACTGAATTGTTAAAAGCCACGCACACTCCTTTTCGGGATGAGCAAACACACAGCATTGCTACCTCATTAATAATATATCTACTCACATGTTCAGGGTTTCTGGTTTTCCTTTATATTCCAGTATTGCGTGACTGTCCCGGTCAGGAAAGTTAAAAACCCAAATTGTATCCATCACCTTTGTTGGTGGCATATGTAATTAGTACAGCAAGCTTTGACATGCCAAATGTGTGCTCAATGTGTCTGCTTCAGTGCCATCATTACATGAATGCGGAAAAAACTGTTTTGCATGACTTCCACCAATCCCTGTGGTCTAGATGATTAGTATCTATGCGGATCAAAGTTGCCATGTGAGGGTGTATTAGGACAGTACAACCACATCAATACTAGGGTTTATTCCTGTCAATGTCCATCCATGCAATTGTTGTTGTATTTGTAAATAAAGGTAAAAATGTAAGAGCCTTTTTGGGAGCAGGTATGAAATTAATAGATGAACTGAGTTATGACACTGTAAAGGATTACGATCATTTGTTTGCACACCACAAAATGTCAGTATTAATTATTATCATCCATGACAGAATAGAATCATTAGGATGCATGTCCCTGATTATTTGCTCTATTTATTTCAGTTGAGGTTGAGGGCCACATTCCAACAAAGATTCCTGATCTACCCCCTTTAACTGAAGTCAGTGTCAACACTATTTGAAGAAATAGAGAACCAGTGGGTGGTCTCTGACTCCTTAGACATCAGTCTATCAGATGAGAAATCAATTGCCAATGATGATGATGATGAAGATGATCATCCACCTTCAGAGTTAGATGTTCCAGCACATGTGGCAGCTGAGCCCGTGGAAACAACTCCAGACAACCTATCAAACAAGAAATCCAAGATCCACCAATGGATAAACCATGAGGTCCCAAATGCAAGAGGCAATGTGCTCAGAATATTTCAGAGGGTAGGCAAAAGGAAATATGGGAAAAGTATTGGGAGATGAAGTATAAGGAGAAGAGGACATGGATCTTCCACATGGTGGCACAGCAAATCGAAGAAAAAGATCACTGTTGGCGCTGACAGTCGACGCAGCAGGTCATTTCTGTACCATCTTCCAAACCAGAGCGGTTCTGCACAACAGGTGTGCAAAGTGTTTTTTCTGACAAAATTGGGCTACCACCCCAAAAATGACAGGCTGATTGTCACGATGATGGGCAAGTCAATCACCACCAAACTGATTCCACCAAAGGATCAGAGGGAAAGAAAGAATCAGCGAGCAAATTGAACATGAATCCAATCCTGCAACACATTGAGTCCTTCCGTTCCCAAATCAGCCACTACAGATGAGAGCATGCCCCACATCGCCTCTATCTCCCTACTGACGTCAATATTCGGTTCATGCATAATGACTACAAGGAGAAGAACAAAGATGCCAGCTGCGGTTACGAAACCTATCGCAAGGCAGTAAAGGGAAGGAACATCAGCTTTGTGAAGCTTGGAGAGGAGGAGTGCGAGCTCTCTTTGGTGCAGGGTCATCATCTGAAGATGGAGCACAGAGAGAATGAGGCTATGGAAACCCAAGCCTGCCAAGACAACAGCCATGCTGCACCTGAATTCCCCATCATCAACCCCGACTGCATGTAGGAAATATGAGGAACATAATAAGTCTGCAGGGCAGAGCAGAAGCCATTACCAGGCTGATGCGCAGAAAGATTGGCCTGAGGACTGGTCTGTGAGGAGCGTTGATATGCAAAAAGTCATCATGCTCCCTCGCATGCCAGGTGTGAAAACAACATTGTTCATGAGAAGAATCGTTGCCTGTCACGAGACATTCGCCACCATTGGAAAAAAGTCTCGAAAGAAGAAGAAAACAATCTCAGTGGTATGGCATGAAGGAACAGCTGGTCAGAAGAAAGAGGAGATTACATCATCTTATGTAACAACATTGGAGAGGGAGAGAGATGTCAAGCATGCAGTGTATTGGTTGGATAAATGCACTTCTCAAAACAAAAACTGGTGCCTCCTAACATAACTGGTGAGTGTTGTCAATGCTGACTCAACTTTGATGGAGGACGTCACCCTCAAGTTCTACGAGCCAGGACACACCTTCATGAGTGCAGACAGTTTCCACCATGGCGTGGAACAGGAAATGAAAGCTCGACCTGGAGGTGTGGTGTACGACTTCGGGGACTTCCTCCGTGTGGTCGCCACTTCCAATGCAGGCAAGGTGGAGGTGGTCGAAATGAAAAAGGAAAACATCCTGGCATGGAAAGCTGGCCATTCCATCGTCAAGGTGAAGAAGGCAGCAGCACCAAAGCTGGCAGAGATTGCTGAGATCCAGTTGAGGCGTGGATCCAGGAGCCTCTTCTACAAAGTCTCCCATGAAGAAAAGGACTTCACAGAGCTTGACTTTATCATGAAGAAAGTCACTCCAGAGACACCCTCGACGCTACGTACACAGGATAGAGGGATAGAAGAGTCCAAGAAGATGGACATAGTCACCAAGCTGTGTCCTCTGATGCCTGCAAATCGAAGGCAGTTCTGGAATGCCTTGGCTGTGAACAGCATTGCTGAGGATGAGGAGTGATATGGAAGAGCACTGAAGAAGTTTTACTTAAAAATGAAATGTTACTTAAAAATGAAATGTAACTATTCAGCATTTTATCAATTGTAGCTAAATGTCATTTGGGGTCCTCTTATGAATATGAACATATAAATATCTTTAAAATGTATTCTTAAAGCTGTTATTTATTTATTCATTCATTCAAAAGTGTCATTTGAAAAAATAATTTATTAGCAATCTCATGGTCATTTTTTAAATAATTTGTATTCCCCTACGTCATACTTCTATCATGTTCCATCATTATATATTACAAGACAGGTAATCATTTCATGTAATTCAAACAATTGCAGTGCTGCTTTTCATATTTATTCTTATAACAAGACATGGGCTACTTGTCAAACACAGTATGTAATGTGACTGATGCAGAACCTACATCTCTATGTAAATGCAACTGGTATCTTAGTGGAAGACACAAAGGATGCAGTTTCAACTCTTTTACACTGTCAGTAATTACACTGCTCTTGTATTACTAGCATAAATGAGAAGTATAGTAAACGAACAAATTAATATTGCAGATACTGCTCTTTGCTTTGGTATTTCCCTGCAATTTCTAACATATCATGCCAAGGAAGAAGGCAGTAACTGCTGTTTAAGGGTCAAAGGTCAAGTCAGAAGTCAGGGTCAACATGAATAAAAAATGTACTCATAGTAAGGCAACAGATCATTACATCTCCAATGATCTAACAAGAATTCATTTGGCTGGACAATTAAAAAACTTTTAAGCCATTTTTCTCAGTTCCACTCTATGAGCAGTTACTGCCTTTTTGCTTGGGAGGGCAAAACAGTAAATTGTATAAATTAGTATTAAATATTGAAAGCATTCAATGAGAAAACTAAAAGGTGCGCAACATGAAAATATTGTCTGATTTACATTGTGTAATGTATTGAAGGTCACTAACTAGCCCCAGAGACAGGCTAACTGAAGTCAAACCAACTTGCCAATGTTGCACACCAGCCGGCTGAAGATAATTGGAGAAATAATTTGTCTAACTCTTCCCGACTGCGAACACACGAGACACCCAGATCAAACCACACCACGAAACCAACTCACATTTGAATTCAGTCATGACCAGTAACATTTCTTAAATGAAGAAAAACAGGATGGAAGCATGGAGACTGGAGGAGAGTGTTTTAATTGTTAGTCTTCCTTAAATGAAGGGGATGATGACGCAATCTCATTCTTACGCTAGGTTGTAAAAACCTCACGATGGGTATAGGGAAAATTCAAGTCTTATGTAGTAACCCAAACTGTATGATCTTATAATTCGCATAATTTGATTGGCTACTTAAATCCTAATGTTAGCAAGCTAACACTGAACCAGGTTGGTTAGTTATCTACAGATTCATGCAGGGTAGTAACGTCATGAGTTTATGGTTCATTGTTTACCTAGCTAGCTAGCTACATGTCTCAACAAAAGACTCCACTATGCAAGTAACCATTTCGGGTGCGTTCGTAAATTCAGTCTGGCCATCAACTCTGATTTCAGAGCACTCTCGTCTGAGTGTGCCAAAGCTCAACACCCGTTGAATATGACCGGTGTCAGTACACATCATTTACACAATATTCAATGGCTAAACCGACTAGGCTAATAATTTAACAAATTGATTTGTATTTACAGATGGTATACAAGTTTGTTATTAAGTTCACGTTTCAGAAGGCAGAATGTAGAATGGTGCCAGGGAGGAAGGCTGACATTTAAGTGCTGCTAACCAACTGTGTAATTTTGTTTGTTTTTTTGCATTGCTTGTAAATTATTTTGTAACTTATTTTGTACATAATGCTGCTGCTACCGTCTCATATGACCGAAAATAACTTCTGGACAGCGATTACTCACCACAAACTGGTAGAAGTGTTTTCCTTTAACCTCTTAACGAGTCCGACGTGAAGGATATACTGCTTTCCCAGGAACAGGCACATATCCCTGTCATTTGCGTGAAGAGAAGACGGAGAAAAAGGGGGCGGAGGTCGGACTGCCTTCTGAGAATTCGTAGGTGAGCTAGTAAACCCCCACTGCCATCCGTTCTATTGGCCAACATGCAATCATTGGAAAATAAAATCGATGACCTACAAGCAAGATTAAACTACCAACGGGACATTAAAACCTGTAAAATCATATGTTTCACTGAGTCTTGGCTAAACGACGGCATGAACAACATTCAGCTGGCAGGATTTACACTTTATCGGCAGGCTAGAACAACAGCCTCTGGTAAGACAAGGGGTGGTGATCTATGTAAAGTATATTTGTAAACAACAGCTGGTGCATGATATCTAAGGAAGTCTCGAGGTTTTGCTCGCCTGAGACAGAGTATCTCATGATAAGCTGTAGACCACCCTATCTACCTAGAGAGTTTTCATCTGTATTTTTCATAGCTGTCTATATACCACCACAGACCGATGCTGGCACTAAGACCGCACTCAATGAGCTGTATACCACCATAAGCAAATAGGAAAATGCTCATTTTATTATGTTTGCAATTGCAACAAATAATCTGCTCAGACCCCTACCAAGGATCATCAAAAGCCTTGCTATAAATTCTCACACAGCCCAAAGATTCTTAGATGCCTTTCCAGACTCCCTCCTCCTACCCAAGAACGTCAGAGTACAACAATCAGTTAACCACCTAACTGAGGAACGTAATTTAACCTTGCGTAATACCCTAGATGCAGTTGCACCCCTAAAAACAAAAAAACATTTGTCGTAAGAAACTAGCTCCCTGGTATACAGAAAATATCCGAGCCCTGAAGCAAGTTTCCAGGAAATTGGAACGGAAATGGCGCTACACCAAACTGGAAGTCTTCCAATTAGCTTGGAAAGACAGTACTGTGCAGTATCGAAGAGCCCTCACTGCTGCTCGATCGTCCTATTTTTCCAACTTACTTAAGGAGAATAATTTTTATTTTTGATACGGTCATAAAGCTAACTAAAAAGCAGCATTCCCCAAGAGAGGATGGCTTTCACTTCAGCAGTGATAAATTCATGAACTTCTTTGACGAAAAGATCATGATCATAAGAAAGCAAATTATGGACTCCTCTTTAAATCTGCGTATTTCTCCAAAGCTCAGTTGTCCTGAGTCTGCACAAAACTGGCAGGACCTAAGATCAAGGGAGACACAGTTTTTTAATACTATATCTCTTGACATATTGATGAAAATAGTAATTGCCTCTAAACCTTCAAGCTGCATACTGGACCCTATTCCAACTAAGCTCCTGAAAGAGCTGCTTCCTGTGCTTGGCCCTCCTATGTTGAACATAATAAATGGCTCCCTATCCACCGGATGTGTACCAAACTCACTAAAAGTGGCAGTAATAAAGCCTTTCTTGAAAAAGCCAAACCTTGACCCAGAAAATATAAAAAACGATCAGCCTATATCAAATCTCCCATTCCTCTCAAAAATGTTGGAAAAAGCTGTTGCGCTACAACTCACTGACTTTCTGAAGACTAACAATGTACACGAAACGCTTCAGTCTGGTTTTAGAACTCATCATAGCACTGAGACTTTGCTCGTAAAGGTGGTAAATGACCTTTTAATGGTGTCAGACCAAGGCGCCAGACCAAAGATCTGTCCTCGTGCTCCTAGACCTTAGAGCTGTTTTTGATACCATCGATCACCACATTCTTTTGGAGAGATTGGAAACCCAAATTGGTCTACACGGACAAGTTCTGGCCTGGTTTAGATCTTATCTGTCGGAAAGATATCAGTTTGTCCCTGTGAATGGTTTGTCCTCTGACAAATCAACTGTAAATTTCGGTGTTCCTCAAGGTTCCGTTTTAAGACTATTGTTTTCACTATGTATTTTACCTCTTGGTGATGTCATTCGGAAAAAGAATGTTATCTTTCACTGCTATGTGGACGATACACAGCTGTACATTTCCATAAAATTGCCCTCCCTGGAAGCCTGTGTTTCAGACATAAGGAAGTGGATGGCGGCAAATGTTTTACTTTTAAACTCTGACAGAACAGAGTTGCTAGTTCCAGGTCCCAAGAAACAAAATACATCTTCTTTGGATCTGACAATTAATCGTGATGGTTGTACAGTCTTTCTAATAAAACTGTAAAGGACCTCAGCGTTACTCTGGACTCTGATCTCTCTCTTGACGAACATATCAAGACTGTTTCAAGAACAGCTTTTTTCCATCTAGTAACATAGCAAAAATCAGAAACCTTATGTCCAAAAATGATGCAGAAAAATTAATCCATGCTTTTGTCACTTCTAGATTAGACTACTGCAATGCTCTACTTTCCAGCTACCCGGATAAAGCACTAAATAAACATCTGTTAGTGCTAAACACGGCTGCTAGAATCTTGACTAGAAACAAAAAGGCTAGGTCTGATTTCAAGGTTTTACTGCTAACCTACAAAGCATTACATGGGCTTACTCATAGCTATCTTTCTGATTTGGTCCTGCCGTACATACCTACACGTCACAAGACACAGGCCTCCTTATTGTCCCTAGAATTTCTAAGCAAACTGCTGGAGGCATGGCTTTCTCCTATAGAGCTCCCTTTCTGTGGAATGGTCTGCCTATTCATGTCAGAGATGCAGACTCGGTCTCAACCTTTAAGTCTTTATTGAAGACTTATCTCGTCAGTAGGTCCTATGATTGAGTGTAGTCTGACCCAGGGGTGTGAAGGTGAACGGAAAGGTAGTGGAGCGACGAACCACCTTTGCTGTCTCTGCCTGGCCGGTTCCCTTCTCTACACTGGGATTCTCTGCCTCTAACCCTATGATGGGGGCTGAGTCACAGGCTTACTGGTGCTCCTCCATTCTGTCCCTAGGAAGGGTGCGTCACTTGAGTGGGTTGAGTCTCTGACATGATCATCCTGTCCGGGTTGGAGCGCCCCTCGGGTTTGTGCCATGGGGGAGATCTTCTTGGGCTATACTCTGGCTTGTCTCAGGGTAGTAAATTGGTGGTTGAAGATATCTCTCTAGTGGTGTGGGGGCTGTGCTTTGGCAAAGTGGGTGGGGTTATATCCTGCATCGTTGGCCCTGTCCAGGGGTATAGTCGGACAGGGCCACAGTGTCTCCCGACCCCTCCTGTCTCAGCCTCCAGTAATTATGCTGCAATAGTTTATGTGTCGGGGGGCTAAAGTCAGTCTGTTATATCTGGAGTATTTCTCCTGTCTTATCTGGTGTCCTGCAGCTTGGTATGAATTTAAGTAGGCTCCATCTAATTCTCTCTCTCTCTTTCTCTTCTCTCGGCGACCTGAGCCCTAGGACCATGCCACGGGACTATCTGGCCTGATGACTCCTGCTGTCCCCAGTCCACCTGGTCGAGCTGCTGCTCCAGTTTCAACTGTTATGCCTGCGGCTATGGAACCCTGACCTGACTCTCTCTCTCTACCGCACCTGCTGTCTCTAATTCTGAATGATCGGCTATGAAAAGCCAACTGACAATTACTCCTGAGGTGCTGACCTGTTGCACCCTCTGCAACCACTGTGATTATTATTATTTGACGCTGCTGGTCATCTATGAACGTTTGAACATTTTGGCCATATACTGTCCAAGCCAGGCGCATCCCCCGGCTAGCAAATTAAATTACTACATCTACAATACCTCTTTTGCCATCTGTCTTGGATCCTTTGTCGACACGGCGCCCCGCCGCACCATCACGACTGGTCTGCCGACTAATACTCCATCCGCTGTGCCTCCCTGTTCCATCTACCGCTGCCCCCTGGACCCTATGATCACTTGGCTACATAGCTGATGCCTGCTGAACTGTCCATTAATCACGGTACTCCATTCTGTTTATTATTTGTTTATCTGTCGGCCCCAGCCGCGAACTCAGGCTGTGTGCGTAGTTAACCGACCCTCTCTGTCCAGTCATCGCCATTTTACCTGTTGTTGTTGTTTTAGCTGATCAGCTGTTGTCTCACTCGTTGTTGTCTAGCTAGCTCTCCCAATCAACACCTGTGATTACTTTATGCCTCGCTGTATGTCTCTCTCAAATGTCAATATGCCTTGAATACTGTTGCTTAGGTTAGTTATTGTTTTAGTTTACAATGGAGCCCCTAGTTCCACTCATCATACCTCTGTTACCTCCTTTGTCCCACCTCCCACACATGCGATGTCCTCTCCCATTATAACAAGCATGTCCAGAGATACAACCTCTCTTAACATCACTCAGTGCCTGGGCTTACCTCCGCTGTACCCGCACCCCACCATACCCCTGTCTGCAAATTATTCCCTGAATCTATTCTACCACGCCAAGAAATCCGCTCCTCTTATTCTTTGTTCCCAACGCTCTAGGCGACCAGTTTTGATAGCCTTTAGCCGTACCCTCATCCTACTCCTCCTCTGTTCCTCGGGTGATGTGGAGGTAAACCCAGGCTCTGCATGTCCCCAGGCACCCTCATTTGTTGACTTCTGTGATCAAAAAAGTATTGGTTTCATGCATGTCAACATCAGAAGCCTCCTCCCTAAGTTCATTTAACTCACTGTTTTAGCACACCCCGCCAACCCTGATGTCCTCGTCGTGTCTGAATCCTGGCTTAGGAAGGCCACCAAAAATTCTGAGATTTCCATACCCAACTACAACATTTTTTGTCAAGATAGAACTGCCAAAGGGGGAGGAGTTGCAATCTACTGCATAGAAAGCCTGCGAAGTTCTGTCATACTTTCATACTTTCTATACTCAAACAGTTCGAACTTCTAATTTTAAAAATTCATCTCTCCAGAAATAAGTCTCTCACTGTTGCCGCCTGCTATCGACCCCCCTCCGCTCCCAGCTGTGCCCTGGACACCATTTGTGAATTGATCGCCCCCCATCTAGCCTCAGAGTTCGTTCTGTTAGGTGACCTAAACTGGGATATGTTTAACACCCCGGCAGTCCTACAATTTAAGCTAGATGCCCTCAATCTCACACAAATCATCAAGGAACCCACCAGGTACAACCCCAAATCTGTAAACATGGGCACCCTCATAGACGTTATCCTGACCAACTTGCCCTCCAAATACACCTCCGCTCTTTTCAATCAGGATCTCAGTGATCACTGCCTCATTGCCTGTATCCGCTATGGGTCCGCGGTCAAACGACCACCCCTCATCACTGTCAAACGCCCCCAAAACACTTCTGCGAGCAGGCCTTTCTAATCGACCTGGCCCGGGTATCCTGGAAGGATATTGACCTCATCCCGTCAGTCGAGGATGCCTGGTCATTCTTTAAAAGTAATTTCCTCACCACCTGGACCGTACAAATCAGCTGGGTTAGACAATCTGGACCCTCTCTTTCTAAAACTATCCGCTGCCATTATTGCAACCCCTATTACCAGTCTGTTCAACCTCTACTTCGTATCGTCCGAGATCCCTAAAGATTGGAAAGCTGCCGCGGTCATCCCCTCTTCAAAGAGGGTGACACCCTAGACCCAAACTGTTACAGACCTATTTCCATCCTGCCCTGCCTATCCAAAGTCTTCGAAAGCCAAGTTAATAAACAGATCCCTGACCATTTCGAATCCCACTGTACCTTCTCCGCTGTGCAATCCGGTTTCCGAGCCGGTCACGGGTGCACCCCAGCCACGCTCAAGGTACTAAATGATATCATAACCCCCATCGATAAAAGACAGTACTGTGCAGCCGTCTTCATCAACCTGGCCAAGGCTTTCGACTCTGTCAATCACCGTATTCTTATCGGCAGACTCAATAGCCTTGGTTTTTCTAACGACTGCCTCGCCTGATTCACCAACTACTTCACAGACAGAGTTCAGTGTGTCAAATCGGAGGGCATGTTGTCCGGACCTCTGGCAGTCTCTATGGGGGTACCACAGGGTTCAATTCTCGGGCCGACTCTTTTCTATGTATATATTAATGATGTCGCTCTTGCTGCGGGCGATTCCCTGATCCACCTCTATGCTGACAACACCATTCTGTATACTTCTGGCCCTTCCTTGGACACTGTGCTAACTAACCTCCAAACGAGCTTCAATGCCATACAACACCCCTTCCGTGACCTCCAACTGCTCTTAAACACTAGCAAAACCAAATGCATGCTTTTCAACCGTTCGCTGCCCGCACCCACCCGCCCGACTAGCATCACCACCCTGGACGGTTCCGATCTAGAATATGTGGACCACTACAAATACCTAGGTGTCTGGCTAGACTGTAAACTCTCCTTCCAGACTCATATTAAACATCTCCAATTCAAAATTAAATCTAGAATCGGCTTTCTATTTCGCAACAAAGCCTCCTTCACTCACGCCGCCAAACTTACCCTGGTAAAACTGACTATCCTGCTGATCCTCGACTTCGGCGATGTCATCTACAAAATAGCTTCCAATACTCTACTCAGCAAACTGGATGCAGTCTATCACAGTGCCATCCGTTTTGTTACCAAATCCCCTTATACCACCCACCACTGCGACCTGTATGCTCGAGTCGGCTGGCCCTCGCTGCATATTTGTCGCCAGGGCCTGTTGTCCGGATCTCTGGCAGTCTCTATGGGGGTCCCACAGGGTTCAATTCTCAGGCCAACTATTTTCTCTGTATACATAAATGATGTCGCTCTTGCTGCTGGTGATTCTCTGATCCACCTCTACGCAGACGACACCATTCTGTATACTTCTGGCCCTTCTTTGGACACTGTGTTAACAAACCTCCAGACGAGTTTCAATGCCATTACAACTCTCCTTCCGTGGCCTCCAACGGCTCTTAAATGCAAGCAAAACTAAATGCATGCTCTTCAACTGATCGCTGCCCGCACCTGCCCGCCCGTCTAGCATCACTACTTTGGACGGTTCTGACTTAGAATATGTGGACAACTACAAATACCTAGGTGTCTGGTTAGACTGTAAACTCTCCTTCCAGACTCACATTAAGCATCTCCAATTCAAAATTAAATCTAGAATCGGCTTCCTATTTCGCAACAAAGCATCCTTCACTCATGCTACTAAAGATACCCTCGTAAAACTGACTATCCTTGACTTCGGCAATGTCATTTACAAAATAGCCTCCAACACTCTACTCAGCAAATTGGATGTTGTCTATCACAGTGCATCCGTTTTGTCACCAAAGCCCCATATACTACCCACCACTGCGACCTGTATGCTCTCGTTGGCTGGCCCTTGCTTCATATTCGTTGCCAAACCCACTGGCTCCAGGTCAAGTATTTGCTAGGTAAAGCCCCACCTTATCTCAGCTCACTGCTCACCATAGCAGCACCCACCCGTAGAACGCGCCACAGCAGGTATATTTCACTGGTCACCCCCAAAGCCATTTCCATTTCTCTGCTGCCAATGACTAACGAATTGTAAAAATCACTGAAGCTGGAGACTTATATCTCCCTCACTAACTTTAAGAATCAGCTATCAGAGCAGCTTACCGATCATTGCACCTGTACATGGCCCATCTGTATATAGCCCACCCAACTACCTCATCCCCATATTGTTATTTATTTTTTTGCTCCTTTGCACCCCAGTATCTCTACTTGCACATTCATCTTCTGCACATCTATCACTCCAGTGTTTATTTGATAAATTGTAATTATTTTGCCACTATGGCCTAGTTATTGCCTTACCTCCCTAATGTTACTTCATTTGCACACACTGTATATAGACTTTTCTACTGTGTTATTGACTGTATGTTTGTTTATCCCATGTGTAACTCTGTGTTGTTTGTGTTGCACTGCTTTGCTTTATTTTGGCCAGGCCGCAGTTGTAAATGAGAACTTGTTCTCAACTGGCCTACCTGGTTAAATAAAGGTGAAATAATATATATAAATGTCTTTAAATGTGTTTCTTTTGAGCATTACAGATTCAGCAGGTGGAGGACCTGCTTTATCAAGAGGATAATCTGGAATCTGGAAACACTGACAATGGGGTCATTGTTCCTGACATCCCATGCCCCCTGTCTACTGAGAATCTTGCTGTGCTGCAATGTCAAGTGAACCCTACCACTGACTCCTCATCTTTTGGTCAGGACATATACATACATGCTCTTCGATTAGTTATGAGTCACCAGACTTTTTAGGTGCAGTCCTCCCACACTATGTAGGATATTGTTTTAGCCTCAATGCCACTCTTGATAATGGCAAACATTTGCATTTTTTGGAGCAGGGTGAAAGGATAGCAGGCCCAGCTGTCAGAGTGAGAGAGGCTATTCTGGATAGAGCAGGTACTTTTGTCTAGTCTATTTCTTGTGAGGTTGTCTGTCCTCAGATACAGAGAGCTGTGAAAGCCTGTCTGCAGATTAAGAGGTCCCAATGAAGAGCAGCGGTTCTCAGTCCTGTACTGGGGACTCAAAGGGGTGCACATTTTTGTTTTTACCTTAGCACTACACAGCTGATTCAAATGACCAAGTTATCATCAAGCTTCAAGTGGTATTTATGTATTCATTTGTGACGCTATTCTTGATATAATCCTGCTATTGTCACATGCTACACATGCACATGTGTCTATCTATTCAATGATATCATGATTTGTTATAAGGGATAATATACTTACAGTTGAAGTCGGAAGTTTACATACACCTTAGCCAAATACATTTCAACTGTCATGCACAAAGTAGATGTCCTAACCGACTTGCCAAAACTATAGTTTGTTGAGAAGAAATTTGTGGAGCAGTTGAAAAATGAGTTTTAAGTGTATGTAAACTCTGACTTCAACTGTACACCTTAGCCAAATACATTTAAACTCAGTTTTTCACAATTCCTGACATTTAATCCTAGTAAAAATTCCCTGTCTTAGTTCAGTTAGGATCACCACTTTATTTTAAGAATGTGAAATGTCAGAATAATATTAGAGAGAATGATTTATTTCAGCTTTTATTTCTTTCATCACATTCCCAGTGGGTCAGAAGTTTACATACACTCAATTAGTATTTGGTAGCATTGCCTTTAAATTGTTTAACTTGGGTGAAACATTTCGGGTAGCCTTCCACAAGCTTCCCACAATAAATTGGGTGAATTCTGGCCCATTCCTCCTGACAGAGCTGGTGTAACTGAGTCAGGTTTGTAAGCCTCCTTGCTCGCAGATGCTTTTTCAGTTCTGCCCACACATTTTCTATAGGATTGAGGTCAGGGCTTTGTGATGGCCAATCCAATACCTTAACTTTGTTGTCCTTGTCACAACTCTGGAAGTATGCTTTGGGTCATTGTCAATTTGGAAGACCCATTTGCAACCAAGCTTTAACTTCCTGACTGATGTCTTGAGATGTTGCTTCAATATATCCACATAATTGTCTATCCTCATGATGCCATCTATTTTGTGAAGTGCACCAGTCCCTCCTGCAGCAAAGCACCCCCACAACATGATGCTGCCACTCCCCGTGCTTCACGGTTGGGATAGCGTTCTTCGGCTTGCAAGCCTCCCCCTTTTTTCCTCAAACATAACGATGGTCATTATGGCCAAACAGTTATATTTTTGTTTCATCGGACCAGAGGACATTTCTCTAAAAAGTATGATCTTTGTCCCCTTGTGCAGTTGCAAACCGTAGTCTGGCTTTTTTTATGGCGGTTTTGGGGCAGTGGCTTCTTCCTTGCTGAGCGGCCTTTCAGGTTATGTCGATATAGGACTCGTTTTACTGTGGATATAGATACTTTTGTACCTGTTTCCTCCAGCATCTTCACAAGGTCCTTTGCTGTTGTTCTGGGATTGATTTGCACTTTTCGCACCAAAGTACATTCATCTCTAGGAGACAGAACGCGTCTCTTTCCTGAGCGGTACGACGACTACGTGGTCCCATGGTGTTTATACTTGCGAACTATTGTACAGATGAACATGGTACCTTCAGGCATTTGGAAATTGCTCCCAAGGATGAACCTCACTTGTGGAGGTCTCCAATTTTTTCTGAGCTCTTGGCTGATTTCTTTGGATTTTCCCATGATATCAAGCAAAGAAGCGCTGATTTTGAAGGTAGGCCTTGAAATACATCCACAGGTACACCTCCAATTGACTCAAATGATGTCAATTAGCCTATCAGAAGCTTCTAAAGCCATGATAGCCTTTTCTGAAATTTTCCAAGCTGTTTTAAGGCACAGTCAACTTAGTGTATGTAAACTTCTGACCCACTGGAATTGTGATACAGTGAATTATAAGTGTAAACAATGTCTGTAAACAATGTTTGGAAAAATGACTTGTGTCATGCACAAAGTAGATGTCCTAACCGACTTGCCAAAACTATAGTTTGTTAACAAGAAATTTGTGGAGTGGTTGAAAAACAAGTTTTAATGACTCCAACCTAAGTGTTTGTAAACTTCCGACTTCAACTGTATATTATACAGGAAGTATTATTAAAGAGATGCGTTACTTTGAAATACAGATAGAGATGTAGTCGTCCCAGAATTATTAATCCAAGGTCAGTTTTGCATTTCACCGCCTGATTATGATGACTGACCGTGTTAGAATTAAAAAAAAAGCTGAATTATGCTCTCTCTCTATTCATCAGTCTCTCGTCTGCAGGTATGTTTTGATGTGAGAGAAGAAGCCAGTCCCATCATCATCACCCGCTCTTAAGATAATCTTCGGGCCGACTGGGAGCTCAAGGCTGGTTAGGAGACACATCTAGAGACACTATGTAATTGTGATGAACTGAGAGAATATTAGGGTAGCACTGTAATTCATTAATCATATGCTGTTTTCCCTGCTCCTCTGTTTTACCTCTTTCCTTTTCTGTCTTCTACACCTCTCTCCCCACCTCCTCTTTCTTCCTCTTTTTTATAATGCACACCATATGTGCATTGAAGTACTGATTGAACTTGTATTTATAATATAATATTCCAATTATAATATTTATAATGCATGTATTATGTATTTATAACACCTGGATAGTGAACTTTCAATAAAGCATTTCACATTCTCCACTGGTTGAAATTAAGAATCTCATTGGAATACTACACCTATCCTGTGTCCTCAGACTAATGCAGATGAAGGGAGTTAGGTAGGCATAGGTGTAGTGTACTGTTTTTTTATTTCTGTATATATGAATTACAAATCAGCCTTTACTTAAATCATGTTTCTAGTCTATTGCATAGTTACAATGTGTAATCATTGATGTCCCAGGAGCAGAAGTGGTAAACACTGCTGAAGTGTATAATTGTAATACATACATGCAGACACAGCATCATTCAAAGAATGGAGTTTGATACACTTTGTATTGGATATGACTGAAAAAGAATGTCTCACAGAGATTCATACATGAACCACACATTTATTTGCCAAGGAAGAGTACATGATCAGTGAAAATATTCAATGTACAGGCTACAATGTGGGGATCCCATGTGTGGTAATAACTACAGTACATGTATATAGGACTTGCATCCTTTGCACAATAAAGTTATTATATTCTACTCAATCCATAGGTTTCATTAATGCCATTCAGACTTGAAGTCGATACAGCAACTGTGATAGCTGAGGTTCATAGATCAGAACCTAATATTCATACCAAAGGTTTTAGGGTCCATACACAGATCGGCTACATACTGTAGCTAGCTACACATCCATAGGCATACAATTATTTTTATCCTCCACTACACAATAAGCAAATAAATAGTTAAATAGCTAGCTATGTTACTTCAGCTGCATTGCATGGCAAATATAAGCAAGGCAAGCTAACACAATTGTACATTCAATTTGCAGTAAATGCTTTAACTAGCTAGATTCTTTACATCCACTGTTTCACAAGACGACATCCTGGTTTGCTGGTTTTCTCAGGAGTCCTTAAAACATTAAACAAACAACACAAATCACAAATTGATACTCATGTCATAACACTTGCTAGCTAGCTGGCTACTGTTAGCTAGTCAGCTAACTTGCTAAATAGCGATTTTTGTAAATTAACTTTATGACAAAAAAAGCACAAACATTTGTCTCTACATTAACTAACATATTCCTCTCAATTGTAAATGTTTTGCTTGACTCGTTATTATGTTATAACTACTTACATTTGCATCCGCTCGTGTTAAATTCGTCATTGGAACCATTAAAATTTGATTGGTCATATAAAAACCTTGGAACCCAAATGCATAATGAGTGCTCTAACTCCCCCTTGCGGTGGTCTGGAGTAATGAAGCTGTGACGCTGACTACCTCTAAGTCCCGCGGTGTAAGCTCGCAACTTTTAAAGGAGGAACCACTGTATGTGAGAATGCTATTCATTGACTACAACTACACGTTCAACACCATAGTGCCCTCAAAGCTCATCACTAAGCTAAGGACCCTGGGACTAAACACCTCCCTCTGCAACTGGATCCTGGACTTCTTGATGGGCCGCCCCCAGGTGGTAAGGGTAGGTAACAACACATCACTCATGACTGCACGGCCAGGAACGACTCCAAATCCATCATTAAGTTTGCAGATGACACAACAGTGGTAGAACTGATCACCGACAAAGACGAGACAGCCTATAGGGAGGAAGTCAAAGACCTTGCCGTGTCGTGCCAGGACAATGACCTCTCCCTTAATGTGATCAAGACAAAGGAGATGATTGTGGACTACAGGAAAAGGAGGACCGAGCACGCCCCCATTCTCATCGACGGGGTGTAGTGGAGCAGGTTGAGAGCTTCAAGATCCTTGGTGTCCACCAACAAACTAACCAACAAACTAACATTGTCCAAGCACACCAAGCCAGTTGTGACGAGGGCATGACAAAACCTATTCCCCCTCAGGAGACTGAAAAGATTTGGCATCGAGAGCATCCTGACTGGTTGCATCACTGCCTGGTACGGCAACTGCTCGGTCTCCAACCGCAAGGCACTACAGAGGGTAGTGCAAACGGCCCAGTACATCACTGGGGCCAAGCTTCCTGCCATCCATGATGTCTATACCAGGCGGTGTCAGAGAAAGGCCCTAAAAATTGTCAAAAACTCCAGCCACCCTAGTCATAGACTGTTCTCTCTGCTACTGCATGGCAAATGGTACCGGAGTGCCAAGTCTAGGTCCAAGAGGCTTCTAAACAGCTTCTATCCCCAAGCCATAAGACTCCTGAACATCTAATCAAATGGCTACCCAGACTATTTGCATTGCCCCCCCCCCCCTCTTTTACGCTGCTGCTACTCTCTGTTATTATCTGTGGTTTGTCAACTCTATCTACATGCACATATTACTTCAATTCCCTCGACTATCCGGTGCCCCCGCACATTGACTCTGTACTCGTACCCTCTGTATATAGCCTTGCTATTGTTATTTTACTGCTGCTCTTTAATTTTTTGATATTATTTCTTGTTCTTATTTTTTGGGGGGTATTTAAAAAAAAACAGCATTGTTGGTTAAGGGCTTGTAAGGAAGCATTTCACTGTAAGGTCTACACCTGTTATATTCAACACGTGACAAATAAAAATGGATTTGATTTGATTTCTGCAAAATAAACGCATTTTGATTTATTTGTTAAAGTTTACGTTCAAATGGCTCTCCTGTGAAGTAGTGATGCGTGACATATGCCTAGTTTCATGAAACGAGTCACATATGCTGTATTAGAAATAAGATCATGCTCATTCTTTTTTTGTTGTTGTCCTCCCTCATCCTGAATGGCTCCAACCCCCACTGCTAGATAGGTAACACCTAACAGCTCTCTCATGTCATTGAGCAGGCTGCCCAAATACTAACACCCAAGATCAAATATTTCTATGCATACAGAGTGTAGGGGGCAGGCAGTGCAGGGAGCGAAGAACAAACAGATATACTAACGGAGGACGTTATTTCAGATTTTGGGTTCTAGCAGGGCCGGGGCATAAATTTGGTAGAAGCAACTGGGCTCGATTAGGGTAGGGCCTGAACGTTGCGGACATGGGTAGGGTTCTATTTTCAGGAACTATTAAGACTATTGCAATGTAAAGCCTCATCATCAGAGCCTTCCTGATGTTGATGTCACCCATTAGAAGTGATAGTGATGCGAGGTGCCACACTTGTCTGCGTCCCAAATGGCACCCTATTTCCTATTTAGTGAACTACTTTTGACCAGGGCTCATAGGGCTCTGGTCAAAAGTAGTGCTAGGTTGCCATTTGGGACGCCACACACTGACAGCCACACTGCATGTCCCTGCAAGGCGGCAAAGCTTCAGTACATGACTGGGAAGACAGCCAAAGCCCTCTGTAAATAAAGAGAGGGAAAGATGAAATATGAGCGACGGAGAGGCAAGACAGCTGAACAAACGCAATGAGGCTACAGATGTTGGATCTTAATTTGTGTAGGATCTTAATGTGGATTATAATTAATGGACATTTTTTGTAGGGTTGATACATTTTTCATTAGGTCAGATCAAATCTGACATTTTAAAGTGGAAATTAGAAAACTTTAGATGTTTTTTTAAACCTTGAATACACTAAGTTTGCATTTCCTGCTATGCAGATCAACCGATCTGGCTCTTCCCCAGCTCTTTACACAATCAACCGTGTAAATTATTGAAATGTGATGAAAAATAAATAGTTCAATAAAATAATTAATTGTCTTGCCCAAATTATGCATTTTAGCTGCAAATA
Source organism: Salmo trutta (assembly GCF_901001165.1). Lineage (NCBI taxonomy): Eukaryota > Metazoa > Chordata > Actinopteri > Salmoniformes > Salmonidae > Salmo > Salmo trutta. The sequence goes on along the minus strand of NC_042960.1, from coordinate 39,780,686 downwards.
TCCAGTGTTATTTATTATTTTATGGTAATGAAAAAATGTGGATGTTTATCTAGAAAACAGCACAGGGGAAGGATGTGTATGTGTTGGAATGTTTCAGAGAGTGCATTGAATCCTCTATAAGTCCTAAACAGAGAGGACACATTAAACAGATACCTGCCAGTCTCTATTTATCCACCAAACAAGGACATCTAAGGAATAAAACCAGGTGAACTTGGCATTGCTCACTTCCAATAGAAGACAGGGATCTATCTCTGTCTCTCTCCCTCTCTCTGTCTCTCTGTCTCTCTCTCTCTCTTTCTCCATCTCCTCTACTCTCTAGTTGTGCTTAGCTTTGAAGCAGCAGGCTGAATGAAGGAGTACTATAGGAGAGGAACGAAGAGGAAGAGAGAGCAAAAGGCTGATGTTAAACGTCCATTGTTTTAACCGTTTGAGGCTTTATCCCTATGTTCTCCTGCGACTTCCTCCTCAAAGAGATGATTACCTGGGAGTCTCTGGTGCTTTGTGCTAGGAGTACCCACCCCTCTTCCTCTGGTCCTTGCATGTGATCGCCTTGATTTTAATGAGGCCCGCTCCCCTTCGCTCGGCGTCGTGCCGTGCAGATCCCCTGTGATGTATTCTAAAGGGGTAGGGAGATCCAGGAGAGGTAGGTTGCGTCCCAAAAGGCACCATTCTCTCATTATAGTGTGATACTATTGACTATGTGTCCCTAATCAAAAGAAGTGCACTATAGAGAACAGGGAGCCATTTGGGACGCATCCGTAGTGTAGTGGAGGGTCCATGTAAGGCCGTTGAACATCAGTGACCCCTGCCTTACCTCCTGCCTCCCCCTTTCTTCTCCCCTGCCTCCCCCTTCCTCCCCCTTCTTTCTCCCCCTGCTTCCCCCACGCCACCCCTCTCAGCTGGTCCTCTCAGGCTGTCTCTAATGTTTTATTAACCAAGTTCACAGGTTCACACTCTTCAGAGAGACTACTGTGGCCTGTCAATCAATCATCTAGTGTTAAAGTGGGATGCTGCAGTATAGCGCCGTAGTGGACTGGGACTGGGACCTACTTGACTGCATGTCTCACACACTGTAGTGTAGATCGACATACAGATTTCTGGGATTGTCTCTTAAAGTATGTTGACAATACACCAGTTGGGACATGATATGAAATCTGTAAAGACCGTGGTTGTGATGTTCTTAAACTCAGCAAAACAAGAAACGGCCCTTTTTCAGGGCCCTGTCTTTCGAAGATAATTAGTAAAAATCCAAATAACTTCACAGATCTTCATTGTAAAGGGTTTAAACACTGTTTCCCATGCTTGTCAATGAACCATAAATAATTAATGAACATGTACCTGTGGAACGGTCATTAAGACACTAACAGCTTACAGACAGTAGGCAATTAAGGTCACAGTTATGAAAACTTAGGACACTAAAGAGGCCTTTCTACTGACTCTGAAAAACACCAAAAGAAAGATGCCCAGGGTCCCTGCTCATCTGCGTGAATGTGCCTTAGCCATGCTGCAAGGAGGCATGAGGACTGCAGATGTGGCCAGGGAAATAAATTGCGATGTCTGTACTGTGAGACGCCTAAGACAGTGCTACAGGGAGACAGGACGGACAGCTGATCGTTCTCGCAGTGGCAGACCACGTGTAACAACACCTGCACAGGATCGGTACATCCGAACATCACACCTGCGGGACAAGTACAGGATGGCAACAGCAACTGACGGAGTTACACCAGGAACGCACAATCCCTCCATCAGTGCTCAGACTGTCCGCAATAGGCTGAGAGAGGCTGGACTGAGGGCTTGTAGGCCTGTTGTAAGGCAGGTCCTCACCAGACATCACTGGAAACAACGTCGCCTATGGGCACAAACCCACAGTCGCTGGACCAGACAGGACTGGCAAAAAGTGCTCTTCAGTGACGAGTCGCGTTTTTTTGTCTCACCAGGGGTGATGGTTGGATTTGCGTTTATCATCGAAGGAATGAGCGTTACACCGAGGCCTGTACTCTGGAGCTGGATCGATTTGGAGGTGGAGGGTCCGTCATGGTCTGGGGCGGTGTGTCACAGCATCATCGGACTAAGCTTGTTGTCATTGCAGGCAATCTCAACGCTGTGCGTTACAGGGAAGACATCCTCCTCCCTCATGTGGTACCCTTCCTGCAGGCTCATCCTGACATGACCCTCCAGCATGACAATGCCATCTGCCATACTGCTCATTCTGTGCGTGATTTCTTGCAAGACAGGAATGTCAGTGTTCTGCCATGGCCAGCAAAGAGCCTGGATCTCAATCCCATTGAGCACGTCTGGGACCTGTTGGATCGTAGGGTGAGGGCTAGGGCCATTCCCCCCAGAAATGTCCGGGAACTTGCAGTTGCCTTGGTGGAAGAGTGGGGTAACATCTCACAGCAAGAACTGGCAAATCTGGTGCAGTCCATGAGGAGGAGATGCACTGCAGTACTTAATGCAGCTGGTGGCAACACCAGATACTGACTTTTTCTTTGGATTTTGAACCCCCCTTTGTTCAGGGACTCATTATTCCATTTCTGTTAGTCACATATCTGTGGAACTTATTCAGTTTATGTCTCAGTTGTTGAGTCTTGTTATGTTCATACAAATATTTACACATGTTAAGTTTGCTGAAAATAAACTCAGTTGACAGTGAGAAGAGTTTATAATGATACCCTTATGGAAAAACCACATGAATTTCACTTGTGATCACATGTAACGACGTGATATTTTGTGAAGTTAATGTGATAACGTGATAACATTTCAGCATGCGAAAACATGTGATAAATGTGACAAAATGGAGATGCAAATTTTCAACATTTGATACATGTGACAACATTTGAGCACATATGAAAACCCAGGTGTCAAATATCACTGAGAATATTTGACTTTATAATGCATAATTTACATTATTTCAATCACTGACCACGTTTACATGTACACCAATATCCCATTATTATTTGGGATATTCAAGTATTCTATTTTTGAGTTGACGCATATAAACATCATATCCCTTTTAAAATAACCCGAAAAAGCTTGTATCCTGGTTATCCTTGGGCTCTCGAGACACGTAGCGGTCTAAGGCACTGCATCTCAGTGCTAGAGCCGTCACAACAGACCCTGGTTCGATTCGAGGCTGTATCACAACCGGCCATGATTGGGAGTGCCATAGGATGGTGCACAATTGGCCCAGCGTTGTCCGGATTAGGATTTGGCCAGGGTAGGCCGTCATTGTAAATAAGATTTTGTTTTTAACTGATTTGCCCAGTTAAATAAAGTTTAAATAAAATAAAAATAAATAAATGAGAAACCCGCATAAGATGCCTGGATATGGTGATCTAAGGCAGGATACTGTGGCATGTAAACATCTTATCCCGTTTACTGTTGTTTTTACAGTCTGCACAGGCTAAATTTCGCATATCATACTGTATCAACGTTTCCCTTTACAGTGGCAATCGTGACATGCAATATTAGCCACTTTCAATGCAACATACCGAAACAAAACAAACTATACAACAGATTTTGTTTTAGGCAGAACATATCAGAGTAGGATTCTATTGCATTGACACGCACTACTCAGCTCGTACTCTACACAGACCGGTAAGGCATAAACAATCAGAGCTGCAGTAGGCTTATATTGCAAATAGACCATTGCCATATATGGATCTGTGCCATTTACTTTGAACTGGACTGTGTTGACAGCATTAGCGGTTGTGAGTAGATGTAGTTGTTTTGAGACAAAAGTAGGAGCTGAATGTAGCCACGGTGTGCACATTTTGTTCATATCCATTCTAGTTACAGTGGCTTGAGAAAGTATTCACACCCCTTGGTATTTTTCCTTTTTTGTTGCCTCACAACCTGGATTTCAAATGTATTTTTGGGGGGTTTGTATCATTTGATTTACACAACATGCCTACCACTTTGAAGATGCCAAATATTTTTATAGTGAAACAAACAAGTAATAAGAAAAAAAAGCAGAACACTTGAGCGTGCATAACTATTCACCCCCCCAAAGTCAATACTTTGTAAAGCCACCTTTTGCAGCAATTACAGATGCAAGTCTGTTGGGATATGTCTCTATAGGCTTGGCACATTTAGCCACTGGGATTTTTGCCCATTCTTTAAGGCAAAACTGCTCCAGCTCCTTCAAGTTAGTTGGGTTCTGCTGGTGTACAGCAATCTTTAAGTCATACTACAGATTCTCAAATGGATTGAGGTCTGGGCTTTGACTAGGCCATTCCAAAACATTTAAATGTGTCCCCTTAAACCAGTCGAGTGTTGCTTTAGCAGTATGGTTAGGGTCATTGTCTTGCTGGAAGGTGAACCTCCGTCCCAGCTTAAATCTCTCGAAGACAAACAGGTTTCCCTCAAGAATTTCCCTGTATTTAGCACCATCCATCATTCCTTCAATTCTAACCAGTTTCCCAGTCCCTGCCGATGAAAAACATCCCCACAGAATGATGCTGCCACAACCATACTCACTGTGATGGTGTTCTCGGGGGGATGAGAGGCGTTGGGTTTGCGCCAGGCATAGCATTTTCCTTGATGGCCAAAAAGCTCAATTGTAGTCTCATCTGACCAGAGTACCTTCTTCCATATGTTTGGGGGGTATCCCACATGCCTTTTGGTGAACACCAAACGTGTTTGCTTATTTTTTTCTTTAGGCAATTACTTTTTTTCTTCCCACTCTTCCGTAAAACCCAGCTCTGTGGAGTGTACGGCTTAAAATGGTCCTATGGACAGATACTCCAATCTCCGTGGTGGAGTTTAGCAGCTCCTTCAGGGTTTGGTCTCTTTGTTGACTCTCTGATTAATGCCCTCCTTGCCTGGTCCGTCAATTTTGGTGGGTGGCCCTCCGTTGGCAGGTTTGTTGTGGTGCCATATTCTTTGCATTTTTTAATAATTGATTTAATGGTGCTCCGTGGGATGTTCAAAGTTTCAGATATTTTTTTATAACTCAATCCTGATATGTACTTCTCCACAACTTTGTCCCTGACCTGTTTGGGGAGCTCCTTGGTCATCATGGTGCCACTTGCTTGGGTAGTGCCCCTTGCTTAGGGGTGTTGCAGACACTGGGGCCTTTCAGAGCAAGTGTAGATTCAGTTGACGTCGTAAGTTTACATACACCATAGCCAAATACATTTAAACTCAGTTTGTCAAGATTCCTGACATTTAGTCCTAGTAAAAATTCCCTGTCTTAGGTCAGTTAGGATCACCACTTTATTTTAAGAATGTGAAATAATCAGAATAATAGTAGAGAGAATGATTTATTTCAGCTTTTATTTCTTTCATTACATTCCCACCAGTTTCCTCCAGCATCTTCACAAGGTCCTTTTCTGTTGTTCTGGGATTGATTTGCACTTTTCGCACCAAAGTATGTTCATCTTTAGGAGACAGAATGCGTCACCATGGTCCCATGGTGTTTATTCTTGCGTGCTATTGCTTGTACAGATGAACATGGTACCTTCAGGCATTTGGAAATTGCTCCCAAGGATGAAATACATTGTAACGGCTGTCATAGAGAGGGGACCAAAGCGCAGCGTGTTGAATGCTCATGATGAAATTTATTTTAACTCAAAAACACTAAAGACAAAATAACAAAGAGAAAAACGAAAGCGCACAGTTCTGTCAGGTACATAGACTAAACAGAATACAACTACCGACAAACACAGGTGGAAAAAAACCCTACTTAAATATGATTTCCAATTAGAGACAACAAGGACCAGCTGCCTCTAATTGGAGATCATCCCAAAAAACAACAACATAGAAATAGAAAACTAGAACTAAACATAGATATAGAAAACATAGAAAAACACAAAACACCCCCTGTCACGCCCTGACCAACTCTACCAAAGAAAATAACATCTTACTATGGTCAGGACGTGACATACATCCACAGGTACACCTTCCATTGACTGTCAATTAGCCTATCAAAATCTTCTACAGCCATGAAATAATTTTCTGGGATTTTCCAGGCTGTTTACAGACACAGTCAACTTATTTTATGTAAACTTCTGACCCACTGGAATTGTGATACAGTGAATTATAAGTGAAATAATCTGTCTGTAAACATTTTTTGGAAAAATGACTTGTGTCATGCACAAAGTAGATCTCCTAACCGACTTGCCAAAACTATAGTTTTTTAACAATAAATTTGTGGAGTGGTTGAAAAACGAGTTTTAAACTCCCGACTTCGACTGTATAGTGAGATCATGTGACAGATCATGTGACACTTTGCACACAGGTGGGCTTTATTTAACTAATTTTCTAATTTTGTAATTGATTGCACCAGGTGTTATTTAGGGGCTTCATAGCAAAAGGGGTGAATATGTATGCACACACCACTTTTCAGTTCATTTATTATTATTATTTTTTTTAAACAAGTTATTTTTTTCATTTTACTTTACCAATTTTTACTATTTTGTATATGTCCATTACATGGAATCCAAATAAAAATACATTTAAATTACAGGTTGCAATGCAACAAAATAGGAAAAACGCCAAGGGGGGTGAATACTTTTGCAAGGCACTGTCGTTAGTTATTAGTTGTTAGATTATTTGTAATCAGCAATAAGGGAGTGATTGCTTCCTACAAGAGCACAAAACGTATACATTTCCAGACATCTTTGAAAAGCGAGTCAGGTAAAGAGGGGCAGTGTTTTATTTTGAGACAGGCTTGAATAAACTAAGTAGCCAATAGGCATAATTTGTCTGATTCGCTGTAATAATGGTATGGGAATAATAATGCATTTTATTTTGTAAAGTGGTTTCTTGCATCAAACAACACAACAACATTTTCCGTCACCTCCTTGTCAAAAGGACAAGTGCATAAACAGGTTAGTGTTAAGCCTTGCAGGGTTTCTTTCCAAAACTCTCATGGAATGTAGGCCTACATTGAACACCACATATTGGATGCTACTGTAGGCTGGGATGCATTTTCTCCATTGTTTTTGATGGTAGGCCACTCTGGTAGGCCCGCATTATGATCACATAGCCACAGTAACCTACATGGCCACTTGTAAAACTATAACTTAAAGCAGGTACAACCTCAGTGTTCACAATATACACGCGCTGGAAGTTGCACAGAATCTTCACAAAGTTCAAGTTTGCTCTCAGCAGACCTGGAATTTGCTCAGTGCCCCAAAATATTTGAGGGAAAATTGGCCATGACTACACATAACTCTATTCTACATCAAGTAACTCATGCAAACAGTAAAATTTGATTTAAAAAAAAGATAAAAATACACCTTATGGAACAGCGGGCACCGTGAAGAGACACACAGGCACAGACACATGCATACAAACACATGATAACATATGTACTGTACACACATGGATTTTGTGTTGTAGATGCTGCATATGCTATTTGAGTAGTGGTTTGAGGGCACACACTTAATGTGTTGTGAAATCTGTTGTGAAATGTATTGCAATGTTTTTTAAATTGTATAACTGCCTTAATTTTTCTGGACCTCAGGAATAGTAGCTGCTGAGCAAAAGAATGTCATCTGTACTGGTATTTTTGTTATCAATTAATCTGACTATTCTCTCATCATTGATTTAATTTCCTTATTTCAGCAATTTGAGGGTTTTCTGTACAGTTGTCTAATGTTGGTGAGGCATATTCACAAAATATTCACAATCTGCTAGCCGCGGCCCGCTAGCTGTCTAGAGCATATTGGACTGTTAGCTGAATAGGTCCATCAGCCAATTTCTTGAGGCCGCTATACCTATTTTGCCAATTGGCCTGGACCCCTTTTACTACACGAAGCCCTGCTTATCCATCACGACTGGACTACCGACATAATCTGCCCGAGAGTTTTTTTCCAACAGGCCCCTCCGTCGCGACGTCCCCTGAATGCCCATCTGCTAGCCTGCTAGCCGCAGCCCGCTAGCTGTCTAGAGCTGTTAGCTGAAGAGATCCATCGGCCAATTTCTTGGGCCACTATACCTATTTTGCCAATTCGACTGGACCCCTTTGCTACACGGAACCCTACTAATCCATCACGACTGGACTATCGGCGTAACCGCACGAGAAGGCTCCGCATGAGGAGGCTATAACAGACTTCCTGCATCGCGACATCCCTCTAAGGCCCTTCTGCTAGCTTGCTAGCCCCGGCCTGCTAGCTGTCTGAATCGTTGTGTCTCCAGCCAGACTAACTACTCACTGGACCCCTATGATCACTCAGCTACGCATGCCTCTCCCAAATGTCAATATGCCTTGTCCATTGCTGTTCTGGTTTGTGATTATTGTCTTATTTCACTGTAGAGCCTCTAGCCCTGCTCAATATGCCTTAGCGAACCCTTTAGTTCCACCTCCCACACATGCGGTGACATCAGCTGGTTTAAATGTTTCTAGAGACAATATCTCTCTCAACATCACTCAATGCCTAGGTTTACTTCCAATGTATTCACATCCTACCATACCTTTGTCTGTACATTATGCCTGGAATCTATTCTATCGCGCCCAGAAACCTGCTCCTTTTACTCTCTGTTCCGAACGAACTAGATGACCAGTTCTTATAGCTTTTAGCCGTACCCTTATCCTACTCCTCCTCTGTTCCTCTGGTGTAGAGGTTAATCCAGGCCCTGCAGTGCCTACCTCAACTCCTATTCTCCAGGTGCTCTCATTTGTTGACTTCTGTAACCGCAAAAGCCTTGGTTTCATGCATGTTAACATTAGAAGCCTCCTGCCTAAGTTTGTTTTATTCACTGCTTTAGCACACTCTGCCAACCCGGATGTCCTAGCCGTGTCTGAATACTGGCTTAGGAAGACCACCAAAACCCCTGAAATTTCCATCCCTAACTATAACATTTTCTGACAAGATAGAAGTGCCAAAGGGGGCGGAGTTGCAATCTACTGTAGAGATAGCCTGCAGAGTTCTGTCTTACTATCCAGGTCTGTACCCAAACAATTTAAGCTTCTACTTTTAAAAATCCACCTTTCCAGAAACAAGTCGCTCACTGTTGCCGCTTGCTATAGACCACCCTCTGCCCCAGCTGTGCCATGGACACCATATGTGAATTGATTGCCCCCCATCTATCTTCAGAGCTCGTGCTGCTAGGTGACCTAAACTGGGACATGCTTAACACTCCGACCATCCTACAATCTAAGCTTGATGCCCTCAATCTCACACAAATTATCAAGGAACTTATCAGGTACAACCCCAAATCCGTAAACACGGGCACCCTCATAGACATCTTCCTAACCTCCAAATACACCTCTGCTGTTTTCAACCAAGATCTCAGTGATCACTGCCTCAAATGACCACCCCTCATCACTGTCAAACGCTCCCTAAAACACTTCAGCGAGCAGGCCTTTCTAATCAACCTGGCTCGGGTATCCTGGAAGGATATTGACCTCATCCCATCAGTAGAGGATACCTGGTTATTCTTTTAAAGTGCCTTCCTGACCATCTTAAATAAGCATGCCCCATTCAAAAGATTTAGAAACAGGAACAGATATAGCCCTTGGTTCACTCCAGACCTGACCAGACCTTGCCCAGCACAAAAACATCCTGTGGCGTACTGCATTAGCATCGAATAGCCCCAGTGACATGCAACTTTTCAGGGAAGTTAGGAACAAATATACACAGGCAGTTAGGAAAGCTAAGGCTAGCTATTTCAAACAGAAATTTGCATCCTGTAGTACAAACTCAAAAAAGTTCTGGGACACTGTAAAGTCCATGGAGAAGAAGAGCACCTCCTCCCAGCTGCCCACTGCACTAAGGCTAGCAAACACTGTCACCACCAATAAATCCACTATAATTGAGAATTTCATTAAGCATTTTTCTACGGCTGGCCATGCTTTGCACCTGGCTACCCCTACTTCGGCCAACTGCCCTGCACCCCCCACAGCATCTCGCCCAAGCCTCCCCCTTTTCTCCTTCACCCAAATCCAGATAGTTGATGTTCTGAAAGAGCTGCAAAATGTGGACCCCTTCAAATCAGCCGGGCTAAACAATCTGGACCATCTCTTTCTAAAATGATCTGCCAAAATTGTTGCAACCCCTATTACTAGCCTGTTCAACCTCTCTTTCGTATCGTTTGAGATTCCCAAAGATTGTAAAGCTGCCGCGATCCTCCCCCTCTTCAAAGGGGGAGACACCCTAGACCCAAACTGCTACAGACCTATATCTATCATACCCTGCCTTTCTAAGGTCTTCGAAAGCCAAGTTAACAAACAGAATACCGACCATTTCGAATCCCACCGTACCTTCTCCTCTATGCAATATGGTTTCAGAGCTGGTCAGCCACGCTCAAGGTCCTAAACAATATCATAACCACCATCGATTAGAAACATTACTGTGCAGCCGTATTCACGACCTGGCCAAGGATTTAGACTCTGTCAATCACCACATTCTTATCGGCAGACTCAACAGCCTTGGTTTCTCAAATGACTGCCTCGCCTGGTTCACCAACTACTTCTCTGATATAGTTCAGTGTGTCAAATCGGAGGGCCTGTTGTTCAGACCTCTGGCAGTCTTTATGGGGGTGCCACAGGGTTAAATTCTCAGGCCGACTCTCTTCTCTGTATACATCAATGATGTCGCTCTTGCTGCTGGTAATTCTCTGATCCACCTCTACACAGACAACACCATTCTGTATACTTCTGGCCCTTCTTTGGACACTGTGTTAACTAACCTCCAGATGAGCTTCAATGCCATACAAGTCTTCTTCCGTGGCCTCCAACTGCTCTTAAATGCAAGTAAACTAAATACATGCTCTTCAACCGATCACTGCCCGCTCCTGCCCGCCTGTCTAGCATCACTACTCTGGCTAGTCTGTAAACTCTCTTTCCAGACTCACATTAAGCATCTCCAATCCAAAATGAAATCTAGAATCGGCTTTCTATTTGCAACAAAGCATCCTTCACTCATGCTGCCAAACATACCCTCGTTAAACTGACCATCCTACCGATCCTCGACTTCGGCGATGCCATTTACAAAATAGCCTCCAGCACTCTACTCAACAAATTGGATGCAGTCTATCACAGTGCCATCCATTTTGTCACCAAAGCCCCATATACACCAACCACTGCGACCTGTATGCTCTCGTTGGCTGGCCCTCGCTTCATACTCATCGCCAAACCCACTGGCTCCAGGTCATCTACAAGTCTTTGCTAGGTAAAGCCCCACCTTATCTCAGCTCACTGGTCACCATAGCAGCACCCACCCGTAGCACGCGCTCCAGCAGGTATATCTCACTGGTCACCTCCAAAGCCAACTCCTGCTTTGGCCGCCTTTCCTTCCAGTTCTCTGCTGCCAATGACTGGAACGAACTGCAAAAATCACTGAAGCTGGAGACTCATATCTCCCTCACTAGCTTTAAGCACCAGCTGTCAGAGAAGCTCACAGATCACTGCACCTGTACATAGTCCATCTGTAAATAGCCCATCCATCTACCTCATCCCCATACTGTATTTATTTGTTTATCTTGCTCTTTTGCACCCCAGTATCTCTACCTGCACATTCATCTTCTGCACATCTATCACTCCAGTGTTTAATTGGTATATTGTAATTACTTCGCCACCATGGCCTATTTATTGCCTTACCCCCCTTATCTTACCTCATTTGCACACACTGTATATATACCTTTTCAACTGTATTATTGACTTTATGATTGTTTATTCCATTTGTAACTCTGTGTTGTTGTATGTGTCGACCTGCTTTGCTTTATCTTGGCCTGGTTGCAGTTGTAAATGATAACTTGTTCTCAACTAGCCTACCTGGTTAAATAAAGGTGAAATATTTGTTTTAATAAATATTATTCTGTTTTAATGTTACTCCTGAATCACTATGACAAATATAATTGTTTTCTTGAGTTTCTTTTTATCAAACCTGAGATTCATTTTGAAGTCCAAAGTGTAAAAATACAGGTGAAATCAGTCATTAACACAGGCGTGGTGGTGAAGCAGAAAGATCGGAATGCCGTGGACCAAGCGGTTGTGAGTTCAAATCCCAGTTGAGGGCATAAGGGGGGACATAAATAAACATACACAATGTAGTCATGTATGTCAAAAATGTTTGTTGGAAACACTGTGTGTATAATAACTCATTAATGTTAAAACCATGTTTTCAAATGTGAAGTGTTCTAAAAACACGTGTTCACATGTGAGTTGTCACATCCCTGTTAGTGAGCATTTCTCCATTGCCAAGATAATCCATCCACCTGACAGGTGTGACATATCAAAAAAACGTATTAAACAGCGTGATAATTACACAGGGGCACCTTGTGCTGGGGACAATAAAAGGCCACACTAAAATGTGCAGTTTTCTCACACAACACAATGCCACAGATGTTTCAAGTTTTGAGGGAGCATGCAATGGCATGCTGACTGCAGGAATGTCCAACAGAGCTGTTGCCAGAGAATTGAATGTTCATTTTCACCATGAGCCGCCTCCAATGTCGTTTTAGAGAATTTGGCAGTACGTCCAACTGGCCTCACAACCGCAAACAACGTGTAATCATGCCAGTCCAGGACCTCCACATCTGGCTTCTTCACCTGCGGGATTGTCTGAGACCAGCTGCCTGGACAGCTGATGAAACCTTCTGTAATAAAGCCTTTTGTGGGGGAAAACTCATTCTGATTGGCTGGGCCTGGCTCATGTAAAATCCATAGATTTGGGCCTGATTTCCTTATATAAGCTGTAACTCAGTAAAATCGTTGGAATTGTTGCATGTTTTGTTTATATTTTTTCTTATGTAATTAATTCCGTTACATGTGGAATTGCAGTGATATCATACCTGGTACCTTGTATCAGGCATCAGGCAGAGCGCAAGGGAATTAGATTATGATACATCTCTTTATATTCTACTCCATACCGCGAAACAAGATTTATTCTGCAAGGCCGAGCAAGAAGTGCTTGTGTCGAACACAAACCCATCGTAGCAATTAGGACTGGAGACTAGGTGTCGAGAGAGAGTGAGAGGGAGTGAGATAAAGAGAGAGAGAGAGAGAGAGTGAGAGAGAGATGGAGAGACAGCATGATGCTCTTTGATCACATTTTACAATTCCGTCATTTTTGCCTCCGCTAATGAATCCTATCATGGCGCACAAGTCATTCTAATGCTAGTGGCTAATGTTAAGCGCTCAAAATGCTAACATTCTCTCATGTATTCAGGGAGATGGGGGAGAGTGGTCTCGCTACACACACACAGGTGCTGACAGACACACGCACATGGGGATGGGAACACACAAATACACGCCCTAACACAGCCGTGCACACATGCACAAACACACACAGTAAGAGGGGCAGTCTGTATAAAACATCTGTTTCAGTCACTGCATCTCTTCCTGAATCAGACCCAAAATGGAATCCAGACAAGCCATCATCCTTATAAGCTATCGTCCATAGAGAGCAGTTTGTGTGTGTGTGTCTGTGTGTGCCTTAATTTAAGGCCAATCCAGACACTACGGAGATGGACGGTACAGAGAGTAGTCTAGTGTTGCAATGTTGTTTTTTTTGTCACAAATGGGTGTGTGTTATACGCTTAGTCATATAATGCAATTTTTATCAACCTGGAAATTGAGACCTTACGGATCATTCCTCGCAAAGACTGAGGGGCAGTATTGAGTGAGTTTGGCAATGGAACGCCCGCCCAGGTACAGTGCCTTCGGAAAGTAATCAGACCCCTTGACTTTCTCCATATTTTGTTACGTTACAGCCCTATTGTAAAACTGATTAAATCAATCCCTCCTCAGTCTACACACAATACCCCATAATGACAAAGCAAAAACAGGTTTTTAGACATTTTTGCAAAATTTTTTAAATAAAAAACTGAAATATCACATTTACATGAGTATTCAGACCCTTTACTTGGCATACGTGTATTTGGGGAGTTTTCTTCTATGCAGATCCTCTCAATCTCTGTCATGTTGGAAGGGGACCGTTGCTGCGCAGCTATTTTCAGGTCTCACCAGAGATGTTCAATTTGATTTAAGTCCAGACTTAGGCTGGGCCACTCAAGGACATTCAGAGACTTGTCCCGAAGCCACTCCTGTGTTGTCTTGGCTGTGTGCTTAGGATCATTGTCCTGTTGCAAGATGAGCCTTTGCCCCAGTCTGATGTCCTGAGCACTCTGGAGCAGGTTTTTATCAAGGATCTCTCTGTACTTTGCTCTGTTTATCTTTGCCTCGATCCTGAATAGTCTCCCAGTCCCTGCTGCTGAAAAACATCCCCACAGCATGACGCTGCCACCACCATGCTTCACCGTAGGGATGGTGCCATGTTTCCTCCAGATGTGACGCTTGGCATTCAGGCCAAAGAGTTAAATCTTGGTTTCATCAGACCAGATAATCTTGTCTTTAGGTGCCTTTTGGCAAACTCCAAGCGGGCTGTCATGTGCCTTTTACTGAGGAGTGGCTTCCACTGGCCACTCTACCATAAAAGCCTGATTAGTGGAGTGCTGAAGAGATGGTTGTCCTCCTGGAAGGTTCTCCCATCTCCACAGAGGAACACTAGAGCTCTGTCAGAGTGATCATCAGGTTCTTGGTCACCTCCTTGACTAAGGCCCTTTTCCCCCGATTGCTCAGTTTGGCTAGGCGGCCAGCTCTAGGAAGAGTCTTGGTGGTTCCAAACATCTCCCATTTATGAATGATGGATGCCACTGTGTTCTTAGGGACCTTCAATGCTGCAGAAGTGTTTTGGTACCCTTCCCCAGATATGTGCCTCAACACAATCCTGTCTCAGAGCTCTACGGACAATTCCTTAGTCCTCATGGCTTGGTTTTTGCTCTGAGATGCACTGTCAACTTTGGGACCTTACATAGACAGGTGTCTGCCTTTCCAAATCATGTCCAATCAATTGAATTTACCACAGGTGGACTCCAATCAAGTGGAAACAGGATGAACCTGAGCTCAATTTCGAATCTCATGGCAAGGGTCTGAATACTATAAATAAGTTATTTCTGTAAAAAAATTGATATAAATAAGCAAACAATTCTAAAAACCTGTTTTCGCTTTGTCATTATGGTGTATTGTGTGTAGATCGCTGAGGAAAATTGTTTCTTTTATCAATTTTAGAATAAGGCTGTTGTAACGGCTGTCGTCGGGAATAGAGGACCAAAACGCAGCAGGAATGTGGATGCTCATCTTGATATTTATTTTAAATAAAGAGAACACCAAAACAACAAAACGAACAACGCACGAACAACAAAACAGTCTTGTCAGGCTCACACAGGCAAAACAAGAAACAATCTCCCACAAACACTACACCAAACAATTACCCATATCTAGGACTCTCAATCAGAGGCAACTAGAAAACACCTGCCTCCAATTGAGAGTCCAACCCCAATAAACTAGACATAGAAATACAAAAGACTAGAGACCACATAGAAAGACAAACCTAGAACATAACCCCAAAAACCCGGAACTAACTAAACCAACACCCTACTAAATAAATCACCACCCCGAACCACATAAACAAAATACCCTCTGCCACGTCCTGACCAAACTACAATAACAAATAACCCTTATACTGGTCAGGACGTGACAGTACCCCCCCTAAAGGTGCAGACCCCGGATGCACCTCATAAAAAAAACCCAACAACAACAACAACAAAAAATCACCCTAAACTAAAGGGAGGGAAGGGAGGGTGGCTGCGTCACCGACGGCACTTGTGCTACACCCCCCCCTCCCCAACCCACCTATACAGGAGGTGGTTCTGGCTCCGGCCTACTGTCCTCCAGAATGCAGACAGACTTGCTCAGTTTCGGGCCGTAGGCAGACTCCCATCATTCCGGATCGTAGGCAGACCTCTTCCATTCCACACTGTAGGCAGACTCATTCGATACACAGTTAATCATCTTTAGCTCCGGATTGTCAACAGACTTACTCAGTTCCGGGTTGCTGATCGACTCCCTTCGGTTCCGGGTTGCAGGCAGACCCCTTCGGTTCTGGGTCACAGGCAGATTCCCTTGGTCCTGGGTCGCAGGCCGACCCCCTCGGTTCCGGGTCACAGGCAGGCTCCTTCGGTTCCGGGTCAAAGGCAGACTCCCTCGGTTCCGGATCGCAGGCAGACTCCCTCGGTTCCGGGTCGCAGGCAGACTCCCTCGGTTCCCGGTCACAGACAGACTCCCTCGGTTCCGGGTCACAGCAGGAATGTGGATGCTCATCTTGATATTTAATTTAAATAAAGAGAACACCAAAACAACAAAACGAAGAACGCACGAACAACAAAACAGTCTTGTCAGGCTCACACAGGCAAAACAAGAAACAATCTCCCACAAACACTACACCAAACATTTACCCATATATAGGACTCTCAATCGGAGGCAACTAGAAAACACCTGCCTCCAATTGAGAGTCCAACCCCAATAAACTAGACATAGAAATACAAAAGACTAGAGACCACATAGAAAGACAAACCTAGAACATAACCCCAAAAACCCGGAACTAACTAAACCAACACCCTACTAAATAAATCACCACCCCGAACCACATAAACAAAATACCCTCTGCCACGTCCTGACCAAACTACAATAACAAATAACCCTTATACTGGTCAGGACGTGACAGCTGTAATGTAACAAAATTAGGAAAAAGTGAAGGGGTCTGAATACTTTTTGAAGGCCATGTATCTACATCACATCTTTTCTTGTGTCCCTTCTGGTATAAACTCAGAACAGATGGATGTGCTGCTATTCGCCTCTACTACTTGCTATTCTACTTGCAAGCTTCCTTTTTTTGTTTTTATTTCGAGATTTTCTACGCACAATTATGTCTATGTCTCTGTGCAGTTTTGAGGAGTGTCTGTGCCAGCTGGTGAGACAAGACAAGAACCTCTACAACCCTTTGATGAGTCTATGACGTCACCGTGCCATGGGTGGTGCCCATTCCTGCTGATCAATGTCTCCCGTTTGTCAGGGACACGATGCCGTACCATCGATCAGTACTGTGTGTCCGTTCCGTCCGCACTTGAGTGAGACAGAGCCCTCCGTCTCACCCCAACAACTGACGGTGTGCATTTTTATTATTCACACGTTGAGGTGGTGGGTAATTTACCTTGGGGTTTGCATGTTTATTTCATTTTTTCAACTTATTTTCTCATTCACATGTTAAGGTGGAGGGTAATTTACTGGTATTTACTTTGTGTTTTGTCTCTTATTTACCCTTTCATCACACTTTTCACCGGTGTATTACATTATGGATTACATTGCACGATTTCCCTTTATGGTCATAAAAAAATATCTAAAAGGTCTGCAAATGTCTCTGTCTAGTTATTTGTACTTGTGGCAGAAAATATTACTGTTCTGAATAAGTCATTCAGTAAAAGTACTGCTTTGTAGATGAGGTTAAGGTCTTGGGGGTCTTTCCTTAGTGTCTACAGCTGGACACTCAGTCTCACCCATAAACCATAGCAGGAAGTTCTCCATTAAAAGGCCACTACACATGACCATGTACAACCTTATGTTACGTTGATTGGGTAGATGTATTGAGGGTCTATCCTCCCCAAAATATGACTAACTAAAACAACACAAGGATGAAGTGACTATCATTATGGTAGTCTTTATTAGGATTTGTAAAGTATGAATAAGAAAAACAGCCAAATCCAAACACCCAAACCAAGTGTGTAGCTCACAATATGACATACGATATAAACAGTCATCAGCCAGAGGAAGAGAACATATGTGCGAACATGGTTTCCAAACCACACTCCAACATTTGAACATTTACTGTAGGGTTCTATGTGTGATAGTAGCATCCTGGAAAGACACTTAACCAGCTGGTGTGAGGAAGTACAGTAGTCCTTGAGGTTGTTGCACACATCTATAGCACTCTGGTTGCCCTGTCTGCCGACATGTTTCTTGGGCCCAGGAAGCTGGTGTCTCCTTGTACCACCTGTCTCCATTCTCCTGGATGCAGGTCCCCAGTAGGTGTGGAACGGTCAACAAATGTTGGGTGGCTGTACCGTGTTGATGACTCTGTGTTGTCAGTGTCTGAAGTGTCTGTGGTGCAAAGGTAGCTGTGGAGGGCCATGCAGGCCTTTCTCTGGGGCAACCTAAAGGGCTTGTCACAGGATCCCCATCTTGCAGCAAGGATTCCAAAGCAGTTCTCTGAAATTCTTCTGGCTCTTGAGTGGTAGCTGTAGATCTTCTTGGCGTCATCAAGGCCAGAAGAACCTTTGAATAAAATAAGTGTTTCCATTAGCATTGGGCTCCCGAGTGGCGCAGCGGTCTAAGACACAGTGCTAGAGGCATCACTTCAGACACCCTGGTTTGAATCCAGGCTGTATCACAACCGGGCAGCGCACAATTGGCCCAGCGTCATCTGGCTTTGGTCGATGTATGCCGTCATAGTAAATAAGAATTTGTTCTTAACTGACTTGCCTAGTTAAATAAAGGTTAAATATAAATGTGTACTACATCAACTGTGTAGCCGCCTGTGCATTGGACATAGGCCCCCATCCTCTTACTGAGATGCCAGATTACTTTTATGTGTGGCATATAATTACAACATCTATATTGGTATAATTTTCACATCATATGTATAGTCACATGTATTTAGTGTATCTTACATGGATATGGTCGCATCATGTTTACCATCAGAGGGATTTTTTAAATTTAAACTAGGCAAGCCAGTTAAGAACAAATGCTTATTTACAATGACAGCCTAGCCCGGCCAATTCTGCACTGCCCTATGGGACTCCTGATCACCGCCGGTTGTGATACAGCCCAGGATTGAACCAGGGTCTGTAGTGACACCTTTAGCACTGCGATGCAGTGCCATAGACCGCTGCGCCACTCGGGAGCCACCAGTAGGAATGCCTCGTGTCCCACGAAGACATATGGGCCCTTTGTTTGGGTCCCTGGCAAGCACTCTAGCCTTGGTAGCGGCAGCTAGCCTGCAATGAGTTGAAAGCTGAACTTGCTTCGTCAGAGGGTTCCCGCAATTCCCGACCGGCCATATGTGCCCACGTCTATCATGGTGAAGCGGTACTTTGCATCACAGACTGCCATCAGGCATTGAGAAAAAACCCTTGTAGTTGTAGTACTCTCTGCCCGAGTTTGCCAGAGATTAGATCCAAATAGGTTTTCCGTCGACAGCTTCTGCACCGAACTCTCTAGCGATTTCTGCCCATATTTGCCATGGAGGGATAAGCAACAAAATCCTCCTTCAGGACATGCCATATAGCCTGGCACACTTCCGTGACAATGGCACAAACTGTTGAGATTCCCAGCTTATAACTCACAGCGATACTTTGCTGTGTGCTGCCAACTCGCCACAAACCGAAGGGTCACAGACAGTCTTTCTGCAGCATGGACAAGCTGTGAGTTCTCTCGGGCGAGATGTTAGGGACAGGCCGCTGAAGTAAGTCATCAAATTTGTCAAACCATATCAGAAAGTATTAAAAACGTATTTCCTCAACAATGCTTCGTATAGGTTGGACATGAGACATAATTTCTCCATCTTCCCCTCTTGTAGTGTTCAGTGGATAAACTTGCCATTTTCTCAGTCGTTTTTCTTCTTCTTCTCCTCCTGACCAGTAAGATCAGTTCAAGCTCTTGCTGTTCAAGCTCTAGCGATTGCAATTCATAGAGAGACATGTTTGCTTCTGCTTCTGTGGCTAAAAAGTAGCATCGTAAAGCATAGAACACCAGACTAGCCAAATATGTAGCTAGCTAGTTCCACAACACTATCCAGTCCCTTTTCAGATGTCATTATCAAATACATTGAAACTCCAACTCACAAAGCTAATACACATGTTGCATGTTACCTATTTGTTTTTGTGGAAAATAAAATATAGTGGCCTAGAAGTGGCGTAGAACTTGTTACACATGATGGCCATCCGGACAGATGGACCCTATTTGGGAACAAAAATAAGAAGAAATCTTTTCTCTGTGCCGCTTCGTCGCCGCATGCTGTACTGTGTCTCTACTGAAGGGCAGGCTCCAGAGAGGGAAGTGACATTTAGGAAGAGCTAAAACAATGGAGCAGCAGTGCTTTAATGTCTCATAAGATGTCCTCTAAACATGGCTTTTCCATCTGAGAGCATCTCCAGGCTGAGTCAAATGCACTAACTGTGCATGAAAGAGTCTGGTCTCCCTCAGGACCGACAAGTCTGATACCCATAAGAATAAACTGGCCTTTAACTCCACAGAGCTCTGCAGAGCAGAAAATGCATCAGGCATTTTTTCTAGCTCCCTGTGCCAATGGGAAAGAGCAACACCAAACTGTGGCTCTATATTTCTGGAAGGATTTGACTGAGGGGAACCTTCTTTAGTTGCAGCTGTGTCATGATGCATACAGCACTTATGATACAAACTCTTATGTTAAAACCCTTGCATGTTTTTGCATTTTTTGGAAAAACATCTTCTTTTATTAAATCCTGAAATGTTATGTTGATCAAATACATGCTCAATTAAATAAAGTGTAATGTTGACAGTAGTATATTTGTTGATATAGTGTAAATGTATTCCTCTACACTGTTAACATTAGGCAAGACGGTTTATTATTTTTATTTCCAAGCTCTGTAGTTTTATGCTTTGACAGAAACTGCATATAAGGTTTAGTGAACTATAATATCTACAGTAGGCTAAGTATTACAAACATGACATTACTAGGCTTGAGGATAAATAAATTCAGTATCCAGTAGCAGAGGACATAACCTCAGAATTATAAACGCCAACATGCTTAAGATGTGTTGCTTTTTTCACGAACACTCTCTATATTTTAAGAAACTCTTTCAAGAAGTGCTTTTAAAATGGATGGAGGAGGAGCGTGTCGCCCCTCACCCTGATAGGCAGCCAGCTGGATCACAACAGTTAGGTGATGACTGCAGCCTGCATTGCGCTCCTCAACAAAACAAATATTTTTTACCAAGTGGCTGTGGTTGTGAAGCGCATACATCCCGCAGCTCTGATTTTACATCCTGTTACATTAATGATTCAAAGCACTCAATATAAATATTAAAACTAATAGCTTCACTATTCAGCTATTACTCCATCATTCCCTGAAATCATCATAAAACATTCAGAGCCTTTTAGAAAATTTACACACTTGAATTTGATGGCAGGAGAGGGAGGCTGTCAGAGTGCCAGGCCCTGGAAGCTTAAATAATAGTGAAAAGCTGTTTATGGACCATGCTTTATTTATTCATCGTCTCCCTCTGAGTAAAGGCTTCAATCTAGATGGAGGGAGGGAGAAAGAGAGGGTGGGGGGGCATATAGGAGAGGGAAGAGAGAGATGGGGAGACAGAGAGAGGGAGAGAGGGAGGGATGATGGAATGAGTGAGTGAGTGAGAAAGAGAGACCGAGAGAATGAGACAGAGATAGATTGAGACAGTAGGAGTAAGATAAAATCAAAGTCAAGCAATCAAGGGAAAAAGTCTAAAACATAACTCTTCCCACAATATATATCAGGGGAGGGGAGAAAATGAAGTCTATGAGATTCTCAGCACAAGGTCAATCAATGAGAGAACTCTGGGTCCGGGAACGCCTAATGGATTGTGAAGACGCATAGCAGGGTTATGAATTTTTAACCACTAGCTACCTTCTACAAGCTCAGACCGCCATAAATCAATCACGACTTATTGGGGGAGGATCAATTATGCAAACTTTAAAACATTTAATGACAGATAATGAAGAGGTCCCAAGGGGGCGAGAGGACTGGCTGGCTGTCCGGGCCGAGGCCACACTGTTGTCCCAGGATGCACTGGGGCATGCAGCAGAGCAAAGACCGCTAGGGGATGGAGAGACGGACCGGGGCCAAACATCCAAGGCCAGGTCTTAGAGATCTCAATGCCAGTCAAGCAGCGCTAGCAGATAGCAGATGCTGATAAAGAGAACATTTATGGGGATTATTGGCTGTGTGTGCAGTACTATAAGGCAACATTAGCTTGACAGACCCAGTGGTATGCTGTACCTACACACGAGGTTATCCTTCACTATATCACGTCTAACCACCCTGCAAACACCGGACCCTCAATCAAAAACAGACAGATTAAGAGAGAAACACTTAAATAATTGAATATGAATGTAATAAGATAATTTTTGTGTCAGGCTTTTTGAAAAGTAATTATCAACACTATTACCATCATGAGTGGTTGTTGCTCTTGCGGTACAACAGCAGTAGTATTGTAAATCCCTTCGCTATCTACAGGGTTTTGTTAATACATTCATAAGTGGACATATAAGTAGAAAAAATGTCATTATTTGCAACATTTTCAAAAGCTCATTATAAAAGATCCCTGAGGCCATCCCTTGTGGCACGGTCTCACATCACGGAGCTCTAAACAATGTATGCATCCCAAATGGAAACCTATTCCATATATAGTGCACTACTTTTTACCAGAGCCCTACGGGAATAGGGGGCCATTTGGGATGCAAACAATCTTTAAACAGCACAGCCAGCCACATTAAAACCCTCCCTTTAAAGCTGTCCTACTGACTCACATTCTGCACCACTCATCTGACCTTGTCAACCAACGCTTTTAAGCAGTTTGTGTCTTTCTGAAAATGTTTAATGTTTAATGTGTCACAGTCTCTTTAGCTTGTGTGTCTAACCTTAAGCACATACTGTATTCATAATCGAGAGTACAAAACCGTACAAAGGACTTTTAATGTGGCTATGGGATACATTTTTGTTAAAAAAGTACTAAAATGTGGAAAAATATACCATATTACACTACTTGCAGCGGAATTGAACTCAAAGCTTTCTCTTTATATTTATTCAGATATATAGCTCCAGTATTGTAAACATATTATATTAGGTGACTGCAACTAAATTACATTTGCTCCTATGCAACAAAAATCCAATTAGAAGTGAACTTTAATTAAACAGGTGTTTTGAATAGAGAGGATCAAAGTAGATAAAATGCCATGTCTGGTGGGAATCATAGATACAGTGACATCCTGGCCTTGTCCATGTGGTCTGCTTTATGATGGTATTTGCTGTTGATTCTGTATCCATGTACACATAGCTTATTAGCTAAGCAGAATAACACAAATCAAAGAGCATCATAACAGTGCATATCGTGGCGTGTCAGGTAGGCTTGTTTTTATACAATGGCATGGTGGTGAATGTATTTTTCATTACTCTGGTTACTGTATCACTCCCATTGGATATTCCTTCCAGATGTTTGTGCCTGTCCCAGGGGCATTCCAGCAGCTGAGCGGGGGCTGAGGAGGGGACTTGTGTCTGAGCCCACATCTGTGCTGACTGCCTGCCTGCCTGACTGCTGCCATCCTATCTGATCACTAAAATGACCTCTTTATCACTCTGACAAAGAAAGTAGAGAGAACACTTACATACTCTGTACATTATGGCTTTACGGTATGCATAGAGAATGCACTTTAAAGACTGACCTGTTTGTTGTGCAGTGAAATGTTTAGAAGATAGTTAGTTGTGGTTCTCCAACCATAATCCCAACAAAAAATATAATTTAGTCTTCTCTCGAGTGGATGGAGGGAAGTAAAGAGGTACTTAGCTACTGAGGGCTCTGATTCTGGATTATTTCCCCCGTTTTGCTCTTTCCTATTTTTTCCTTTTCAAATGCACCTCTGAGACCAGTGGTCATAGATATGATTTCATATCAGTTTACAAAGTTAATTTCCACATCTCATAGGGCCCAATTCAGAATTCTCAGTAGTTGTTATTCAGACTAACCGATCTATGCGAATGTGGCTGCCTTACACATACTGAATAGTTTTAATTCAACCCCTGAAAACACACCCAGTGGGTGGCCGACAGAATTGATCAGGGAGTTTTCACAGAGTTCTTCATTTAAAAAAAAATCTAAAGAAATCCCTTTAACCCTTTGACACATACGAACATACTGAATAGGTGTGATCATTCTACAGTGGTCCCTGCAGCATACGCTCAAACCGGTGTGATTAGAACACTTATTTAGAATGTCCAGTTATGATTGACGCAAAAGTTAGCATTTGAACTGGCCAAACTGTTTTTTCGCCGCTCACCATTTGTTTTTTCGCATCAACCAAAGATAAGAGGTTACAAAATGAGTTGGGTCTGTTTGCAGTATGCATGTTGAAGGGGGTGTCGTCTACCATCATTCACTTCCATCATTCACTTCCAGAAGTTTACTCGAAAGACGAGTGAACCATTCCTTCACCTTGTTTTGTTATAACATCTGTGGTCTGACAGACGTTTCTGTGACAACCAGAATGCATTGCATGAAGTCAACAAACATGGTGCCACACATAGCTGGTAATTAGCTGAACATTAGCTCATCATAATCAGTATAACCTTTAAAAAATGATTTTACAAACATCGTATGTGTCCATTACAATCTATGCAAGAATCAGAATACATGATTTTTCACCAGCACTTGAAAACGTGAATAAAACAGTAAATACATTATGCTCCATACATACATACATTCATACGGTGTGCTACAGTAGAAATGACAACACGATATACAGAAACTTTAATGATAACATAATAAGGCATTTACTTTGATTGGAACGCACACATGTCCAAAGTTATCAGTAGGGAAGGCAACGTGGATGCCAGCAGGAAAATGTGCCAGAGAGGAAGAAGTTTGTGCTTTGGCTCTCATAGAAGAGAGAAGTTTGTCCGGCTCAGTAATGCCTAAAATGTAAATTGTTCGCAACAGTGAAATGGGGTACTTCTATTTGAATTAATGAGGCGGAACACACCTCAATTTAATAAGAATTTAAATTTTCAGCCGACATAAGACACTTTTATGTACCTAGACGTTTAAATTATTTATTTGAATTGCGTGCCCTCCAGTTTCACCGGACCTTGTCCCGCTAGCGGGACACAGATCCTTAAAAGGTTTTTAAACTGTTGTTTGAAAATAAAACTTGTTCGAATTTTTTTTTAAATTGACAAGTTGAAACATAGCCTATAGATATTGAGCAAGCAGTGTGCCTTGCTTTCAGGGCAGCGTGGTTTAACTGTCCTGATGCGTAACAATCACATTTTGGAACAGTGAGTGCATTCTGACATCACTCACATAAAAAAACATCACACTAGGGCGACCATTAGCGTGAAAAGGTTAAATACGGAGTACCTTGCATTTTTTGGAATCGACACAACACTAGAAGTTAGGCTACACTGTCAAGCTTTTCCCTGTACATGTACATCATTATACTGGCACCAAAGTTGCCAATTTACAGCAGGGATGATACTGTCATATTTTACAGTATGTAAAATAGTACTGTAAAATATATTACAGCATCTCTGCTGTAAAGCAAAATTACATTATTAAGCTGGCAACTATGGTGCCAGTTTAATGCTGTACATTTAATGTAAGAACATTTAAGAAAAACTATACATTTATACATAAAATGTCTCCACCCCCCTCCAGGTGTCGCATATTTTCCCCTGTGTTTATCCCTGTGTTTCCTGTCTCTCAGTGCCAGTTCGTCTTGTATGTTTCCAAGTCAAAAAGCGTTTTTCCCATTCTCCTGTTTTTTGCCTTCTCTTTTTTCTAGTCCTCCCGGTTTTGACCCTTGCCTGTTTCTGGACTTTGTACCTGCCTGCCTGACCATTCTGCCTGCCTTGACCACGAGCCTGTAAGCCATTCTGTACCTCCTAGACTCTGATCAGGTTTTGACCTTTTTACCTGTCCACAACCATTCTCTTGCCTACCCCTTTTGATTAATAAACATTGTAAGACTCCAACCATCTGCCTCCTGTGTCTGCATTTGAGTCTCGCCTTGTGCCTTGATAGTACGAACTGGCCATGACAGACCCAGCAGACTTGGACCAGCTCCGCCACGCTGGCTCCCTGCAGGGAGCCACCATTAGGAGACATCAGGAGTTGCTATATGGCCTTTTGGAAGGGCTCAGTTCCTTGACGGAACGCCACGAACATGGGTTAAAGGCTATTATCAAGCAAATCAGGGAGTTAGCTCTGCCACCTCTGAAAAACCCCAATCACCCAGTAATTTTTTCACTATCTGTGGTGAGTTTGTACAGCCTATCCTGACTCCCGTGAACCCCGCTTACCTCCTCGAGAGCGATATTCGGGGAATCCTGGTACCTGCCAGGGTTTTCTTTCTCATTGCTCGCTTATTTTTAAGCTATAGCCATCTTCATTTTCTTCAGACCGGTTGAAGATAGCGTATATAATTACGCTAATGTCGGGAAGGGTGCCCTCCTGGGCTATGGCAGTTTGGGAACAACAATCTGCCATTTACGGTCATTTGGAGGAATTCATGGCATAGGTGTGAAAGGTTTTTGAGTCTCCGGTATCCGGGAGAAAGGCGGCCAGCAAACTGTTTGACTTACATCAAAACTCCCGTAGCATGGCAGACTACGCGTTGGACTTTCGCATGTTGGCCGCCGAGAGTGCCTTGAATCCGGAGTCTCTTTTCGATACTTTTTTGCACTGATTATCTGAGGAGGTAAAGGATGAGCTAGCTGCTCAGGAACTGCCGGTGGACCTTGATTCTCTTATCGCCTTAACCATTAAAATGGATGGATGCAAAATTGATGGAACGCAAAAGTGAGAGGAGGTCTGGTCTCGGGCACACTCATGCACCCGATATGGAACATTCACCTCCTACGGAATCCTGAGGTTTCCAAAGGCAGCTCTTCCGAGAGGAGTCGAAGTCACCTGAGCTCTCTCGTGAATCTATGACGGGTGAGTTGGATACTCCTGAGCCTATGCAGTTGGGAAGAACTAGGCTGTCAGTTTGGGAGCGCTCACGGAGGATGAATAATAACTGTTGTCTGTACTGTGGAGGGGCAGGACATTTTATAGCTACCTGCCCTATTAGGAAACCCTTGTCTCTAGTGGGTACCAGTACTATGGTGAGTCAGACTGGGAGTTCCCTAATTCCCCTCACCCACCCACCCCTTTTTGCTCTTGTGCTGTGGGGAGACCAATCGAAGTCTCTCCGAGTGCTCATTGACTCTGGGGCTGATAAATGTCTTATGATGCCACGATAGCTTCGGAGCTTGGTATTCCCACTCAGCCTCTCTCTGTGCCCATGGATGCTAGGGCATTGGATGGCCGCTCTAAAGGGGAAGTCACCCATAGTACTGTGCTCGTTCAAATACGGGTTCCTGGTAACCACAGTGAGATCATACAGTTCCTCCTCATTGCATCTCCCCATGTTCCGGTTGTGTTGGGATTTTCCTGGCTACAAAAACACAATCCTGTGATTGACTGGACCATAAGCTCCATCCTGGGTTGGAGTCCTTTTTGCCATTCCCACTGCCTTCAAGTAGCACAGCCTTCCCCAAGTCGTCCTCATCAGGATGTTAAAAACCCTGTCCCTGCATCTCCTGCCGGCACAGGGTTTTTCTTTGTGGAGAAGAAGGACAACACCCTGCACCCGTGCATTGACCACCGGGGACTTAACGATATCACTGTCAAAAATCGTTACCCTGTACCTCTCCTCTCCTCGGCATTTGAACCTCTCAAAGGGGGGTACCATGTTTTCCAAGTGGACCTTTGGAATGCCTACCGCCTGTTCGGATATTCGAGGGGGATGAGTGGAAGACAGCCTTCAACACAGCCAGTGGACATTATGAGTACCAGGTCATGCCATTTGGACTCACCAACGACCCCGCTCTCTTCCCGACTTTGGTCAATGATGTGCTTCGGGACATGCTAAACCGGTTTGTGTTCGTCTACCTGGACAACATCCTGTTTTTTTCCCGATCTGCCCAAGAACATGTCTCCATGTCAGACAGGTCCTTCAGAGCCTCCTGGAGAACCAATTGTTTGTGAAAGCTGAGAAGTGTGAGTTCCACCGCTCTTCTATCACATTTTTGGGATATGTCATTTGTGAGGGCAATGTTCAGATGGATCCTGGAAAGGTGAAAGCAGTGGTGGATTGGCCTCAACCAACGTCCAGGGTGCAGTTGCAACGGTTTATTGAGTTTACTAACTTCTACCGCTGTTTCATTCGGGATTACAGCACCCTGCGGCCCCCCTCTCGGCACTCACCTCCCCCAAGGTACCGTTCAAATGGTCTCCAGCTGTCGACAAAGCCTTTGTGGACCAGAAGCATCGGTTCACAACAGCACCCATCCTCATCCATCCGGACCCCTCGTGTCAATTTGTGGTGGAAGTGGATGCTTCGGATGTTGGAGTGGGGGCCATCCTGTCCCAGCGATCTGCCCAGGACCAGAAGCTTCATCCCTGTGCCTTCCTGTCCCATCGTCTCAATCCTGCTGAGAGGAGCTACGATGTTGGCAACTGAGAACTCCTGGCGTTGGAGATGGCGTTGGAGGAGTGGAGGCACCCTAGATAACTAATAAAACATAGCTAAATCCTACACAATACCACAGACTATTTTACCAGACTCACAAGGTTTCTCTTCTGTGCCACCAAACGTTTGAATACTACTGGTAAAGTGAACAGGTTTAGCTAACACTGTAACATTATGGAAGAATGTTGTTGAGCAGTTATACGGACACGGACGTATGTCGCGCAGCTGAGAGCCAAGTGAACTGATCACACAGCCTGTGTCACATTATTGTGAAAGCTAAGGAGGACACTGTGTCCCGGTGTTGTTGCCATTCATGCTCTCCCCATTGAGTATACTGTATAAATGCAAAATTGATTAAATATATGTTTTTCTTACCCATCTACACACAATACCCCATCATGACAAAGTGAAAACATGTTTCGAGAATTATTTCAAATTTTTGGAAAAATAAATACAGACAAATCTCACGTACATACATTAAGTATTTACACTCCGGAGTCAAAACTTTGTAGAAGCACCTTTGGCAGTGACCTTTCTGGGTAAGTCTCTTTCCACACCTGGATTGTTCAAATTATTCAAGATCTGTCACATTAGTTGTTGATCATTGCTAGAGAACCATTTTAAGGACTTTCAAGTAGCCGGGAGTGTTGGAAAGATTTTTCAAATAATGAGGAACTATCACTCGCAATGGATGTTTAAAAAACAGACTTATTTGACAATGTGTGAGGTGAAGGAAAAATGACTGAGAAGCTCAGCTTATTAGTGGTGGATGTGGTGAGTTAAGACAATCAGAAATCAGACATTGCCAAATGGGCTCTTTCCTACATTTGCACTCAGCAGGCGAGGTAGGTCTACTTCTATACTTCTATGCCTTCTCAGGCTCCCGCATTCCCTCAACATTATTAGGACAGAGAAACCACACACATTGCTCATTGCTCAGGGAGCACTCCAAACAAAAGAACATTTTCACAAAACTCATAATGGTTATGAAATAAACCAAAACTTGTTTCTCTTAAGTGTAGCAGGATGGGAATTCTGCAAACAACGTTTTCACTCCGAGAATGAGAACAGTAAATTACTGTAATTAATACATGCATTAACAGAAATGTATGTAACCAAATGATGGAGATTAACAGTATGTTTACTGGGCCTACTGGTGACATATGTAATGGGGAATTCATAGAATGAAACAATACATGCGGAAGAATTGGCGGCAGACAGCTGAGCATTATTCTGGTGAGCTGAGTGCATGTATTCTGGAGAGAGACACGCCATTTCTTCGCCACCACTGCTCCCCTTCTTCTTGTTGCAACATTTTAAATTATACTCAAGACACATTATCTTCACACATATTTTAGATGCTTAGTGCTGCCCAAATTGCAGGCTTCCCCACACACTTGTGATTAGATTTGATTTTCAAGAAGCTAATAATCCTCTGTGGCTAAGTCATGCTCTCTGTCGGGGGTGTAAAGTACTTAAGTAAAAATACTTTAAAGTACTACTTAAGTAGTTGTTGGTGGTATCTGTACTTTACTATTTATATTTTGGACTACTTTTACAACACTACATTTCTAAAACAAATATCTATAGTTTTTACTCCATACATTTTCACTGACACACAAAGTACTCTTTACATTTGAATGCTTAGCAGGACAGAAAAATTGTCCAATTGACCCACTTATCAAGAGAACATCCCTGGTCATCCCTACTGCCTCTAATCTGGTAAACTCACTAAAAACAAATGCTTAGTTTGTAAATTATGTCTGAGTGTTGGAATGTGCCCCTGGCAATCCGTGAATAAAAAAAATAAGAAAATTGCGTCGTCTGTTTTGCTTAAATTAAAATTTCTCCTAAAAAATGTATTTTGTTATTTGTTTCATTAGTCCATTGTTGACATAGTCCCAAAATGTTTTGCTTGTCAAGAATCAAGTTTTCAAGATATGTATACTATATATAGAAAAGTATGTGGAAAACCCTTCAAATGTGCTATTTCAGTCACACCCGTTGCTGAAAGGTGTAAAAAATCCTGCACACAGCCATGCAATCTCCATAATGGCACCGTAATATGATGCCACCTTTCCAACAAGTCAGTTTACAAAATGTCTGCCCTGCTAGAGCTGCCCCGGTCAACTTTAAGTGCTGTTATTGTGAAGTGGAAACGTCTAGGAGCAACAATGGCTCAGCCACGAAGTGGTAGGCCACACAAGCTCACAGAACGGTACCACCGAGTGCTGAAGCACATAGCATGTAAAAATCGTGTGTCCTCGGTTGCAACACTCACTGCCGAGTTCCAAACTGCCTCTGGAAGTAACGTCAGCACAATAACTGTTAGTAGAGAGCGTAATGAAATGGGTTTCCATGGCCGACCAGCCGCACACAAGCCTAAGATCATCTTTCGCAATGCCAAGTGTTGGCTGCAGTGGTGTAACGCTCACCACCATTGGACTCTGGAGAAGTAGGGACGTGTTCTACGAGCAGGTGTCCACATACTTTTGGTCATGTGGTGTAACTTTCAAAATATTATTAAGTTACATATCTTGAACACTTGATTGCTGGCAAGCAAAACATTTTGGGACTAAGCCGACAATGGACTAATGAAACAAGTACCAAAAGATAGTTTTTGTGTGGAGTTTTCTTTTAGTATAAGGAATTTTAAATGATTTATACTTTTACCTTTGATACATAAGTACATATATTTAAGCAGCTACATTTACACTTATCAAAAATATAAACACAACATGTAAAGTGTTGGTCCCATGTTTCATGAGCTGAAATAAAAGATCCCAGAAATGTTCCATACTCACAAAAAGCTTATTTTGCTCAATATTTTTGGCACACATTTGTTTACATCCCTGTTAGTGAGCATTTCTCCTTTTCTAAGTTAATCCTTCCACCCAACAGGTGTGGCATATCAAGAAGCTGATGAAACAGCATGGTAATTACACAGGTGCACCTTGTGCTGGGACAATAAAAGGCCGCTCTAAAATGTGCAGGTTTGTCACACAACACAACAGATGTCTCAAGTTTTGAGGAAGCATGCAATTGGCATGCTGACTGATGGAATGTCCACGAGCGCTGTTGCCGGAGAATTGAATGTTAATTTCTCTATCATAAGCCGACTCCAACGTTGTTTTAGAGAATTTTGCAGTACGTTTAACAGGCCTTATAACCACAGACCTCGTGTTAACATACCAGTCCAGGACCTCCACATCCGTTTTTTCACCTGCGGGATCATCTGAGACCAGCTACCCGGACAGCTGATGAAACTGTGGGTTTGCTCAACCGAAGAATGTCTGCACAAACTGTCAGAAACCTTCTCAGGGAAGCTCATCTGTGTGCTCGTTTTCCTCACCAGGGTCTTGACCTGACTATAGTTCGGCGTCGTAACCGACTTCAGCGGGGAAATGATCATTGATGGCCACTGGCACGCTTGAGAAGTGTGCTCTTCACAGATGAATCCGGTTTTAACTGTACCGTCAGATGGCAAACAGTGTTTATGGCATAAATGGGCAAGCGGTTTGCTGATATCAACATTGTGAA
This sequence comes from Salmo trutta, assembly GCF_901001165.1. Classification (NCBI taxonomy): domain Eukaryota; kingdom Metazoa; phylum Chordata; class Actinopteri; order Salmoniformes; family Salmonidae; genus Salmo; species Salmo trutta. The sequence continues at coordinate 39,748,996 of NC_042960.1, read as the reverse complement.
CAGAGTGCCCCATGGTAGCAGTGGGGTTAGTGTATGGGCAGGCATAAACTATGGACAATCAACACAGTTGCATTTTATCGATGGCAATTTGAATGCACAGAGATCATGAGGCCCATTGTTGTGCCGTTCATCCGCCACCATCATCTCAAATCAAATCGATTCAAATGTTATTGGTCACATACATATGGTTAGCAAATGTTAACGCGAGTGTAGCAAAATGCTTGTGCTTCTAGTTCCGACCGTGCAGTAATATCTAACAAGTAATCTAACAATTTCACAACAACTACCTTATACACACAAGTGTATAGTAATGAATAAGTATATGTACATATAAATATATGGATGAGCGATGGTCGTGCGGCATAGGAAAGATGCAGTAGATAGTATAGAGTATACATGTGAGATGAGTAATGTAGGGTATGTAAACATTATATAAAGTGGCATTGTTTAAAGTGACTAGTGATACATTTATTACGTCCAATTTTTCATTATTAAAGTGGCTAGAGATTTGAGTCAATATGTTGGCAGCAGCCACTCAATGTTAGTGATGGCTGTTTAACAGTCTGATGGCCTTAAGATAGAAGCTGTTTTTCAGTCTCTCGGTCCCAGCTTTGATGCACCTGTACTGACCTCACCTTCTGGATGATAGCGGGGTGAACAGGCAGTGGCTCGGGTGGTTGTTATCCTTGATGATCTTTTTGGCCTTCCTGTGACATCGGGTGGTGTAGGTGTCCTGGAGGGCAGGTTGTTTGCCCCCGGTGATACGTTGTGCAGACCTCACTACCCTCTGGAGAGCCTTCCGGTTATGGGCGGAGCAGTTGCCTACCAGGCGGTGATACAGCCTGACAGGATGCTCTCGATTGTGCATCTTTAAAGGTTAGTGAGGGTTTTTGGTGACAAGCCAAATTTCTTCAGCCTCCTGAGGTTGAAAAGGCACTGTCCACCCATGCTGTCTGCGTGGGTGGACCATTTCAGTTTGTCTGTGATGTGTACGCCAAGGAACTTAAAACTCTACAGCTTCACCACTACTGTCCCATCGATGTGGATAGGGGGTGCTCCCTCTGCTGTTTCCTGAAGTCCACGATCATCTCCTTTGTTTTGTTGACGTTGAGAGTGAGGTTATTTTCCTGACACCACACTCCGAGGGCCCTCACCTCCTCCCTGTAGGCCGTCTCGTCATTGATGGTAATCAAGCCTACCACTGTAGTGTCATCTGCAAACTTGATGATTGAGTTGGAGGCGTGCATGGCCACGCAGTCATGGGTGAACAGGGAGTACAGGAGAGGACTTAGAATGCACCCTTGTCGGGGCCCCAGTGTTGAGGATCAGCGGGGTAGAGTTTCCTACCCTCACCACCCGGGGGCGGCCCATCAGAAAGCCCAGGACCCAGTTGCACAGGGCGGGGTCGAGACAATTTGTAAGTCGCTCTGGATAAGAGCGTCTGCTAAATGACGTAAATGTAAATGAGACCCAGGGTCTCGAGCTTAATGACGAGTTTGGAGGGTACTACGGTGTTAAATGCTGAGCTGTAATCTATGAACAGCATTCTTACATAGGTATTCCTCTTGTCCGGATGGGTTAGGGCAGTGTGTAGTGTGATTGCGATTGCGTCATCTGTGGACCTATTGGGGCAAATTGGAGTGGGTCTAGGGTGTCAGGTAGGGTGGAGGTGATATGATCCTTGACTAGTCTCTCAAAAAACTTCATGATGACGGAAGTGAGTGCTACAGGGCGATAGTCGTTTAGTCGTTTAGCTCAGTTACCTTAGCTTTCTTGGGAACAGGAACAATGGTAGCCCTCTTGAAGCATGTGGGAACAGCAGACTGGGATAGGGATTGATTGAATATGTTCATAAACACACCAGCCAGCTGGTCTGCGCATGCTCTGAGGACGCGGCTAGGGATGCCGTCTGGGCTTGCAGCCTTGCGAGGGTAACACGTTTAAATGTTTTACCTCATGTTTCAATATGATAATGCATGGCCCCATGTCTTAAGTATCTCTACACAATTCCTGGAAGCTGAAAATGGAAGCTGAAAATGTCCCAGTTCTTCCAAGGCTTGCATACTCACCAGACATGTCACCCATTAAGCATTTGTGGGATGCTCTGGATCGACCTGTACGACAGTGTGATCCAGTTTCCGCCATTATCCAGCAACTTCGCACAACCATTGAAGAGGAGTGGGACAACATTCCACAGGCCACAATCAAAAGCCTGATCAACTCTATGTGAAGGAGATGTGTCTCGCTGTATGAGGCAAATGGTGGTCACACCAGATACTAACTGGTTTTCTGACCCATGCCCCTACCTTTTTTTAAGGTATCTGTCACCAACAGATACATGTCTGTATTCCCAGTCATGTGAAATCCATAGATTAGGGCCTAATGAATTTATTTCAATTGACTGATTTCCATATATGAACTGTAACTCAGTAAAATTTTAGAAATTGTTACAGGTTGAGTTTATATTTTTGTTCAGTGTCATTTCTAAGAATGTTGAAAAACACAATTCATCTTTGACATTATGGGGTATTGTGTGTAAGCCAGTGACAAAAAAATCTCAATTTAGTCCATTTTAAATTCAGGCTGTAACACAACAAAATGTGTATGTTAGGGAAGTATTCAAGAATCTTATGGTTGGAGAGACAAAGAAATTGACACATTCAGTTCTTCAACTCATGGTAATGATGAAGATTAGTGTACAATTAGAATCAAATTAGTTTCGGGAGAATAGTGTACAATAGTATGAATACAGTATATACCCTATTGCCCACAACAATCATGGAACTGTGTAATGACAACACCCAAGTATTGTGCCATGTGTCAGGTTCAAACTGTAAATACTGTAATGGAATGGGATGATATGAAATGTCGGCTAACGGAAGGGTAGAAACACTAAATTGGCAGTTGCATGTGTGGTTATTATTTACAGTCACTATTGATAGTGGATAATATTCAACATGATTGGCTACAAATAGAAAACAGAGAAAGTAGGGGCATATACTGTATTATAATTAAAACATTTGAGAGCACACAAAGGTTAAATTTGGACCGCACGAGTTGTTGCCCTGTGTTTACATGCTTCAGTACCCATTTGAGTTGTGTCTCCAAGTTTTATCAAGCAAGGGATAAGAACATTGCCAGCCAGTATGGGAATGGAACGTTTAGAAGGAACGACTGGGTCGCATCCATAGATACAGAACAAAAAGACTGAACGACTGGGTTGCGTCTCTAGCAACCGAACCGATGGAACGAACAACCAGCCGGCTTGGGTAGCAACCTTAGATTTTTGTCGGGACTAAGTCTTGTGGAAGGATGAAATAGTATGAATAAATTTATCAAAATAATATTTTGTTGGTAACCCGTTGTATAAAATTGATAATGCCTTCATCTCGGGCCTAACAACACCCCTGCCAATATATCCTCAAAACACTGGCTTCTTGGGCATTATCACTTAAATAAACCACCCAATTAAAAACCTTCTGCATAGAAGATGTTGCACAGTCAAAATCCTGTTTGATCAGGGTTTGTTTGTTTTTGCACATCAGTGTTGTGCTGGTTAAGCCTGCTACACACTCTACGCAAACGGAGCGATGGAACGTCGTATACAGTACGTTCCAAAAATTCAGCTGCATAAAAGTACGTAGAACTGTACGCAAACTACTGTACGTGCCGTCGCTCCATTTGGGTAGAGCCCTTTAGCTGGCAGAGCGTGTAGGAAAGCCTTCACTCAAGGAAAACCTGTGGTGCAGTTAGAGCCCTTTAAAAGATTCCAGGACAGAGTCAAGTACTGTAACTGTACAACATCCCGACAATTAACAGGGCATAGGGAGGGGGTAAGGAGAGATGGAAGGACTGACCGACTAACCTTCCATCTGAGGGTCTGTGTGTGCAGGAAGGTACATCCTCATCTTCACGCTTGGCCGGGTCTGGGCTCAGACAGGAGAGATGACCCAGAGTCAGGCCAAAATGTTTACTGGCAGATGATTTTTAAAGGAGCCCTCCTTAGCTGGTCATGGCAGCGTGAAACGCCCTGCTGTTCACTGCATCTGCAATCCACCGCTCTTCCACCAATCCCAACCTCCAAAATCAACCTGACCTTTTAGACAGAAAGGAATGATGGATGAGTGGACCATGCTGCAGTTTTTCCCTTTCTTAATCCCTCTCCTTTTTCTTTCTCTCTTTTTTCCATACCATTGAAGATTGAAGCTCCGTCAATGTTCGCCTCAGCGGCAATTTCTGTCCCTTCCCTTTGTCCTTTTTTCAAATCATTTTAAAGTCTAATGCTGGGATACTTGCTGCTTTGTCCAGAGCCCTTTGGTACTTGGCTTTTGTGCAATGGTTCGCGTCAGGAGCTATGATTTGTGATTTGCTGATGGCATGAGCATTGCCTTGCCTGGCTGGCTGGTGGTTGTAGATGTGGTTCTGCAAAGCAGAGTTGGCAATGTGTGACATGATGTGACATGTTGCCCACCGTCACCACGACCACTACACTTCTGTTTTCCTTGGTGAAAACAGAACCACCTTTTAACCATTACAGTGATGGACATATATTACAGTGTGGTATATGTATTAGCGTGGCATTTATAAGGAAGTGTGTGTGTGCTTGTGTCTATGTGTTTGTCGGTGTGTAAACACAAATAAATGTGTATGTATTTATTTATCTGCGTGCAGAGGTGATGGCCACATTAAGTACTTTTATAAGGTTAAAGGTAACTGATCCGGGTGGTAACTTACTCTCTCACTGCCTCCAGAACCTTTACAGCTCAATGAACAACATCATCTCTGTGGTAGAGAGCCCTTTAAACCCACCAGTGACCTCTTCTCCCTCCTCTACCAAATGTCGATTCACTGGCTGGCAACCAGTAAAGGGAATGGCACTACCAGTAGCCATGAGTGATGACTGTACCTACCATTTCAGGTTTTAACATCCATTCTAAAGAGCTCAGAGAAGACAGCAGTCATCATTCAAGCTGGCAATTGTGAACACAAGCAGTATAAAACCATATCAAAGAATGATGTTGTCTTCTGGCAAAACATTTAGCTAGCTAGTAAACCTACTGAAAGCATCCATTACGTGATCCAATTTGTCACCTATTGCGTCTCAACGGTGCCTCACAATATTGTCACCTCGCTACTATTTTTATAGAATATTGACGAAGACACACCCCTATGCATAATCCTGTTCTACCAAAGTTAGCTTAACCTGTTATCAAAAACCTAATCTTTCATTCAGCCCTGTCTAGTTTATCAATAACAATAATCTGAGGATTTTATAGGCTGTGGACCTGTAAATCTGGGTCATCATTTCTGTCTGTGTTGTATTATAGATTTACTTCGGCCAAGAGCTCTCCGGGGGATACAATACGCCCAGGGCATTGTTGAGTTTTAAATAATCCCTACAAGAGCATCGCCAACAGGACCCCAGATAGCACTGACTGTACACTTTAAGATAATAACCCCACCCGCTTCATGCCCCATAACACTACAGAACAACGTCATAGAAAGCAAGAGCTGAGACCAGCTAGCCACTCTCAGTCACAGACAGTCAGGGTTTTTCCCTGGTGACCGTGCCCACTCATAATTCACTTTTTTTGGTGGGACGTGTTAGCCAGGGGTAACAATTGATGAAATAAATTATTGATAAGGGACATTTTATTAGCCTGCGGAGTTGGGGCTACTGACTCTAAACCAACCAGGGGTGTCGAATACAGCTCCTGTGTGTTGTGTTGTCCAGTGGTTCCTATTGTTATCTTTTGAATTCACCACGTTTTGGTATAGGTGACCAAATAAGACATTCAAAAATCTAGAGACACATTCTGAGAACTTTGAGGTCCATGAAAATCCCTGTGGGATACCGTATGTTTGCGGGGAATCTACACTGCTCACCTCATTCTCACAATAACCAATGCATAGTATGCGCAACGCTTCGGTGCAAAATGCTATCTGCCGTATCTCATCTGGGTATGTTCTTCAGATAATCTATATCCAACATGTAACCTAAAGCACTTTACAATCTGATCTGATGTAAGCCTCTGAACAGATATGGTCCAGTAATATCATCATAATGAACACAAAGGGGGTGTCTTGTCTTTCCACCTGTTTAAATCTGCTTGTTTGGCTGTAGGCTGATAATTATCTCTCTCTCTCTCTTCCTCCATCTATCCCCAATCCATCCCTCTATCCCCTCTGAGTCTCCCAGGCTGTGTTGGAGCCTTTTGGTTTTGAAGTGCAAATGTGATGACAGGGGCGTGGTTGATGGCCGTGGCGGTGACACATGTGCCCCGGGGCTAGGTCAACAATAGTGGAGCCCTTCATCCTAAAGCCTGGTCTTCAGGGAGGCCCTCGGACACATGCCTGCTACAGAACCCTCCAGCTCTCAAGCTCCAACCTTACTGTTAGGCTGCATCCTAAATGGCACCCTATTCCCTATGTAGTGCACTGCTTTTGAACAGGGCCCATAGGGGTCTGGTCCAAATTAATTCACTATGTAGGAAATAGGGTGCCATTTGGTACGCAGACTTACTCTAATGGAGGAGGAGGCTGGTGGAGGTAGAGGAGGCCCGCAATTCCTTGCTGATGAGATGTCAACATTACCTCCCTCCCTTCTCTCATTTTTGTCCATTGGCCTCATGGAACACGAAGGTCTTACTCTGGCTGTCAAAGGGGGTGAGGGATATTGACTTAAATAGCTTGACCTGGCTCTTCCCCTGTGACTCCTACTCCCCTCCCCTCGGTCTCCCCGTCCCCTTCTTTTCTATCTGGCTGCTACATCACACATCCCTTTTACCTCTATGTTCGTTTAGAGCGGAGCTGGAAGCCAGCCCAGTCCACCCACAGGGTCACCCCCTACTCCAAATATGAGAGGGGGAAACAAGAGGAGAACCATGTCTCGACAGTTACTGTTTAATTAGCCAACTGGGCTTTAGAGGCCTTGAGACATGGCAGGCTGGATCTGGCTTTACTAATCCTCCTACCTGCCAGGAACAAGTCCCACACCTCCACCACCCGACTCCCACACCTCCCTGACCCAGGGAGGGAGGGGGGCAGGACAGAGCCAGTTGGAGGGGAACCCAGCGAGGAGGCAGGAGCCAGGCCCATAGCTCCACAGCCCGACCTGGGGCGGGAGGGGGAAGGGAGGAAGCAAGGTGGGGGAGAGGATGAGAGGATGGGGGTGTGTGGTGGGGTGTCCCTGGCATAGTACCTGTGAGAGGAGGAGTAACTACAGCTACCGTTTCTCAATTTTCCCCTGAAGGCTTTGGAAAATAGGGAAGCCATCTTTAATGCTTCTCACCTTATTAGATGCATGATTTGATTGATTTTCCTCCCTTTCCTTCTCTTTATGGACAGACAGTTATCTTTGCGTAGAGACATAAAAGAGGCTGTTTTATTCAGTGATATAAGCTCCTGAGGCAGTGATAGGTTGCATCCCAAATGGCATCCTATTACTGATATAGTGCATTACTTTTGAGCAGGGCCCATGCTATATAGAGAACAGGGTACCATGTGGGATGCAACCATAAGCTCTTGTCGCTGGACTCTGGCAGTGAATAGGAATCGTTGGGACATTGTTCTGCCCAGGCGTGTCTTTAGCCGTATGTGAAGTGTACCATAAAAATGACCAAAATGTTCCATCATCACACTCCACATCGCTGTATTCTGTCAAACTACAGCTGCCGTTGCAGTGCACTGGGTGGAAAGCATGTCTGCTTGGTCAGATGAAAAACCCAAAATAATACTGCTACACATTCACATTGTAATGGCACATGAATCAGATGTGGCTCCTCTCTTGAAGTACCATGCTTTCCTTTACGAAACACAAGGGAGGGAGAAACTCTGACAGGATAAATCGGGCACCAATTTTGATGTTAACTATGATGTATTTTTTAAGATGGCTCACACATGTACAATCAGTCAGCTTTAAAGTGGGAAGACAAGGATTTCAAAGGGAAAAAATATTTATATATTTGCAAAGCTGGTCATTTGTGTTCTTACCACCATCTGTCATAGGGAAGATATGTCATAGGGAATAGAGAATATTCTTGTCTTGTTCTTTGTACTCTAGTTGTAGTGTGAAGTGTAGGCGATATCCTATGGGATACCAACATGGAAAAATCGAAGCACCTTTCCAATTCCCGACAAAGCTGTGAGTATGCATGTTGGGACAAGACCAGACACCCAAGCTTTGGGGTCCAGTAATTGTATCCTTGATGTGTCGAAGCATGGTGGACCTAGAGACGGTAGTATGGACTGTCTTGCTGTCACCTCCCTGGAGGTAGCCTCAGAGTTGGGATTCGTCCCGGCTTGTGATACAGTCCTGGGTCTTTTTTTCTCAGTGTGAGCTAATTGTGTCTATTATTGCACATTTTGGGTCTCTGTTCACAGCAGAGAAACACGTAGGACACCTATCAAAACCATTATTCCCAGGTGTAAAAAACTGTCACCTTCAGATGTGTCACTTTCCTCTCCCCCTCCCTCCAACTCATTCCACTTCCTGGCCCACTTTGGCTGAGAAGGTGAAATATGTGTCATCTGTCATTTGGCCGTGGGGATGGATAAATGGCTGGATGGATTGATGGAATATGGTCTCTGGGAAAGGCGATGGGGAATGACATAGTCTTTACATCATTCAGCATGAAAAGGGGGAGATGACTAATCAATACTGTTTTCACGTACTGACCAGAAATAGAAGGGCCGAGTTTATTTTATATTTCTCATAGCAAGTAGGCAACTTATGTGAAACATAAACGGAAAATAATTTTCGCAAAATGTACATTTGTAACGCCCTGGCCATAGAGAGGGGTTTTTTGTTCTTTATTTTGGTTAGGCCAGGGTGTTACATTGGGTGGGCGTTCTATGTTCCTTTTTCTATGTTTTTGTATTTCTTTGTTTTGGGCCGAGTAGGGTTCCTAATCAGAGGCAGCTGTCTATCGTTGTCTCTGATTAGGAATCATACTTAGGCAGCCTGTTTTCCTTTGGGGTTTTGTGGGTAGTTGTTTTCTGTCTTGTGTGTGTTCACCTGGCAGAACTGTTGGCTTTCGTTTTCCCTGTTTGTTTTATGAAGTGTCTCATTAAAAATCATTATGACCACTTACCACGCTGCATCTTGGTCCCCTCTTCGAGACGATCGTTACAGAACTACCCACCACAACTGGATCAAGCAGAGTGCTCGGAAGGAGATGGACACCTGGTCTCGTCAGGAGTGGCTGGGGAGGAAAGACTGGACATGGGGCCAGGTGATCGAAAGATATCGGAGCCTACCCGGGAAGAACGAGAGGCAGCCGCAAAACATTTTTTGGGAGGGGGCACACGGGTAGTTCGGCTGGACCAGGGGTGAGGCCTGAGTCAACTACCCATGCTTTTCAGGTGCCTGCCTCTCGCACTCTCTCTCCAGTACGTCCTGTTCCTGCTCCCCGCACTAGCCTGAAGGTGTGTGTTACTAGTCTGGCGTCTCCAAAGCCAGTCCCACACATCAGGCCTACAGTGCGCATTCCCTGTCCAGAGCCATCAGAGCCGCCCGCCAGTCCGGAGCCGTCAGAGCTGCCCACCAGTCCGGAGCCGCCAGAGCCGCCCGCCAGTCCGGAGCCGCCGGAGCCGCCAGAGCAGCCCGCCAGTCCGGAGCCGCCAGAGCCGCCCGCCAGTCCGGAGCCGCCAGAGCCGCCCGCCAGTCCGGAGCCGCCAGAGCCTCCCGCCTGTCCGGGGCCGCCAGAGCCGCCCGCCTGTCCAGCGCAGCCAGAGCCGCCCGCCTGTCCGGAGGAGCCAGAGCCGCCCGCCTGTCCGGAGCAGCCAGAGCCGCCCGCCTGTCCAGAGCAGCCAGAGCCGCCCGCCTGTCCGGAGCAGCCAGAGCCGCCCGCCTGTCCGGAGCCGCCAGAGCCGCCCGCCAGCCTGGTCAGTCCTGTGCCTGCGCCCAGGGCCAGGCCTCCTTCATGTCTCCCCAGCCTGGTGAGTCCTGTGCCTGCGCCCAGGGCCTCCTTCATGTCTCCCCAGCCTGGTGAATCCTGGGCCAGAGCCGCCCGCCAGCCCGGAGCCGCCGGAGCCGCCAGAGCCGCCCGCCAGCCTGGTGAGTCCTGTGCCTACGCCCAGGGCCAGGTCTCCTTCATGTCTCCCCAGCCTGGTGAGTCCTGTGCCTGCGCCCAGGGCCAGGCCTCCTTCATATCTCCCCAGCCTGGTGAATCCTGGGCCAGAGCTGCCAGGGCCGCCCGCCCGGAGCCGCCGGAGCCGCCCGCCAGCCCGGAGCCGTCGGAACCGCCAGGGGCGCCCGCCAGCCGGGCGCAGCCAGGGTCGCCCCACAGTCCTCCGGCGCGGCTAGGGGCCACCTAAGTGGCCGAAGCCAAGGGTGGAGCGGGGTCCACGTCCCGCACCCGAGCCGCCGCCGTAGGAAGGCCCACCCGGACTCTCCCCTTCAGAGTCAGGTTTTGCGGCCGGAGTCTGCACCTTTGGGGGGGGGGGGGGGGTACTGTAACGCCCTGGCCATAGAGAGGGGTTTTTTGTTCTTTATTTTGGTTAGGCCAGGGTCTTACATTGGGTGGGTGGGCGTTCTATGTTCCTTTTTCTATGTTTTTGTATTTCGTTATTTTGGGCCGAGTAGGGTTCCTAATCAGAGGCAGCTGTCTATCGTTGTCTCTGATTAGGAATCATACTTAGGCAGCCTGTTTTTCTTTGGGGTTTTGTGGGTAGTTGTTTTCTGTCTTGTGTGTGTTCACCTGGCAGAACTGTTGGCTTTCGTTTTCTCTGTTTGATTTTGAAGTGTCTCATTAAAAATCATTATGACCACTTACCACGCTGCATCTTGGTCCCCTCTTCCAGACGATCGTTACAACATTGTCATGTGTTAATCATGTGTTCCAATTTTGTCACTTACTCTATAATCTCTTTTCATTGCCATTTTCGTCCATCCCCCAAAAATATAAGATGTTTTATTGTCACATACACAGGATAGGTTCAGTGAAACGTGGTGTTTTACAAGGTCAGTCATGAAGCAAATGAGGGTTAAGTGCCTTGCTCAAGGGCACAACAACAGATTTTTCACCTTGTCAGCTCGGGTATTCAAACTAGAAACCTTTTGGTTACTGGCCCATCATTCTAACCACTAGGCTACCTGCCACCACCGCAATGCAACCTACACATGCAGCCACTTCAATGCAACCTACAAAACTGCTCAACCACAGGTCTACCACACTGTTAACCAACAGAGATATTGCTATGGTTAACACTCTCTCTCCAGCCACTAAGTGAGGATTCAACCCATTTAATGCTACATTGCATTACTGAGTGGACCCGTAGACCATGTACGGACAGGAGGTCTCAGAGAGCCTGTTAAATGGACCTAGACCAATGGGTGCCAACATCTCACCATTCTCAGTACCACCCACGCTATCTATAGCCTGGCGTAGCTAGCACAGATTCTGATTATCCCTGGCAGGAGTCTCTTCTGGGCCTTTACAGCACCTTCAGTAGACCCCCACCATCCTCTAACTCTTGACAGAACGAGAACATAACAAATGCTGAATTTTTTATATAAAATAGATGTTATTGCTACTTAATTTAATTGAAGTGCATTGACTATTTGTACAGGGTGTGTATAGAAAGGAAGGTATTTTAGTGGTTAACAGAATCCACCCTGTTGATTAATCGTGTAGCGTTACAGGCTGCTAGATGACTTCCTTCCACTCCAGTACACCGTTAGTGGAAAAGCTTTTTTCATGGTTTATTTAACAGAGAGTCATTCTGATTAGTGTGGAGAGATATTTAAAAGGCACAATGACTAGATCAGACCTGTCAGGGGTTCCTGCATTCTGAAGGGACGATATTGACAAGACAGGCCGAGGGTGAGGGGGGTTGGGTGAGGTTGGGTCACCCAGGCAAGATCTACACCATTACGCTTGGTTGAGCTGTCTTGTGCATCATGTAGATTAAAATGTAGACTGAAAGGAAATGATATGTGTGTTACATAGGTCCAGTTATAGTAGTGGTTAGACAACACAAGACACATTATCCAGTTATTAATTCAATGTAACTCTTTGGGTAATTCATATTTGCATCAGAAGAGCGAATGTTGATTGTTGCAACAACCAACAAAAATTCCCTCCGCTTGACTCAAGTCTCAAGTTTCGCTCTCACTCCCACTCCGTCCCTCCCACCCTTCCACCTATCCGACACCCTTGGGAGGAAAAATAAACACGGATTGACACCTTCCCCAATATTTGACCTTTCTACAATCAAGTAATCCCATGGTCACATGGTCAAGGCTGAGATGTTTAGGGGGGGGGTTTGCTCAGTCAGACGAGGCTTGACTGGTCGCCATCGACCCACCCAGGCCCCAGACAGCACATGTCAATAAGGCCTTTTTTCTGTCTGCTGCTGTCGCTGGAAGAATCGTCTTCATTGATCAAGACCAGGCGGTGGCGGAAAAGCGAGTAGGTGTCTCTGTCTCTTACAACATGCCACAACAATCTGAAACATTGGTCGGTACGCTGGGAGAAAATGTTAAGACAGGCAATTCATGGCTCAGTACTTCAGGGTAAGTCCCAAATAGCACCCTATTTCCTGTATAGTGCATTACTTTTTGACCGGAGCCCTATGGTGCCCTATACACTATATAGGGACTAAGGTGCTATTTGGGATGTAGCTCGGCTGTCAGCCACAGACAACAACTTTAGAAGACACATCATCACTGACCCACTGTCAAACACCTCCTCACCCCTCCAACCTCCCTCCTTACCCTCCTCATCCCCCAACCTACCTACCCACTCAACACCCCCCAGACCGCAAATGCAATAGTTTAGACACCAACAGCTTGCTGGCCATCAACATGGAGTTACTTAGAGAAAAAGCTGTTGGTCTATGGTATTTAAGGGCAATAGAAAGGTCAACAGCCCTCTAGTCTAGTGCAGAGTGAAGAGGGTATTGTAGAAGGACATTTAGGCTGTGTTCTGCATGGCACCCTATTCCTGTTGTAGTGCACTACTTTTGACCAGAGCTGATCAAAAGTAGTGCACTTTATAGGAAATAGGGTGCCATTTGGGCTGCACACTTAGTGGTGAAGAGTGTAGAAAGAGGACAGTTTAGTGGTCTAAATCATCACACACGTCTCACCCAAAAGGCTGTTATACAGTCAGCATCAGATGACTCAAGGTCATCTTCCCATCCGCATGCTTCCTATCCGAAACAGTTTGTGAATTTTGTGATATTTATGTTCATTTTTAGTTTTTTTGGCTGTTCGTGCACATATCCTTTTTTCTTGAGGCAAGCTGAATTTTGGTAGCCAAAGTTTACGCCCCTTTGTCGGTCATTTGTTAACAGGAGGGATTCTTCAATTAAAGTTGCACTATGCAAAAATGTATCCACCATTTTTTTTTAACCTTTATTTAACTAGGCAAGGCAGTTAAGAACAAATTCTTATTTTCAATGACGGCGTAGGAACAGTGGGTTAACTGCGTTGTTCAGGAGCAGAACGACAAATTTTTACCTTGTCAAATAGGGGATTTGATCTTGCAACCTTTGCGGTTGCTAGTTCAATGCTCTATCCACTAAGCTACCTGCCACCCCAATTTACTGGTTGCTAAAACTTGAACAGTTCACCTAATTTCAGTTTATGTGGCAAAATAAGCTAGTATAGTGTAGGGAATCATTGCGCCATCTAAACTGCTGTGAAATATATTTTCCATAACCAAAAATGCTGTTGTTTCAGCTTTTTGAAGCTGGTGTACAAAAACAAAAGTCGCAAAAACAAAACTTATGAATAGGCAGCATTGAAATAGCGCACATAGAACAGATCTACCACTTTTTAGACTTGCTTTCAAGTAGAATGATAGATATGTAACACACATTTCTATGTGAACTTGGTTGGGTCGCTCAAAAAGTTACATATTGCCACTTTTGTGTTTGTTGTCATTCAACAATAGACAACTTGTTTTCATGCATTTTTTCTCAGTTGAGAAGTACACACCAAATTGTTACATTAGTTAAATAAAATTGCTTGACTGAGATCTCTGCAACGTCTAAATTAATGACAGATTTATTGAATTATCGTGGATTAATTTAGACTATTTTGAGGTAGTGTATACTGGTTAAGGCATCTCAAGATGGACATTTTTCAAGCAAAGGTCTTTTAAAGGTCCTAGATTTAGGATTCTTTTGAATTTCAGAAAATGTCCATAATATATCTGGTGCTAATAGTGGAATGATAGTTTTTCATAGTATTACTTACCTGCTAGTGTTGTGATTGGCTGTGCTATTCGGGAAAGCTGTTTGTGGCTGTGTTATCTAGTGAAAATTGCTCTATTATTTCCTGGTTGCTAAAATTGTAAACGATTTCACAAGTTTCAAACAGCTGTAAAAACGACATTTTTTGTTATTGAAAATATATCTCACAGCGATTTAGATGGTACAATGATTCTCTACACTATTCAGGGCTTGTTTTCTCACATAAACTGAAGTTGAGCGAACAGTGTAGAAGTTCAGCAACCAGGAAATTAGCTTTGTCCACTAGACAATACAGCCACAAAGTTAGAACATCTTTTCAAGTTTGACAACAGATGCCTCTCCGTCAGGAGAACTCAATAGGGGGATATCACAGCCAATCACAACACTGGTGGGTGAGTAACTGTGAAACACTATCATTCCACTATTAGCTCCAGCAGCGGCAAAACTTTGGTTTTAGAAGTTTTTTTATATCCAGTCGAATAAACACTCCAAACAGCATCCGCATGGTCCTAAAGCACACCGATGCCTCCTTTTGTATCATATTTCAATGATAAAACGGGGGTGACAAAAATGCAATTTCAGAATGAGGGGGGGACATGTCCCTAGTGAAAGTTGCACCTCTGAGCACCAGATATATCATGGCCATTTTCTGAAATTACAATGCCGAAATACAAATAAAATCCTATGTGTAGCACATTTAAGGGAGTATGCGAGCACACTTGTTCGGTTCACCTAGCCGAGTTCGGCTAGTCCTCAGCCGAACCGAAGCATGCGGAAGCCTTTAGGGAGCAATTAGGGGTGGGATGAATGTGATGCAAGTCAGTGTGGGTTTGGTGCTGCTTCGAGCGAGGGGAGAAATTGGAATGACTTTTCTACATTCACAAACTAATGAAACATTCATGTCACACAGAAACAAGCTCCAAAGCCGTGTCTCGTATTTGTTTTCCAACCAATCTACATTTAGAATATTTATAAGATGAAGAAAGCATTGTATTGTAAGCACAGTGCAACCCTAATTAATTAAGTAAGCATTTTTACAAGCCTTTTACATTCAGCTGGGGTGGATTCGCTGAAGCATCAGGTGATGCACTGGACACATTTATTCTGTTCTCAGCATGCTGATAATGACATTTAAATAGGATGGGATGTTTAAACATTCATATAAAGCTAATATTGTACTTAATGTAATTATTGGACCAAAAATATTCAGAAAATGTCCACTTCCTGCTGAATATTCCATTCGACTAGTGACTACATTACTATTATCTAACAAAAAAATAGGCCATATTCAAAGTAAATTAAAGTACATCGACTGATAAAATATGACATATCATCTGCCTGGTTAACTTAGAATATTGGACCCTTGTAATAAGATGTTTCTAAAAACATGAAGCAAAAAAAATACTAAATGAAATGAAAATCTTGCAGTTTATCTTTTGTCTCTAGATAATTAAACGTTAAGCGTTTTCTTGACAAAGTGTCATGCACAGGGTTTATAATTTTTTTTAAACATCTTTATCTTTCATTCATCCATACATTTACACTTCATTTTCACATCTGACACTTTTAAATAACATAAAGTGTTATGTGACCTTGATGTTACCCATCCTCCCAATGCCTTATGGTCTTCAAAAAGTGTCAAATTACTGTCAAGTTTTACTTTAATCTTTAAATGACATTAATACATGATTAACTCAAAGGTTTAATTTGTGAATGCAAAACTAAAGATATAGGATTAGGCCCACATCATTTTAAAGCCATTTTTATGAAGGAGACGACTACAACTTCTACTGGGCCTAATACCAGTTCTACTATTCTCCTGTTAAGGAACTCTGTATTTTACATACTGTACAGCAAAGTCCAATACTACACTTTTCCTGCCCATGTACCCTACCGTTCAAAAGTTTGGGGTCACTTAGAAATGTCCTTGTTTTTGAAAGAAAAGCACATTTTTTGTCCATTAAAATAACATCACATTGATACAGAAATACAGTGTAGACATTGATACATTGGAAAAAAATATTTGATCCCCTGCTGATTTTGTATGTTTGCCCACTGACAAAGAAAGGATCAGTCTATCATTTTAATGGTAGGTTTATTTGAACAGTGAGAGACAGAATGACAACAAAAATATCCAGAAAAACTTATGTCAAAAATGTTATAAATTGATTTGCTTTTTAATGAGGGAAATAAGTATTTGACCCCCTCTCAATAAGAAAGATTTCTGGCTCCCAGGTGTCTTTTATACAGGTAACGAGCTGAAATTAGGAGCACACTCTTAAAAAGACACCTGTCCACAGAAGCAATTAATCAAACAGATTCCAAACTCTCCACCATGGCCAAGACCAAAGAACTCTCCAAGGATGTCAGGGACAAGATTGTAGACCTACACAAGGCTGGAATGGGCTACAAGACCATCGCCAAGCAGCTTGGTGACAAGGTGACAACAGTTGGTGCGATTATTCGCAAATGGAAGAAACACAAAAGAACTGTCAATATCCCTCGGCCTGGGGCTCCATGAAAGATCTCACCTCGTGGAGTTGCAATGATCATGAGAACGGTGAGGAATCAGCCCAGAACTACACGGAAGGATCTTGTCAATGATCTCAAGGCAGCTGGGACCATAATCACCAAGAAAACAATTGGTAACACACTACGCCGTGAAGGACTGAAATCCTGCAGTGCCCGCAAGGTCCCCCTGCTCAAGAATACATATACAGGCCCGTATGAAGTCTGCCAATGAACATCTG
The DNA here is from genome assembly GCF_901001165.1 of Salmo trutta. Lineage (NCBI taxonomy): Eukaryota > Metazoa > Chordata > Actinopteri > Salmoniformes > Salmonidae > Salmo > Salmo trutta. The sequence goes on along the minus strand of NC_042960.1, from coordinate 39,732,044 downwards.
AATGACTCAGAGGACAACTGGTGAAAGTTTTGTGGTCAGATGAGACCAAAATTGTGCTCTTTGACATCAACTCAACTCGCCTTGTTTGAAGGAGGAGGAATGCTGCCTATGACCCCAAGAACACCATCTCCACCGTCAAACATGGAGGTGGAAACATTATGCTTTGGGGGTGTTTTTCTGCTAAGCGGACAGGACAACTTCACTGCATCAAAGGGACGATGAACGGGGCCATGTACCGTCAAATCTTGGGTGAAAACCTCCTTCCCTCAGCCAGAGCATTGAAAATGGCTCTCGTGGATGGGTATTCCAGCATGACAATGACCCAAAACACACGGCCAAGGCAACAAAGGAGTGGCTCAAGAAGAAGCACATTAAGGTCCTGGAGTGGCCTAGCCAGTCTCCAGACCTTAATCCCATAGAAAATCTGTGGAGGGAGCTGAAGATTCGAGTTGCCAAACGTCAGCCTCGAAACCCTAATGACTTGGAGAAGATCTGCAAAGAGGAGTGGGACAAAATCCCTTCTGAGATGTGTGCAAACCTGGTGGCCAACTACAAGAAACGTCTGACCTCTGTGATTGCCAACAAGGGTTTTGCCACCAAGTACTAAGTCATGTTTTGCAGAGGGGTCAAACACTTATTTCCCTCATTAAAATGCAAATCATTTTATAACATTTTTGACATGCGTTTTTCTGGATTTTTTTGTTGTTATTCTGTCTCTCACTGTTCAAATAAACCTACTATGAAAATTATAGACTGATCATTTCTTTGTCAGTGGGCAAACGCACAAAATCAGCAGGGGTTTAAATACTTTTTTCCCCCACTGTATATGTGCTGCATAGCACATATACAAGACATTCCATAGCAGATATATTTAGACTGGAATTGACAAGGGCAGTGTATCTATCCTACCTTGCTTTAGATATATAACCTAAGGTTGACTGGCTGTGAGACAAGGAAAGAGAGGAGGCTGCTTATCCTTCAGTTAAACCTGTTTTAAATAATCTGGATCAAGCTGACAGAGTCTTTGTAGTGATGTGTATTAGGGTATACGGGACAAGAATTAAGGCTGATGTGTATACAGAGATGAGGGGTGGTTCAGTCCAACCCGTGGACTGGGCTGGCAGTCCCTGATGCTATAGTTCTGTACCTACATGGTACACATACTCATGTTGCCAGTCCTTATACTTCATTTTCTAAAATGGCATCAAGAAGAGACAAAGAGAGCCTCCCCATTCCTAATCATCACAATAAACGATGAAAGTTATTTGGGGATGTGATGTCATTCTCATATGGCGATGCTCAATTTTTTACCACTCTAGATTTCAGTGTTTGTTTGAAGTCTGTCTCTGTCTACTTGTGTCATTAGACTTATTAAATACAATATTGGATTTTCTTCTTTCAAATGAACTGTTTACCCTTTCACTTTAAAATGTATAATTTACTCCTCAATCTGTGAGACAATTTGCAATTACAGTGGCCGGCTTTCCCTCATCCGTTTAGTGTTCTTTTCTATAACAAACCAAATCGTTAATCAGCCCAACAGATCAAAGAGTGACACTGCAGAAGACTTATAAATATTTAAATCCTCCACTATTCAAATCTTCTAGTATGTCAAAGCATTTCGCAAGTCATTTTACGGGTAGATTCAGAGCCATACACACAGACGCACACAAACTCCAATTAAATACCTACCACCGATTTCTGTAAACTTCTCATTCTATTTTCATCTACTGTATGAGCACGCCTCTCATTTTGTGCAATTGAACTATGGGAAGAGAAGTGGCAGATTGGAAAGAGTAATTGATTAATGTGATTGTTTATTTTAAGTTCTTCAGAAATGACAAGTAACTTAAAAGTGCATCTCATTCATTAAGGGGAGTATGTCTCTGTGTGCCTTAGATCAAAGCTTTAAAGGCAGTCAAATGCAGTATATATATAATAAGTACCTTTTGAAAAAGAAAACTCAAAGATTCCTGCTTTTGATTTTGATTACAACCAGCTTTGCAACTGAATATATTATAGGCCCATGCAATGTTTTTCATGTTATTATTGAGCAATTATATAAGCAAACATTGGAAATACAATCACATATGGAACACAAAAAATAGTATTCATTTATTCATTATGCAAGAGAAAGACTGCAGGGACTGAGATAAATGAAGTACAGTCTTCACTTCTACACAGGGTTCATGTAGTACTAGGTTAGCGTGAGGCCTCAGGTCTTGACCATCTGACTCTGTTCGTTACTGAGGTGGAAAACACTTCCACATACACCTTGGCACTGAGCTCCATTAGAGTAAATTACTTTTTCTACTTAAAAGGTGAGGGCAAGGCACACTCTAATTGGTCCTCTTCAAATGTATAATCTTAGCCAATTAGGAGCTAACACTGTGCTCCTGGCAAAGTAATTGGCTTTATCTTTTTGTGTTAAGTTGTCAAGTGTCTCATTGCGATGGGAAGAGGAGGAGAGGTGAGGAGCGGTAGTACAGTGAGATAATTACATTTCCATTGACAGTAAATTGGACATGCTTCTCCTAATCAGAGAGAGGGATCTACTACTGAGAGGGATCAACTTCCCAGTGGGCGTCTGATGAGACATAGGATACCTCTGTCAATCTATGGATGTGTCCCAAATGATGCTCTATTCCCTATTTAGTGCAGTAATTTTGACCAGGGCCCATTGAGTGCCATTTGATGAATATGCACCGCAGAGAGCAGTCTATTGTACTGGGTTAATGCTACGTCTTAGGCTGCATCCTCGGCTGATGTAATGGGTTTATATTGTGTATTGCACTTCCCTGGTACAAAGAGCGGGAGAAACGATTTCTCAATGGATTGGAAGGGTTTTCATGAGGCAGGCAGATGGATAAAATATTGTTGACATTAAACTGTTCCTCTTTTAAGGAATTGTTGTGACAAGGTTGAGCTCCTTCACTCGAAATAGCAGATGGATAGATACTGTTTACAGAGAGGCCCAAAGCAATGTTTGTTTCCATCGAAACGGTGGCATGTTCTCTCTCTCTCTTCGTAATGATGCTGCTTCTGGCATTATACGGCATTATATGTTTACTTTACATCTGCTGTCATTATAATCCTATCTCATTCTCACTAAATACAACAATATACAGTGCCTTCAGAAAGTATTCACACCCCTTGACTTTGTCCACATTTTGTTGTTACAGCCTGAATTTAAAATGTATAAAATGTATATTTTGTGTCCCAGGCCTACACACAATACCCCATAACGTCAAAGTGGATTTATGTTTTTTGAAATGTTATCAAATTAATTAAACATGAAAAACTGAAATGTCTTGAGTCAGTAAGTATTCAACCCCTTTGTTATGGCAAGCCTAAATAAGTTCAGGAGTAAAAATGTGCTTAACAAATCGCATAAGTTGCATGGACTCACTCTGTGTGAAATTATAGTGTTTCAAGTGATTTTTGAATGACTACCTCATCTCTGTACGCCACACATACAATTATCTAAGGTCCCTCAGGCGAGCAGTGAATTTCAAACACAGCTTCAAACACAAAGACCAGGGAGGTTTTCCAATGCCTCGCACAGAAGGGCACCTATTGGTCATAATAAAAAAAGCAGATATTGAATATCCTTAGAGCATGGTGAAGTTATTAATTAAACGTTGGATGGTGCATCAATTCACACAGTCATTACAAAGATATAAGAGCACAGGGCGAGACCCAAATGCAGACACAGGAGGCAGATGGTTGAGCTCCAATATTTATTACACAAAAAGGGGTAGGCAAAAGGCAGGACGGGGACAGGCAAGAATTCATAAACCAGGTCAGAGTCCAAACAGTATCAGAGGATAGGCAGGCTCGAGGTCAGGACAGGCAGGGGTTCAGTGAACAGGTCCGAGTCCAAAGAGTATAAGGGGATAGGCAGGCTCTAGGTCAGAACAGGCCAATTGGTCAGGCAGGCGGATTTGGCATCAGGAAAGGCAAGGGTCAAAACCAGGAGGGCTACGAAAAAACTGAGACTGCGAAAAACAGGAGCTGGGAGAAACGCTAGTTGACTTGGCAAAACAAGACGAGCTGGCACAGAGAGACAGGGAACACAGGGATACATACACCAGGGACTAATGGGGAAAACAGGAGACACCTGGAGGTGGATGGAGACAAATCACCAAGACAGGTGAAACAGATCAGGGTGTGACACAAAGATACAGGCGTCCTTCCTAACTCAGTTAGAAACTGCTCAGGGATTTCACCATGAGGCCTTGTGTTTTAGGACAATAACCTAAAACACAAGACGAAACACTGAAGTTGCTTTGAATGTTCCATTGAATTTTCCTGAGTGGCCGAGTTATAGTTTTGACTTAAATTGTCTTGAAAATCTATGGCAAGACTTGAAATGGCTGTCAAGCAATGATCAACAACCAACGACAGAGCTTGAATAATTTTTTAAAGAATAATGTGCAAATATTGTACAATCCAGGTGTGCGAAGCTCTTAGAGACTTACCAAGAAAGATTCACAGCTGTAATCGCTGTGAAGGTTTTCACTTTGTCATTATGGGTTATTGTGTGTAGACGGGTTAAAAAAACATATTTAATCCATTTAGAATTCAGGCTGTAACACAACAAAATGTGGAATAACACAACAAAATGTGGAATAAGTCGACGGGTATGAATACTTTCTGATTGCACTGTAGGCGGGTTAACTGTAGACTGGTTAAAAAAACACATATTTAATCCATTTAGAATTCAGGCTGTAACACAACAAAATGTGGAATAAGTTGACAGGTATGAATACTTTCTGAATGCACTGTATGGTACCAGCCTACTACTGTACTATTACCAATAGTATACTCCTGTACTTTTACTACTATTCTATTTTATATTGCTGCTACTATACCATACGGTAATATGCTATAATGATAGAATAATAATAATAATAAATAAATACATAAAATACAAATTGTATCCCTTATTTTACCAAGTGAGTTGACTGAGAATACATTCTCATTTCCAGCAACAACTTGGGGAAAGTTACAAAACATAGTAAACATATATATTTAACCTACAAAATACTGTATATAAGCAAGTAAAGGTGCTTGTGGAATGTAGACCATTCCACAAGCAAGGTGCAAAATAGCTAAAGGCAGATTTACCTAACTGTCGAGATCGAAGGGATCTCCAGAGTTAGCCATCCCTGACACCGTGTCTGATAGCTTGTATTTCTGTAGACTAACAGAGAAGTTAGATATGGTAGTAGTTTACGCATGGCTTTATAAACAATGTATCGATCTACAAGACTTCAAAGAGGGCCAGCCTACGTTCTGACACAGAATGCAGTGATGTGTGCTGAAACTATCGCCCGTAATAAAGCGTAATGCACTATTATCAACTGCATCCAGTAGCTTCAATGCAGTGGTAGCTGCATTCATACAGCAATGCTATTTTTACTTGTTATTATTATTTGTTATTCACTATGTACTTATTCCTTGTGTCACTATTATAATTTTTTTAACTCTACATTGTTGGAAAAGGACCCCTCACTGTTGTTTATGAAACATGTGACAAATAACTGTTAAGATGGCGCCGTAACCGGATGGCCGCCGTTTTGAAAGCCCCGAACCAATTGAGCTATTTTCAGATTATTTTGTTGTTTATTTTTACTTTATTTTCGCTAAATGTATCTGCTATTATTTCATACAACTGACAATAACTTTTGAACATCAGATCAGCAGATACTTACCGCAATTCCAGCTTCAACTTCGACTCATCTGTCCTGGGCTCTCGTTGTAATTCTGACCCAATTTTCGGGCTACCCATGAGGAATCGCCAGCGTTACAGAGGCAAGGGGGGGGGGGGTCCTGGTAAGATTAAGGCGAAAGGAAAACCCACCACCTCTTCCCTCCATTCTATTGGCCAATATACAGTCACTCGATAATAAGATGGATGACCTCCAGTTGCGGATTTGCTACCAACAGGACTCTCGAAACTGCAATATTATTTGCTTTTCTGAAACATGGCTCTCGGACAATTGACCGGGCGGACACAACAGTGGAGTCGTTTAAATCGGGGGGGGAGGCGTTTGCCTCTACATCAACCCCAACTGGTGTGCTGACTCCAGTGCGGTGGAAGTGTCGACCCACTGTTCACCCATCTTGGAATACCCGATGGTCAAATACATTCCACCTCAGGACAAGAAAAAGAACAAGCTCACACTTAATAAATTGCACAAGGCTATAAACAAGCATTAAAACCTACATCCAGGGGCTGCTTTTCTGGTTGCCAGCTATTTTAATTCTGCATCACTAAGACGTGATGCCCAACATCCATCAACATGTCTCCAATGCCACTAGGGGCAATAAAGTCCTACACCACTGTCTTTCTACACACACGCAAGCATACAGTGGTTCATCAATTAAAAGTTTAGAGCTTATGCCACGACCGTTTGTGGTTGTTGATGGCAGATTGTGATAAATTGCGTCATTCTGTCATTGCACCACACTATCACAAGGAGGAGTTAGAACGCTGATCTATCAATAGTCTAAACTGTGGCACAAATGTACTACCTTTTCGTAGATTAATGGAGGTGTGAATGTTTCAGTCCGAGAGTCTCTCTTCTCTGGCACTAGAGTCCTGCATCAGGCATTTTTTTTTGCCTGATGCAGGTCCTGGAGTTGAGAGAGAACTTGGGTAAATACAATGGCACAGTTAGACTTGAAATGTGGACTGACAATTTTCCAAAAATAGGCATGGTGGGCTTTTGGTTTCTCAAATAAATAACAAACTGTCTTTATTTACCACAGTGTGAAAGAGTAATAGGCCCTCTATATAAAGTGAGTTTCTGAAGCACGGAATCCTTCTTTGCATATGTGAAGAAAAAACTGAATGAAAAAGAGTCGATTGAGGATAGGGAGGGGAGAAAGGTTGCCCATATTTTCAAGACCTGAGCTACAAAATGTATTTATGTACTAGTTCATTTAGGCAATTTAATATATTTGTTTTGGCTTGTCCTATTTAGTAGGCTATTTCGCAGCATAAAGCTGTTTTTGTCAGCATAAAGCAGTATTTGTCAGCATAAAGCTGAGTGACTCACTCATTCATGGCTTTGGATCAAAATAAATAAGTCTTACCTTGTTTCAAAGTACCCTAAACAAAATCCGACCATAGGCTAAACATTTCCTCATTAACATTATGCCATTGAAACCAGCATTTTCTCTTGTTCTGTTGGTTTTCAAATAAACTTTATTTTCGATGTGTGGAAGCCAAACACACAATCCTAATCATATTAACAACCCACGCTAGGTCTTCCCTCTTATTAAATTTCTCACAAATATTGTTATCTCGGTCACATCAAACCATTCGCATTTGAGGAGCCGGTGGGCTTTGGGAGAATAGTGCACTTTGAGAATGTGTTTTTCCGGCAGTTGCATTTTTGGAACCTCTGCGCACATAGCCAACTGCGGTGTGCGATTGCAGCACTTAAAATGTGAAGAAATAATAGTCAACATTTTAAGCTAAACATTTTGATCTGTTGTATCTGCCTTCTGGGTGTGGCTTTTTAATTACAGGGTTTGTATGAATTTTGTATCTATTGTCCCAGAACTGTCCCAGTCTGTTTTGAACAACCCAGTACATCTTTTTTTTATTATCCCCGGGATGGCGGGGATATCGTCGAGCGCTGAGACACTGTAGCAACTGTTGTTAGTTTATCGTATTGAATTCTGTCTATTGTACTTTGTATAAAACAATTATTGATGTGTCTGTTTAAAGTGCTCATTTATGTTTTCTACTAATTTGCGCCTGTGTCATCTCGTTCTCGACCATAGGACTGCTTGGAAAATATAAGTTCTCAAAGGAATTCTCTGTTGTGCGAGTTGTCTAGGCCTGTTTTCAGTTGTTTTGCCTATATAGTTTGGTATAATGCTCTTTATTTGGACATACAGTTAATCCTTTTTGCCTATTCTTGGACTCAAACGTTAGCTTTTTTTGGTAAATATCTTCATCACATATTCACTGCTCTTAGCCTATAATAAAACCTTAATTCCATCTTTATCGAACCAACTGCACACCCTCTGCATAAGCTATCTTTTTGTTAAATGTTATGTTTCTGTTTCTCTGTTCATTGTTTCTCTGTTCCTTGTTTCTCTCTTCTTGTGCCGCAGTTGTTTTAAGAACGTGATGGTATAGCAATAGCCTAATAAACTTGACATTAACTTGAATCTTCTCTCTTCAATTTACCGACTTACAAAATCACCTGTAGTCTAGTAAAGCATATTGTTTTTTATTATTTACAGTACAATTTAGCTAATAATATTTATTATATTTTACGTTTTAAAGTCTCTAGTACAACCAATTTTACAAACAGTCAAATGCATTATGGAATTCAATCACTTGACATGTTGCAGTTTATTAATTATTCAAGGCTCCCTTTGTTATTTACTTTTTAACTAAAATGCTTTACTGTATTTAAAGACATGGATGACTTGTACGCCATGTGATATCATGCACAAATGAATGAATGGTTGATCAATATACTGTATATTGGAAGTAGGCCTTTATGCCAATTAGTAAGTTATGCTAAAACAGCTAACAGGACACTTAGGCCTACAGCTCCATGTCATTTCAATAACTTAGCTTCTCAGAGATGCCCTCTGAGGGTCGAACTAGCACTAATGACAACAATGGCTGACAGTAAAATACTATGATATCCTGCACTCCAACTTGCCATACCATTCCGCAGGAAATAGGGGGTGAACACGCCCCCATCCACATCAATAGGGCTGCAGTGGAGCAGGTTGAGAGCTTCAAGTTCCTCGGTGTCCAAATCACAAAAGACTTAAAATGGTCCAAACACACAGCGCCTCTTACCCCTCAGGAGGTTGAAAAAGTTTGGCATGGGCCTTCAAATCCACAAAAAGATCCACAGCTCTACCATTGAGAGCCTCTTGACTGGATGCATTTCTGCCTGGTATTACAATAGCACCTCCCTCAATCGCATGGCACTACAGAGGGTGTTGCGGACAGCCCAGTACATCACTGGGGCCGAGCTCCCTGCCATCCAGGACATCTATATCAGGCGGTGTGGTAGGAAGGCCCGGAAAATCGCTAAAGACTCCAACCACCCAAGCCATAGACTATTCTCTCTACTTCCACACGGCAAATGGTACGGGTGAATCAAGTCTTGCACTAACAGGCTCTTGAACAGCTTCTATCCCCAAGCAATAAAACTGATAAATAGCTAACAAAATAGCTACACAGACTATCTGAGTTAACCTTGTATCTTTATTGACTTTTTATTTGTATTTTTGTCTCTATGCACACTCACAGGGCCCTACACACTCACGTTCACTCCATCATCTGCTCACTCACACGTAATATGCACATACATTTATACTGACTCTAAACACACACACACCAACTCACATACAAGCTGCTTCTACTCTCTTTATCTTATATACTGTCTTCTAGTAACCTTACTAGAAGTGTGTGCCTGTATGCATGTGTCTGCGCCAATGTTTGTGTTGCTTCACAGTCCCCGCTGTTCTATAAGGCGTTTTTTAATCAGTTTTTTAAATCTAATTTTATTGCTTGCGTCAGTTACTTGATGTGGAATAGAGTTCCATGTAGTCATGGCTCTATGTAGTACTGTGTGCCTCACATAGTCGGTTCTGGACTTGGGGACTATGAAGAGACCTCTTGTGGCATGTCTTGTGGGGTATGCATAAGTGTCTGAGCTGTGTGCCAGTAGTTTAAACAGACAGCTCGGTGCATTCAACATGTCAATACCTCTCATAAATAAAATTTGTGATGAAGTCAATGTCTCCTCCACTTTCAGCCAGGAGAGATTGACATGCATATTATTAATGTTATCTCTCTGTGTACATCCAAGGGCCAGCCGTGCTGCTCTGTTCTGAGCCAATTGCAAAAAGTAATTTTTTGTGGCACCTGACCCCACAATTGAACAGTAGTCAAGGTGCAACAAAACTGGGGCCTGTAGGACCTGCCTTGTTGATAGTGTTGTTAAGAAGGCAGAGCATCGCTTTATTATAGACAGACTTCTCTCCATCTTAGCTACTACTGCATCAATATGTTATGATCATGACAGTTTACAATCTAGTGTTACTCCAAGCAGTTTAGTCATCTCAACTTGCTCAATTTCCACATTATTTATTACAAGATTTAGTTGAGGTTTAGGGTATAGTGAGTGTTTTGTTCCAAATACAATGCTTTTAGTTTTAGAAATATTTAGGGATAACTTATTCCTTGCCGCCCACTCTGAAACTAACTGCAGCTCTTTGTTGAGTGTTGCAGTCATTTCAGTCGCTGTAGTAGCTGACGTACGTGCATGTGACATTAAAACACTTGAAAATAAAATTGGATTTGATATCGCCATAGTCTAAGACTGGAATGAATGTCTGACTGAATGATTTGTTTTCTGCTATTTAATGATAATGTCTTAAAACTTCTTAGGGATAGCCCACTTTTATCAATTTTTGCCTAAATGACATACCCAAATCTAACTGCCTGTAGCTCAGGCCCTGAAGCAAGGATATGCATATTCTTGGTACCATTTGAAAGGAAACACTTTGACGTTTGTGGAAATGTGAATTTAATGTAGGAGAATATAACACAATAGATCTGGTAGAAGAAAATACAAAGAAAAAAACAACCGATCTTTTTCAACTACTACATTTGAAATGCAAAAGAAAGGTCATAGTTCTAGCCATCACTCTTGTTGTAATTCCGATAGTGTCCACAAGATGGCAGCAGTGTATGGGCAAAGTAACTTGAAGTATGAGTGAACAACAAGACTTTTAGTGTGAAGTCCCCAGGTACATTTGGGCAAATCGTGAAGGAGACATTCACATTCATATTCCATTTTTCTGCAAGAATATTGTCACATCTGTATACTTGGACTTTGATTTAGCTTTCCAAGTATTTGTAGCCATATTATAAGTTCAACATTTGCAAAACAATCAGTTTTCCTAACTTCATAATTCTGAATATCCTTCTAATTTCTGTCCAAAATGAAAAGGCATGCTGTCGTACAAGGTTAGTAGCTACATTTTACGACATATATATATATGGTTTACTCCCATAAAGCCCATCTCATTGGCTATCTAGCTAGATTTGTTTGAACCCGATTGTTGCTTATTTGACAAAGATACAGTTGTTCAACTGATGGCCGCCCGCGTCATTGGTGTGCCATGAAGGCATCACTCTCTGACCAAATATGGTGTCCTATAGGATATACTACACCCCCAATTAAATAGTGAAGTCTTGTTACCTTCTAGAATCTCTGAGGAATAGATTTGAATGTGATTTGACTCGTTGAAACAACATTTAGGGTGAGATTTTCACAGATTCCTTTCTTTGCAAATTGAACGAGTGGAAATACAAAATCGATTGTGCATGATATATGGACCTTTTCAGGATATGAAAAATTATTTTATCTAACAAAATGACACTTCATGTTATCTCTGGGACCATTTGGATGATAAATCAGAGCAAGATTTCAGAATGTAAGTACACATTTCACCTTCAGAGGTGAATTTATCAAATCTACTCCAGTGAAAAAAGTTTTTTGTTGATAGGAGCTCTCCTCAAACACTAGCATGGCATTTTTTCCCCGCAGTAATAGCTACTGTAAATTGGACAGTGCAGTTATATTAACAAGAATTTAAGCTTTCAGACGATATTTGTTGTACCGACATTTGTTGTTTCTCTAAAATCTGCGATCTTGACATAACGCGCTGCATGATTTACAACTGTCCCATTGACGGAACGCCGATTTAACTCTTCAACATGCTTTTTGAAGGAAAGCCTATCATCAATCCACATGCCTAGATATTTACTGTGTAAGTGGGGACACAATCAGTGAAGGCACCATCTAATGTACGTATGCATAAATCATTAGATATATTTTTAAGTTATTTGGAAAATAACATATAATTGGTTTTTACCTGCGTTAAGTACCAATTTCAGTTCAAGAAAGACTTTCCTTGTTTTCCGGTTCCAGTGGCATGCATTGAAACACGTGACCTTTTTGTGGCTTTTGTGGCATATTACTATGAATTAATGGACTTATTTCCTAAAACTTGTCAATACAAAACATCATTAAGGTGTGGGACATTCATTGTGTGATAAGAAATAACTAGCAGGTCTATTTCTCTCTAACAGCTAGAATTTGTCCATCCATAATTCAAATCAAATCAATTTTTATTAGTCACATTCTCTGAACCTTACAGTGAAACGCTAACTTACAAGCCCTTAATCAACAATGCAGTTTTAAGAAAAAAAGTAAAGAAAGTATTTACAAAAATAAACTAAAGTAAATAAAAAGTAAAAGAAACAAAAAATATATATAAGGTAAGAAAAACGTAAAAATCACAAATAATTAAGGAGCAACAATAAAATTACAATAGCGAGGCTATATACAGGGGGTGCCGGTACAGAGTCAATGTGCGGGGGCACCAGTTAGTCAAGGTAATTGAGGTAATATGTACATGTAGGTAGAGGTAAAGTGACAATGCATGGATAATAAACAGAGTAGCAGCAGCGTAAAAAGGGGGTGTGTGGGGACAATTCAAATCGTCCGGGTAGCGTTTTGATTAGCTGTTCTTGGGGGTAGAAGCTGTCAAGAAGCCTTTTGGACCTAGACTTGGCGCTCCAGTACCACTTGCCGTGCGATAGCAGAGAGAACAGTCTATGACTAGGGTGGCTGGAGTCTTTGGCAATTTCTGGGGCCTTCCTTTGACACCACCTGGTATAGAGGTCCTGGATGGCAGGAAGCTTGGCCCCAGTGTTGTACTGGGCCGTACGCACTACACACTTTGTAGTGCCTTGCGGTCGGAGGCAGAGCAGTTGCCATACCAGGCAGTGATGCAACCAGTCAGGATGCTCTCGATGGTGCAGCTGTAGAACCTTTTGAGGATCTGGGGACCCATGTAAAATGTTTTTAGTCTCCTGAGGTGGAATAGGCATTGTTGTGCCCTCTTCATGACCGTCTTGGTGTTTGGACCGTGATAGTTTGTTGGTGATGTGGACACCAAGGAATTTGCAGTTCTCAACCTGCTCCAATACAGCCCCGTCGATAAGAATGGGGGCATGCTCGGTCCTCCACAATCATCTCCTTTGTCTTGATCATTTTTAGGGAGAGGTTGTTATCCAGGTGTCTGACCTCCTCCCTATTGGCTGTCTCATTGTTGTCGGTGATCAGGCCTTCCACTGATGTGTTGTCGGTAAACTTAATGGTGTAGGAGTTGTGCTTGGCCATGCAGTCATGGGTAAACAGGGAGTACAGGAGGGGACTGAGCATGCACCCCTGAGGGAACCCTGTTTTGAGGATCAGTATGGCAGATGTGTTGTTACCTAACCTTACCACCTAGGGGCGGCCCGTCAGGAAGTCCGGGATCCAGTTGTATAGGAAGGTGTTTAGTCCCAGGGTCCTTAGCTTAGTGATGAGCTTTGAGGGCACTATGGTGTTGAATGCTGAGCTGTAGTCAGTGAATAGCATTCTCACGTAGGTGTTCCTTTTGTCCAGGTGGGAAAGGGCAGTGTGGAGTGTAATAGAGATTGCATCATCTGTGGATCTGTTGGGGCGGTATGCAAATTTGGGTGGGTCAAGGGTTTCAGGGATAATGGTGTTGATCTGAGCCATGACCAGCCTTTCAAGGTACATCATTGCTACAGATGTGAGTGCTATGGGTCGGAAGTCATTTAGGCAGGTTACCTTGGTGTTCTTGGGCACAGAGACTACGGTGGTCTGCTTGAAACATGTTCGTATTACAGACTCAGGGACAGGTTGAAAATGTCAGTGAAGACACTTGTCAGTTGATCAGCGCATGTTCGGAATACAGGTCCTGGTAATCCGTCTGGCCCTGCGGCCTTGTGAATGTTGGTCTGTTTAAAGGTCTTACTCACCGGTTACAGAGAGCGTGTTCACACAGTCGTCCGGAACAGCTGATGCTCTCATGCATGCTTCAGTGTTGCTTGCCTCGAAGCGAGCATAGAAGTTATTTAGCTCATCTGTTAGGCTCGTGTCACTGGGCAGCTTGCGGCTGTGCTTCCCTTTGTAATCCATAATAGTTTGCAAGTGCTGCCACACTCCGACGAGCATCAGAGTCGTTGTAGTGCGATTCAATCTTAGTCCTGTATTGACTCTTTGCCTGTTTGATGGTTCATCAGAGGGCATAGCGGGATTTCATTGATAGCGGCAGCTATACCCTTTTGCTCAGTGCGGAAATTAACTGTAATCCATGGCTTCTGGTTTGGGTATGTACATACTGTCACTGTATGGACGACTTCATCAATGCTCTTATTGATGAAGCCAGTGGCTGATGTGGTGTACTCCTCAATGCCATCGGAAGAATCCCGGAACATATTCCAGTCTGTGCTAGCAAAACAGTCCTGTAGCTTAGCATCTGCGTCATCTGACCACTTCCTTAGTGAGTCACTGGTGCTTCCTGCTTTAGTTTTTGCATGTAAGCAGGAATCAGGAGGATAGATTTATGGTCAGATTTGCCAAATGGAGGGCGAAGGAGAGCTTTGTACCACTCTCTGTGTGTGGAGTACAGGTGGTCTATCGTTTTTTTCCCCTCTGGTTGCACATTTAACATGCTGGCAGAAATGAGGTAAAATGGATTTATGTTTCCCTGCATTAAAGTCCCTGGCGTCTGGATGAGCATTTTCTTGTTTGCTTATGGCATTATACAGCTTGTTGAGTGCCGTCTTAGTGTCAGCATTGGTTTGTGGTGGTAAATAGATAGCTACGAAAAATATAGATTAAAACTCTCTTGGTAAATAGTGTCGTCTACAGGTTATCATGAGATACTCTACCTCAGGCGAGCAAAACCTTGAGACTTTCTTAATATTAGATTTTGTGCATCGGCTGTTTTTTACAAATAGACATAGACCGCCACCCCTTGTCTTACTGGAGGCAGCTGTTCTATCCTGCCGATGCACCGAAAACCCAGCCAGCTATTTGTTATCCATGTCTTCGTTCAGCCACGATTCGGTGAAACATAAGATATTACAGTTTTTAATGTCACGCTGGTAGGTTAGTCTTGATAGGAGCTCATCCATTTTGTTATCCAATGATTGCACGTTGGCTAACAGGACTGATGGTAACAGGACTGATGGTCGGGTACCTCCCAGATATCTCTGTCTCTTCTTCATACGAATGACGGGGATTTGCGGGTGTCTGAAGTAAATCCTTTGTGTCCAACTCGTTAAAGAAAACATCTTTGTCCAGTACGAGGTGAGTAATCGCTGTCCTGATATCCAGAAGCTCTTTTCGGTTATAAGAGACGGTAGCAGAAACATTATGTACAAAATAAGTTACAAATAACGCGAAAAAACACACACAATAGCACAATTGGTTAGGAGCCCGTAAAACGGCAGCCATCTCCTCTGGCACCATCATAGTCAACTGTGGGGATATAGCAGAATGCTGTGGTAGCCATGCTGGTTAAGTGTGCCTTGAATTCTAAATAAATCACTGACAGTGTCACCAGCAAAGCACCCCCACACCATCACACCTCCTCCTCCATGCTTCACGGTGGGAACCACACATGCGGAGATCATCCGTTCACCTACTTTGCGTCTCACAAAGACACGGTGGTTTGAACCAAAAATCTCAAATTTGGACTCATCAGACCAAAGGACAGATTTCCACCGGTCTAATGTCCATTGCTCGTGTTTCTTGGCCGAAGCAAGTCTCTTTTTCTAATTGGTGTCCTTTAGTAGTGGTTTCTTTGCAGTAATTTGACCATGAAGGCCTGATTCACGCAGTCTCCTCTAAACAGTTGATGTTGATATGTGTCTGTTACTTGAACTCTGTGAAGCATTTATTTGGGCTGCAATTTCTGAGGCTGGTTACAATAATGAACGTATCCTCTGCAGCAGATGTAACTCGAGGTCTTCCTTTCCTGTGGTCCTCATGAGAGCTAGTTTCATCATAGCCTTTTTTGGTTTTGCGACTGCACTTGAAGAAACGTCCAAAGTTCTTGAAATATCCCACATTGACTGACCTTCATGTCTTAAAGTAATGATGTCGTTTCTGATTACTTATTTGAGCTGTTTTTGCCATAATTTGGACTTTTACCAAATAGGGCTATTTTCTGTATACCACCCCTACCTTGTCACAACACAACTGATATGCTCAAACACATTAAGAAGGAAAGAAATTGCACAAATTAACTTTTAAGAAGTCACACCTGTTAATTTAAATTTATTCCAGGTGACTACCTGATTTATTTTAATTTTTTATTTTAACTTTATTTAACCAGGTAGGCCAGTTGAGAACAAGTTCTCATTTACAACTGCGACCTGGCCAAGAAAAAACAAAGCAGTGCGACAAAAACAAAAACACAGAGTTACACTTAAACAAACGTACAGTCAATAACACAAAAGAAAATAAAAATCTATATACAGTGTGTGCAAATGTAGAAGAGTAGGGAGGTAGGCAATAAATAGGCCCTAGAGGTGAAAATAATTACAATTTAGCATTAATACTGGAGTGATAGATGTGCAGATGATGATGTGCAAGTAGAGATACTGGGGTGAAAAAGAGCAAGAGGGTAAGTAATAATATGGAGATGAGGTAGTCGGGTGTGATATTTACAGATTGTCTGTGTACAGGTACAGTGATCGGTAAGCTGCTCTGACAGCTGATTCTTAAAGTTAGAGAGGGAGATATAAGACTCCAGCTTCAGAGATTTTTGCAATTTGTTCCAGTCATTGGCGGCAGAGAACTGGAAGGAAAGGCAGACAAAGGAAGTGTTGGCTTTGGGGATGCAATATATCTGCTGGAGCGTGTACTGTGAGTGGGGGTTGCTATGATGACCAGTGAGCTGAGGTAAGGCGGGGCTTTACCTAGCAAAGACTTATAGATGACCTGGAGCCAGTGGGTTTGGCGACGGATATGTAGTGAGAGCCAGCCAACGAGTGCATACAGGTCGCTATGGTGGGTGTATGGGCTTTGGTGACAAAATGGATGGCACTGTGATAGACTACATCCAGTTTGCTGAGTAGAGTGTTCGGGGCTATTTTGTAAATGACATTGCTGAAGTCAAGGATCGGTAGGATAGTCAGTTTTACGAGGGTATGTTTGGAGGCATGAGTGAAGGAGACTTTGTTGCGAAATAGGAAGCCGATTCTAGATGTAATTTTGGATTGGAGATACTTAATGTGAGTCTGGAAGGAGAGTTTACAGTCTAACCAGACACCTAGGTATTTGTGGTTATCCACATATTGTAGGTCAGAACCATCCAGAGTAGTGATGCTAGTCGGGCGGGAGGGTGCGGGCAGCAATCGGTTGAAGTGCATGCACTTAGTTTTACTAGCATTTAAGCATTTAAGAGCAGTTGGAGGCCACGGAAGGAGTGTTGTATGGCGTTGAAGCTCGATTGGAGGTTTGTAGCACAGTCCAAAGAAGGGCCAGATGTATACAGAATGGTGTCGTCTGCGTAGAGGTGGATCAGAGAATCACCAGCAGCAAGAGCGACATCATTGATATAGACAGAGAAAAGAGTCGGCCCAAGAATTGAACCCTGGGCCCCCATAGAGACTGCCAGAGGCAGTTTAAAAAGTCTGAATACTTTCCAAAGGCACTGTATGTGCCTTATTATAGGCAAGTTAACCCTGTTTTCTAAAAATTCCTATCAGATTTTGTAACCAGTGCCTTATGGGTTCTACAGTATCCTATAGGATTTTATTTAATGTTATAGGAATCCAATGCAGGAATCTAATCAAAAAATCTTATCAGAGGATTATATAGGATTATATCCTACAGGATAGGTTCCAAAATCTGGTAGGATCAGACATTAGATTTTTAAAATTGGAATCCTATAGGATTTTTTGACTGGGGAAACATTAAAGATCCACCACTATATGTTACAGTAGGTATGGAGTTATTTTCTCCTTATGAATTTTTATTCCGAGCCCAAACCCATTACTGATTTCTATTTTCAAGTCATCCAACAAATGTAAATGCCTGGAGTTTGCTAAATGGCATAAGGGCTTTGATTGGAACTGGTGCTTTGGTCAGATGACCTGAAAATGTAGCTCTTTGGCCACGCACATTGCTGCTGGGTTTGGCCTCAAAATGAGAATGCATTAGCAGAAAATATCTCCATACCTAATGTATAAATTCAGCAAAAAAATAAATGTCCTCTCATTGTCAACTGCATTTATTTTCAGCAAACTTATTAACATGTGTAAATATTTGTATGAACGTAACAAGATTCAACAACTGAGGCATAAACTGAACAAGTTCCACAGACATGTGACTAACAGAAATGGAACAATGTGTCCCTGAACAAAGGGGGTGTCAAAAGTAACAGTCAGTATCTGGTGTGGCCACCATCTGCATGAAGTACTGCAGTGCATCTCCTCCTCATGGACTGCATCAGATTTGCCAGTTCTTGCTGTGAGATGTAACCCCACTCTTCCACCAAGGCACCTGCAGGTTCCGGACATTTCTGGGGGGAATGGCTCTAGCCCTCACCCTCCGATCCACCAGGTCCCAGACTTGCTCAATGGGATTGAGATCTGGGCTCTTCATTGGCCATGGCAGAACACTGACATTCCTGTCTTCCAGGAAATCACGCCCAGAACAAGCAGTATGGCTGGTGGCATTGTCATGCTGGAGGGTCATGTCAGGATGAGCCTGCAGGAAGGGTACCACTTTAGGGAGTAGGATGTCTTCCCTGTAACGCACAGCGGTGAGATTGCCTGCAATGACAACAAGCTCAGTCCGATGATGCTGTGACACACCGTCCCAGAACATGACGGATCCTCCACCTCCAATTCGATCCCGCTCCAAAGTACAGGCCTCGGTGTAACGCTCATTCCTTCGACAATAATTGCAATTCCGACTATCACCCCTGGTGAGACAAAACCGTGACTCGTCAGTGAAGAGCACTTTTTGCCAGTCCTGTCTGGTCCAGCGACTGTGGGTTTGTGCCCATAGGCGACGTTGTTGCCAGTGATGTCTGGTGAGGACCTGCCTTACAACAGGCCTACAAGCCCTCAGTCCAGCCTCTCTCAGCCTATTGCGGACAGTCTGGTCACTGATGGAGGGATTGTGCATTCCTGGTGTAACTCGGACAGTTGTTGTTGCCATCCTGTGCCTGTCCCGAAGGTGTGATGTTCGGATGTACCGATCCTATGCAGGTGTTGTTACACGTGGTCTGCCACTGCTAGTTAGCTAGCTTTTTAGGTTAGCGAGCCTCTAGCTTAGCAAGTAAAACTCCAGTAGTATTAATACACTCTGTATTCATCCTTGATCATTCAATTCCATTGCAGAAGAGGGAGGAGGAGAGTGGATTGTCCTCCGCCTCGTCGTAGCTAGCTCTGCTGTGCTCTGTAGCAATTTAGCGAAATTACCCTCGCTTTTTAGGTTTGTTGACACAACTTGCAGAGTGTGGGCTGTGACTGAGATAGTATGGCCTGTGCACACAGAGGATGGTGGAGATGTGCACGATTGGTTAATCAATATTTATAAGGAGCCATATTGTAAGTCGGTGTTTGGAGGGTGAAACTAACCAAGCCTTTCCGCACAAGGACCGGAATGACTTTGAAATAGTGGCAGCAACTTCCTCTGGAGGGGTCCTTTAAGTAGATTAATAAAGAGTATTTGGCCCGACGCTGTTGCCGCTTTGCTAATTGACGGTTTGATGTGGAGACCACAACCCACTTCACCTCTCTCTATTTCTATCTCTCAGTTTCTAACCCTCTCTCTCGCCCTCCCTCCCCCTCTCTCTCGCTCCCTATTTTTGCCTCCTCTCTCTCCCTTTCTCAATGTCTCTCTCAATCCTTCTCTCTTTCTCTCATCCCTCTCTTTCATTTCCTTTACGCTTTTGTTGAGATTGCGAAGTCAAGGTCTTCTCACCCATTTTAATGACTCCTCTTGTGTGTTACAAGAAATTAATTGATATTCTTACAAGCAAACAGCTAGGTGCTCATTTATCAATAGGTGTCAGTTTCTCCCGCCATAAAAATGTACTTTAATTTCCTCCTTCCTTCCTTGCTCCAGTCACTCTGAGTGCCCATTGCTTTAAATGCTTGACATTTAACATTTTGTGTACAGTTCAAATGCTCAAAGAGCTCCTGTGATGAGGTGATGAACACTGCCTTGCCTGCAAAGCAGAATAAATTGACAAATATCCCTGAGAGATATGCCAGAGATAAACCTCTACATGCAAATGAAAAAAGAGATATATTACCACAGACATGAACAATACACTGAGTGTACAAAACATTATGAACATAATGTTCTTTCCATGACATAGACTGACCAGGTGAATCCAGGTGAAAGCTATGATCCTATATTCACTTGGTAAATCCACTCAATCAGTGTAGATGAAGGGGAGGAGACAGGTTAAATAAGAATTATTAAGCCTTGAGACAATTGAGACATGGATTATGTATGTGTGCAAGACAAAATATTTTTAAGTGCCTTTGAACGGGGTATTTTAATAGGTGCCAGGCGCACTGGTTTGTATCAAGAACTGCAATGCTGCTGGGTTTTTCACGCTCAACAGTTTCCCTTGTGTATCAAGAATGGTCCACCACCCAAAGGACATCCAGCAACTTGACACAACTGTAGGAAGCATTGGAGTCAACATGGGCCAGCATCCCTGTGGAACACTTTCGACACCTTGCAGAGTCCATGCCCTGACGAATTGAAGCTGTGGTGCAACCCAATATTAGGAAGGTGTTCTTAATGTTTTGTGCACTCAGTGCATTTTGCCCTTGATGATGAATTTATTATGTGATGATACATTTAGTAAATATTGTTAACACTCACATTATTTTTTCTCTCTCCTGTTTGTGAGACATTAAACTCTTCTCCCCAATGGTAGCATCCCAAATGGTATCCCATTCCCTTTATAGTGTACTACTTTTGACCAGGGCCCATAGGCCTCTGCTCAAAAGTAGTACACTATTTCGGGAACAGGGTGCCATTTGGGACACAAACCTAATAGTTTACGTCTGGATGGTAAACGTTGTGGAAAGAATGGTGTTTATCCCATCTCCCCATGCAGTGGTTAGTCAAATGGACTAACTCAGGAGCACCCTGAGACCCACACCACCACACTGGACGTCTTGCTGTGACCTGACTGATTGCACATCATACTGAGGGGCAGCAGAGAACATTGGAATATTTGATTTCTTGTCAGGCGACTGAGCATAACTAAAACCTTCAATAACCCAATAACCTGTTTGAGACGTCCATGCCTCATCCCTCTGCCCCCCCCCCCTCCCCACCACCACCACCCACGTCCAACCTCAATCCCCAAAAATAGCTAGTTAAAAAGGAAGAAGGTACAACTTAAAAGTTAATGTCATCATAATAAAGGTGAAACTTAAATTGTTCACAGAAAAGCAAATATCATTCATATTAATGGTAAAAAATAGCCCGTCTTCAATTGGAACCTTGTGTTACTCGTTTTACGCTCCATGCCGTGATGAGTCCTAAGTAAGTAACTAAAGGTAATAATACGAGCAAATCTAGAGTGGTAAATCTAGTGGTGGCATGCGTTGATGTGTTGCTAGTATCGGTTGGTATACTTTGCATTTTGTCCCATATTTAATACAGTTGTCAAAAAGGAATGCCTACCAAAGCGATTGACAACAAACGGCTAAGCCTGAGGGTATATCAGCAGGTTTCTCAACATATGGTTTGAACCTGCAACACTGCAGTCATCTGATCTGCCTAAACTATCCTGTCATACTGTAGCCTCAAAAACATGCCGCAATAGAGGGGTTTAGTTTAACTCTAGCTAAACCCTCTCGCAATGCTCAGATACCAAATTAGGCCCTGGCTCCATTTACAACTTCTGGTTCCTGTTTAATCATGTATATCCTTCCAGTATGCTAAGGACTGTACATTATAGTTTCTGATATTTATTTCATAGCATCATGCTTCTTCTTAGAAACAAATAGACGTTTCTCCTGCTGAGAAATGTAATATTAAAAACAGCTCTGTAAAATAAATAAGTAGAAAGACCAGTATCCATATTTACAACGGAGACATGGTGTGAGATTAGAAAATAAATTAGAGGCTCATCTGACATACTTAGAGAAATGATGTACAATGAGGCAAAAACTGCTTTGGGATATTTTGATCAAATGATTAATGAGTATAATAAATACATAATTTACTCGCCTGGCCGTAAACTATTTATCTGAAATGAATGCACCCAGCATTTGGTTTTCATAGCTCAGCACTTAGAAGGGTTTTAAGCAAAGTATTTTGGAAATAACCAGCAGCTGTCAGCTTTTATTCAGAGAGAGATGGAAATTGTTCTTGTGCTCAGAGAAGTGTAAATGTCAATAACTCGAAAAGGGGGTTTTATGATTAATTCAAACCTGATAAGATATCATTACACTTTTTAAGGATATCGACCGTCTCAGAGAGGCGTTGAATGAATAAAAAAGCATTTTTCTTCTCCACTTCATTAGTTTGTGCACCCTAAATTGACTCGTCAATATGCCTTTTGCACGAGTCAGCAAGCACATCATAGCAAGAAAACATGACTATTTAATGCCCACGTCCTCCGTCTTCCCAAAGTGATGATTCGCCCTCTTTTGGAATCAAATGAATTTATTAGCACCCAAGTATTTACCAACTTATATTTTCTAAAAGTGTTATACATATACAAAGTGAGCGACAACACTGTGATGATTGTCAAAAGGAGTAGACCAAGGTGCAGCGTGGAAAGTGCTCATATTCATATTTATTGTAACTCAGAACACTCAAACAATATAACAAACCAAGGAAAAACGAACGTCACGTTCTGCAGGCTTACTGAGCTGTACAAAAACAAGATCCCACACTGAAGGAGGGGGAAAAGGGCTGCCTAAGAATGATTCCCAATCAGAGACAATGCTAGACAGCTGCCTCTGATTGGAAACCATACTAGGCCAATCAAAGAAAAAAAACAACAACATAGAAATATGACACAGAATGCCCACCCCATGTCACACCCTGACCTAACCAAACAGAGAAAAACGGCTGTCTCAGGTCAGGGCGTGACAAACACAGCAGGTAGATACTGTATAAAGCACAGAAGACCCAGAACCATAGATATCCTATAAATGATCGGATATAGAATATAGAATATAGTAATTATATATGTAATTCTATGCCGAGAACCTATTATAGACCTAACCATAACATATGTAAGGCACAGAACATCCAACATTAATACTGATCTCATTAGGAATGAGTGCCAAAAACAGGTCAGATTAGCATACATTTGAAGAAGTGATTTCCCATTTACTGTGGATTACTGACTCTCTCACCACTCTCACAAGTAAAAACTGTTGCATTAAAAGCATTTAACCCATTTTGCTTCAACATATTGCACACATCAAAAGGCTGTTTTTGAAAAGAGCTCTGCTCTTTATAACTGCAGGGTACACTTTGTACGTTTTTCCCCCTTACCCACTCCACTCGACCCCCTACCCTTGCCGCGCCTGGCCTGCCACCCTCCACCCTCTGAATAGAGCGAGAGAGTAGAGAGAGAGCAGAGTAGAGCTAGGTGTTAAAACTACAGAAGACGAGTAGAGCCAGAGAAAGATCTTGCAGGTGCCCTGTGGGTATCTTTCAAATTAATCGTCTGGCTGGTCTGTCTTATGTGCAGTTTTGAAACATTAACAACACCTTTGAGAGCGAGGGATGAGGGGGGAGAGAGAGGGGAGTAAGGGAGAGAGTGGGAAGGCAGAGGGAATGAGCAGGACATGGCATGATGGTCTTTAATGTTTTATTGAACAGACACAAATTATTTTGGCCCTGGCCTTTAGTGTTGGTTGGAAGTCAATGAGAAGGCGAGTCGGGGCATGCCATGGGCGCTGAGCGGTGAGCGTGACAAGGAAAGTGTGGGATTGAAGGGTCTTTCTGTCTCTCTGAGGCCTACAGCATGGCTCACAAAGAGAAGTTTTATGGATCAATGATGATGACAAGTTTCCACTTATCACCTAATTACTTTAAATTACAACTCGGTGCTTCAGATTGCTCAGTGAGTCTCAGTTGGAGGAGCACGGTGCTTTCAATGCCAGGGTTGGAGGTTTGATTCCCACTGGGGACCAGTATAGAAATGTATGCACTCACTAATGTAAGTTGCTGTGGATAAGAGCATGACTAAAATGTAAAATGTAAATGACTAAAATGTAAAATGATGAGCAATACAGTAAGCATAGACACCCTGGTCTCATAGACTAGACGTAACATTGTAAATGTAAATCTGTGACACTCAAATTAGGATGATACTGTATGTTACGTATGGTTACAAAAGACAGATGGTTACTTAAGGCAAAAGTGAAAGTAGGGTGGTTGGTCGGGGTGTGTGTATAACGCGAACGTCTAGCAACCAGAGCATTGGGCCAGTAACCAAAAGGTTGATGGATCGAATACCCGAGATGACAAGGTAAAAGTCTGTTGTTCTGCCGCTGAGCAAGGCAGTTAACCCACTGTTCCCCGGGCACTGAAGACGTGGATGTCGATTAAGGCAGCCCCCCGCACCTCTCTGATTCAGAGGGGTTGGGTTAAATGCGGAAGATACATTTCAGTTGAGGGCATTCAGTTGTACAACTGACTAGGTATTCCCCTTTCCCAAAGGTTGCAAGTTTGAATCTCATCAAAGACAATTTTAGCTAATTAGTAACTTTCCAACTACTTACTAATTTGTATCTACTTTGCAACTGCTTAGCATGATAACTAACCCTAACCCTAACCCTTTTAGCTAACTCTTCCCCTAACCCGAACATTAAGCATTTAACCTAACTCTTAAACTTGACCCTAACCTTAACCCTAACCCCTAACCCCTAGCTTAGCTAAAGTTAGCCAGCTAGCTAACGTTAGCCACCTAACTAAAATTCATAACATATACTAAGTTTTGCAAGTTCATAACATATTGAATTTTTTACAAATTCGTAACATATAATACAAATTGTAATTCATAACATATCATACGAAATGAGTAATGGACATCCACAAATGAATACATACCATACCAAACTTAACATATCATACGGAATGGAGTGTCTCAGATTTTCCTTACATAATAATCCAAAATGCTCTGAGACAAGGTTGGCATAAAGTTTACTGTCCAATGGGGATGGCCAAGAGACTGTGGGTAGATGTCGAAATACAGTACCAGTCAAAAGTTTGGACACACCTACTCATTTCAGGGTTTTTCTTTACTACTATTTTACTATTTAAAGGAGTTCCTACATATACTGAGCACTTGTTGGCTGCTTTTCCTTCACTCAGCCAACAAGTGCTCAGTATATGTGGGAACTCCTTCAAGACAGTTGGAAAAGCATTCCTCATGATGCTGGTTGAGAGAATGCCAAGAGCGTGCAAAGCTGTCATCAAGGCAAAGGGAGGCTACTTTGAAGAAACCAAAATATAAAATATATTTTGATGTGTATAACACTTTTTTGGTTACTACATGATTCCATATGTGTTATTTCATAGTTTTGATGTCTTCACTATTATTCGACAATTTAGAAAATAGTAAAAAATAAAGAAAAACCCTTGAATGAGTAGGTGTGTCCAAATTTTTGACTGGTACTGTAGATGATGATAATTTGTCAAGGTTTTTTTTATATAGCAGCTGACCGATGGGACAGATGGGAGATATCTATGGTCAGTTATCAGCCATGGAGAATATTTTCTTTCAAATAAATAAGTGCACTTTAAGCTTTCCGTAGTACATTAACCATCAGTAAGCACTATTTCCGCTGATGGCTGACTGACTGACGGACTGACGGGCTGACTAGTGTTAGTAGATTAATAATTTGTGGTTCTAATTTACTCTCACTGGGTACGTTCCAAATGGCACCCTATTCTCTATATAGTGCATTACTTTACCAGGACCCATTGGACTCTGGTCAAAAGTTGTGCACTTATAAGGAATAGGGTGTCGTTTGGGACGCAGACATTGAGTAACGGAGATGTCCTCTACAAGAGAGTGAGGAGAAGACTCAGGCACTCTAAGCTTTTAAAAATGCATTATATTTATTTAAAAGCCTTCCACTTATTTAAAAGCATGAGACTTATTTAAGTTGCTCTTGGCGAGCCCGTTTATACTACCCTATATGTAGTAAAATGATTTAATTTTTGGTTTGAGAGAGCTCTGATGTTTATTTTTCAATTCTCCTTAGCCCACTTAACGCAAACACATATATTGCATTGGATGCCCCCTTTAATGTCTTATTATCATCTCTTAATAACCCTGACTAAATGACAGCTATATTCAACCCATTAAAAATATCTATTTAAGCAATAAGGCCCGCGGGTGTGTGGTATATGGCCAGTATACCACGGCTAAGGGCTGTTTTTCGGCACTACGCAACGCAGAGCCGCGGTATATTTCCATGTATCACAAGCCCCCGAGGTGCCTTATTGCTATTATAAACTGGTTACCAACATAATTAGAGCAGTAAAAATAAATATACCATGGCTGTCAGCCAATCAGCATTCAGGGCTCGAACCACCCAGTTTATCAATACCCTAAATGCTGATTGGCTGACAGCCGTGGTATATGAGACCGTGGAATAAGGTATGACATAATATGTATTTTTCCTGTTCTAATTACATTGGAAACCAGTTTATAATAGAAATAAGGCACCTCGGGATTTGTGGTATATTGCCAATATACCACGGCTAAGGACTGTGTCCAGGCACTCCGCGTCGTGCTTATGAACAGTCCTTAGCCGTGGTACAGTATATTGGCCATATACCACACTTCCTCGGGCCTTATTGCTTAATTATAATGAGACATTATGAAAGCTCATACATGCTTATAATAAATGATAAAGCATTATACCTGTTGGCTTAGTGTTACCCTACTAGCCGAAATGACATATACACTCTCCTATGTATTTATTTGGACAGTGAAGCTAAAACTTTTATTTTGGCTCAAAACTCCAGCATGGGCATGTAGACTACTGTAAGTATTATTAAGCTGACCCAGGTTGATTAAGCACAGCACAGCACAGTACTAAAAGACAGTGACAGCAGACAGCAGAACCCTTACCTTGGTACTAATTGTTATTCTGTGTCACACCCTGATCGGTTTCACCTGTCTTGTGATTGACTCCACCCCCTCCAGGTGTTGCTTTTTCCCTGGTGTATATATCCCTGTGTTTCCTGTCTCTCTGTGCCAGTTCGTCTTGTATGCCTTTCAAGTCAACTAGCGTTTTTCCCGTACTCCTGCTTGTATTCTCTTTTGCTAGTCCTCCCGGTTTTTGACCCTTGCCCGTTTTCTGGACTCCGTACCCGCCTGCCTGACCATTCTGCCTGCCCTGACCTCAAGCCTGCCTGCCACTCTGTACCTCCTGGACTCTGAACTGGTTTTTACCTTTTGCCTGTCCACGACCATTCTCTTGCCTACCCCTTTTCGATTGTTTAATAAATATCAAGACTCAAACAATCTGCCTCCCGTTTCTGCATCTGGGTCTCGGCTTGTGCCCTTATATACTGAGAGTATTGTCACTAGTTATTCATGATTACAAAAACTCTGCTAATTCCATTAGTGTAACGAGACAGACAAGTTTCCCTCATCACACAGTTATTTCTAATGTGATAATGATACATTTGCATTGCTAATTATTATTTTAAATATTAACTATGTACACCTACAGAAGAACTGTCATTAGCGTTAATGCTCAAGTTGTCAAGAACTCGGATGTGCCTGTTTACGCTACCATACGATTATGGCAGCCCCCGCACATCTCTGATTCAGAGGGTTAAATGAGGAAGACACATTGCAGTTGAATGCATTCAGTTGTACAACTGACTAGGTGTCCCCCTTTCCCTTTACTGTAGGTTTAGTCATCATTACAAGGCTTATTGTTGACAAGCGCACTCCACATGACTTTTGAAAGGCATTTTACGCTTGAGTCGACATCCGTAGCATTTGCTGGGGATTCAATCTCCACGAACGCGAAGGAAATTGTCTGTAAAAGGCACATTGTCGACAGAGCAGTGTACTTGTCGACAATGCGCCTTTAATTGAATCCCGGGTCTAAAGACTGAAAGGCAAAACATTTATGTTGGAGTTTCTATAATGGACGTTTCATTCCAAAACGCTATACCTTGATGGTTTCATTTCAGAGACAAATAATCTAGTTTTTTATGCTATATATCTGCCCCACTTTCAGGGAAAAAAGTAGTACTGTTAGGTTTTACACAGTCAAGTAACATAACAAAATGTTTGATATTGAAATATATACATGATACATTTGTGACATCAATGTTTAAAAAAATGCAATACTATAATATGAGATCTGTTTGTGAAACATTTACATTTTACATTTAGTCATTTAGCATATGCTTTTATCCAGAGTGACTTACAGTAAGTGCACTCATCTTAAGGTAGCTAGGTGAGACAACCACATATCACAGTCAAATAGACAGGATACGAACCCTCCATTCCAGCTAAACATATGGAAGTATAGCGTTTTGCAAAAAACAACATTTTCATACACATCTAAAATCTATTAATAAAAAATCTGAGAACAGTAATATTTTACACACTCATGAAGTTACCCATAAGCAATTATGTCTGATTAAAAACACAGTAACATTTTACATTAAGTTGCCCCTATTAGTATGTAACTACCACTAACTGTGTTAATAACTCAAACCAAAATCGGACCATGAATACACATATAATGCCAGTCACACCCTGTCATTACAATGGTAATTCACAGGTGACTTTCAAACATGTAATCACAAAACATTAGTTATATAATGGAACAAGAAACAGTGTAATAAGTAGTTACACATGTGGAATAACCTGCAGCAAGTGAATGTGTAATTACAATTGTGCAATAACTGATTCCTCTACAACCATATTACCATGTGATTACATAGTAAAACATATGCAACTACTATGTTGTTAACACAGTTGTAACTGTGCTAGTTACATAGTTATAGGGGCAAAGTTTTGCCCAAAAAACAAATGTAAAAAAGTTGTTATAGTATTTTGGAAATAAACTTCAATTGTTTCCCAGTTTATATTATGTACTATAAATTGGGTGGTTCGATCCCTGAATGCTGATTGGCTGACAGCCGTGGTATATCAGACCACATACCCATGGGTATGACAAAACATGTATTTGTACTGCTCTAATTATGTTGGTAACCAGATTCTAATCGCAATAAGACACCTCAGGGGTTTGTGGTATGTGGCCAATATACCACGGCTAAGGGCTGTATCCACGCACTCCGTGTTGCATTGTGCATAAGAACAGCCCTTAGCCGTAGTATATTGGCCATATACCACACCTCCTCTGGCCTTATTGCTTAAGTATCAATTAACAATGTGCATATATCAAGGTAAGTTAGTGTCCATCCTGAACCCTGGTTCTGTAAACAGCAGATAGAAGTGTATTCCCATCTCCACAATGTGTTCTATTAGTGATACACTGCCTGGCTGTGCACAGGGTAGGACAAATGAAAAAGCTGTCCACATGAATGTTTTCTAGTACCAGCACCACTGAATTGTATCAACCAGCTTTGGATTGAGTGCCACCACCAACTGATGGCGAAATAGAGCTTTTGAGCAACTTGCTTTCAGCCACACAGAGGCTCTATCCTCTATCTGTGCACATGGAAGAAAAGAGAAGAAGAGAGAAGGATGAGGAGAGTGGGATTGTATTACAATAAAAACATTTTTAGGTGGAGTTGTGTTTTAGTTTGAAAGAGCACTCTACTTGTGCGGATAAGATTGACATATGCATTCATAAATGAGAGTGGATGGTTGATATGCAGCATTATCAGCTTCTAGCTTCTGCCTAGTGAGGTTCTGATGAAGGAAGATTAATCTACATCCCAAAGAGCACCCTATTCCTTACATAGCGAACTACTTTTAATCAGAGTCCCCAACAGTGCACAAAGCTGGTCATGATTATTTCAGAACCAGATCTGCCAGGGATCAGCCTCGGCCATCGTGCAAAGTAGCTATCAGATAGTCACTTTTAATATAGGAGAGGAAGAGAAGAGAGAAGAGGAAAGTGGGGCGTTTGTCATTAAAGTGTAATTTGGCTTTTTTACTTGGGAAGGATGGAAATACTATTAAAATAACTTTAAAGTGGCTTTAAAACAGCTTTAGAATGGGATGTAGAATTAGCGTGAAGAGCATTTACATTTCTGCACTGGAGTGAATGAAAAAATGCAAAGAGAAGCACAATGAGAATAAAAAATCCCAGCTGTTTTATAGATTCATTGCTAAATCAATAACTCATGAATGAGAAACATGGCGTTTTCCAAATCAAGCCTATCTTTTTTTTTCTTTATTATCATTACTTAATTTATATATTTTTTATTTTGTTGTCACTTTCAATCACATTATTAGAGTTAATTATAACAATACCTTGTTGTGAAAGTGTGTGTGTGTGTGTGTGTGTGTGTGATGTGTGTGTGTGTGTGCGTGTGTGTGTGTGTGTGTGTGTTTGTAAAATGGGAGCAGGGTGTTGTGCTGTGACTGCTGAGTAAGTGAATGTGGTTTAGGAAGTGTGTCTGCTTTGTATCGAACGCTACGGCATCTCCTCTTGCTTTGTATACTTAACTTTATTGATTTCTCCTTACTCTGGCATTAGGAGCAGTAATTATGAGCCTAGACCATCTCATTGATTTGACTTCCCATCGGAGGCTAGCTTGCACTGGCACATCTTTACAGACCAAGTTAGGGTTTCCTTAGGACTCGATCCAGTTATCTACAGTTTGTGTTTTCAGACTGCAATCTATAATGTAACTGTACACAAAAATACATGTTTCATGAACTAATATTGATTATTTTTAACACATGAATGTATTATTACTTTTTATGCATTAATACATTATTATTAATATTATTATAATTATAATTATGGAAAGCAGCCCATGTACTCCCCCTTCGTTAAGGTGTTGACCCGTGTGTAACGGTCGTCGTACGTAGTGGACCAAGGCGCAGCGGGTTGAGTGCTCATAATGACTTTTATTGAACACGTAACAAACAAAACAAGAAAATGATCGAACGAACAGTATTGCAGGCTAACACACAGCAGTGCAACAATAACTTCCCACAAAGGGACAGGTGAAACAGGGCTACCTAAGTATGACTCTCAATCAGCAACAACGATGTACAGCTGTTCCTGATTGAGAGCCATACCAGGCCAACACAAAGAAATACACAACATAGAAAACCATAGAAATACAAAACAAGGACATTACCCAAAACCCCCGGACCACATAAATCAAACACCCCTCTTACATAAATACATATACCATTAAACCCCGAACCACATAAAACAAATACCCCCTGCCACGTCCTGACCAAACTACAATAAACAATAACCCCTTATACTGGTCCGGACGTGACACCGTGTGACTTAAATAATATCGCCCATTTCCAAACTCTCTTGACTAGCTAAAATCTTAGAATCCTTGTTAAGTACTCAACTTAGATCCTTTTTAACTATGAAATGTATTCTAAATGATCATCAGTCGGGTTTCAGACCTGGTCATAGCACCATCTCTGTGCTTCTATGGTTCTAAATTATGTTATTCGTTGTATGGAAAGGAACAAACGCTGTGCAGACTTTTTTATTAGCCTGTTTAAGGCTTTTGACATCTTGGATCACTCATTACATATTCAGAGATGTTCTACAATAGGCCTGAACCAACCTGTGTGAAGCTGGTTTGAAAATTATTTAACGGAAAGAATGCAGTGTGTATTTACTGATGGTGTTCAATCAGGTTATCTGGACATAACAAAGGGTGTCCCACAGGGATCGATTCTTTTTACAATTTACATTAACAATATTGGTTTATCTGTAAAAAAAAAAAAAAAGTATTATAATACTTTCACCTGTATGCAGATGACACTGTTGTGTATGCTATTGCCCCCATGGCTGACCAGGCTAGTTCGGAGCTTCAATCTGTCTTGCTATCTGTCAATCTGCAGAAAGCCTTTGTTTGTTGATGTTTTAATTTGCTTTTGTCACGTCCTGACCAGTATAGAGGATATTTTGTTATTGTAGTTTGGTCAGGACGTGGCAGAGGGTAGTTTATTTATGTATTACGGGGTTTTTTTGGTCACTGGTCTATGTTTGTATTTCTATGTTCTTTCTGGTTTGTTGTATGTCTATGTTTAGGTTGATGGGGGGTTGGACTCAGTTGGAGGCAGGTGCTTTCTCGTTGCCTCTGATTGAGAGTCCTATATATGGGTAATTGTTTGGTGTAGTGTTGTGGGAGATTGTTTCTTGTTTTGCTGAGTGTGCCTGACAAGACTGTTTTGTTGTTCGTGCGTTCTTCATTTTGTTATTTTGGTGTTCTCTTGATTTAAAATAAATTAACAAGATGAGCATCCACATTCCTGCTGCGTTTTGGTCCTCTATCCCCGACGACAACCGTTACAGCTTTGTAAATATTGTCAACAATATTCATGTCAATTTACACACTCTAAAGAAAAAAAAGAAAGGAATACATATACAAATACAAAAATAAAGAAGTACGGTCAGATGCCAAGCAGTTGCCATATTAAGCAGTAATGCAGCCAGTCAAGATGCTCTCAATGGTGAAGATGTTGAACTTTTTGAGGATCTGAGGGCCCATGCCAAACCTTTTCAGCCTCCTGAGAGGGAAGAGGCGGTGTCGTGCCTTCTTCACGGCTGTGTTGGTATGTGTGGACCATGTTAATTCCTTAGTGATGTGGACACTGAGGAACTTGAAGCTCTCGACCCGCTCCACTACAACCCCGTCGATGTGGATGGGGTAGTGCTCAGCCCCGTTTCCTGTAGTCCACGACCAGATCCTTTGTCTTGCTGATGTTGATGTTGTTGTCCCCACCAGACTGCCTTGTCACTGGCCTCCTCCCTTTAGGCTGTCAGGATCCTACCCACTGTACAGTACATCAACACACAGGTCAAGCCACCCATGATTGTCCCGCCTTCTTGTAGTCCTGACACTAATCTACTCTACTTTTAGCAGGGTTGGACAATAAATGGTCGCTGACCTAATTTGCATTTTTTGGGGAGAGAGAGAATCCTCTCTTTCTCAGTTTTCTGGGCTTGTATGTGTTATTATGTTATTTACAGTAACATACATACTGTAGGTATACCTTCACAATAACTTACTCAAATGAATGTGTACACTGCATTTTAAAAACACTGCATTAAAAACTACAGTAATGAAGTGAATGCACCAATTTGTAAGTCGCTCTGGATAAGAGCGTCTGCTAAATGACGTAAAGGTAAATATAAATGTATTGTCCTTGGAGAATAATGGTCGGTGACCTAATTTGTCCAGAACTATCTGTTCAGACCCCAGTCCTACCTACCTACAGTTTATGGACAATTTGCTCTTTTAGTATTCTCTAGTAGGCTTCCTCAAGGAGAAAGCCTGCACTTCTATGTCAAAGACAATAAAAGAAAAACACTATACTGAACACTACTGTAATGGCAATGAAAATACTACAGTCCGCAATAACACTACAGTAAATACTACAGTATACTACAATCCGCAAAAACACTACATTAATTACTATAGAAAATACTACAGTTTTCTTTTAATACAGTTTTATACTAAAGTTAACTGTAAATACTACAGCATACTACAGTTAATACCACAGTAAAGTCCTCAAAATATCTACATTGAATAGTATAGTATTACCGGTATTATCCGGAAAGTATTCAGACCCCTTGACTTTTTCCACATTGTGTTACGTTACAGCCTTATTCTAAAATGTATTAAATGTTTTTTTTCCCCTCAGCAATCTACACACACTACCCCATAATGACAAAGCAAAAACAGGTTTTAGAAATTACAGCCTCAGGTCTACAAGGTATGATGCTACAAGCTTGGAACACCTGTATTTGGGGAGTTTCTCCCATTATTCTCTGTAGATCCTCTCAAGCTCTGTCAGGTTGGATGGGGAGTGTCACTGCACAACGATTTTCAGGTCTTTCCAGAGATGTTAGATCGGGTTCAAGTCTGGGCTCTGGCTGGGCCTCTCAAGTACATTCAGAGACTAGTCGGAACAGCTGGTGCTCTCGTGCATGTTTCAGTGTTATTTACTTCAAAGTAAGCATAGAAGTAGTTTAGCTCGTCTGGTAGGCTCGTGTCACTGGGCAGCTCTAGGCTGTGCTTCCCTTTGTAGTCTGTAATAGTTTGCAAGCCCTGACACATCCGACGAGCGTCGGAGCCGGTGTAGTACGATTCGATCTTCGTCCTGTATTGTCGCTTTGCCTGTTTGATAGTTCGTCAGAGGGCATAGTGGGATTTCTTATAAGCTTCTGGGTTAGAGTCCCGTTCCTTGAAAGTGGCAGCTCTAGACTTTAGCTCAGTGCGGATGTTGCTTGTAATCTATGGTTCAGCCACGACTCTGTGAAGCATAAGATATTACAGTTTTTAATGTCCCGTTGGTAGTTTAATCTTCCTCATAGGTTGTCAATTTTATTTTCCAATGATTGCATTTTAGCTAGTAGAACGGAAGGCAGTGGGGGTTTATTCGATCGCCTAAGAATTCTCAGAAGGCAGCCCGACTTCCATCTTCTCTTCACGTAGTATGTCCTTCACGTCGGGCTCGTTGGACTCGTTAATGGAAAAAAAAGCTTCTGCCAGTTCGTGGTGAGTAATCACTGTTCTGATGTCCAGAAGTTATTTTCGGTCATTTTTATAGATTTTTTAATTTTAACTTTATTTAACTTGGCAAGTCAGTTAAGAACAAATTTTTATTTTCAATGACAGCTTCGGAACAGTGGGTTAACTGCCTTGTTCAGGGGCAGAACGACAGATTTTTACCTTGTCAGCTCTGGGATTACTAGTCCAACGCTCTAACCGCTAGGCTACCTGCTTATGCTCATAAGAGACTGTAGCAACAACATTATGTTCAGAATAAGTAAAAAAAAATAAGTTACAAACAACGCAAAAAAAATGAACAAAACAACATATTCGGTTTGGAGCACGTAAAACGTCAGCCATCTCCTCCAGCGCCATGACACCACTGCACAGTTAGCTATGCTTAGCTAGCTACCTAGTTAGCCATCCAAACGTGTATAGTTAGCTCGCAAACAACTGCTTCTAGCTAGCTACTCTCTTTTGCTTGCTACTGTTGCGCTGCCGTGTCAATAACATGTCTCCAGAAACAAAGGGGTGTCCCAGCTGTGTTGACATTTCACCTATCCACTTCATCCACTTTTGGCATTAGCTACCTCACTAGTTATCAAGCTAATGTTAGCTAGGTAGCGATGAAGCTACTAGCCGCTGACAAGTCGGCGAAAGTCACGATCTGTGTTAGTCTGGCCAGGCTGGTTACTTCAGACATTGGCTCCCATGGCTATTTGGCAAAGTGAACGTCAGTAGCTTATCACAAAGCTTGCTAGAATAGATATTTTTTTACTCACCATTTCATCATCAGCCCAAAAGCTCCAGGTCGAAGTGCGTTGCAGACAGCCGTAAGCCAGTAGCAACAGGTTGTAAACAGGAGTCCACATGTGAAACATTGTCGGTGTTTCCAAAATAACTCAACCAAGTCCTGAAAATAAATATAGTCTGAAGAGTGTATGGACATAATTGTATCTTAAAAACACAAGGCATCCTATTACATATATTTGACAAGAGCCCTATGAGCTAGCATGTCATCCTAGGCCCTAGGGTGCCTCTTGGAACACAGCCATAGGTTACACCCTGGTGGGGTTACTGTTTTCTCTTTTCCAGCCTTTAACAGATCTACTACCCAATTCTACTTCCCCAGTCTACTATGAACTCTTCTGTCCTTCCCTTAGGAAGCGACTCCCTCTCAGACCTGCCTGATTTGGTCCGCTTGGCTTTCTAGCAGGGGTCCAAAAAAGCCTTCCCTTCATGCACTGCTCTGATTATTTAAGACGGAGAGAATAGTGGGTTTAAGGCTGCAGTGCTTTGGGAAAACACCAGGCAGGCTGGAGAAATCTCAAAGCCCTGCTCAATTATAATGGAGAATGGGGAGGAAGATGGAAGGAGGAGAGGGGGGGGGGGGGGGCGACTGGCCTTGGGTAGCCACAGGGGAGGGTCCTTCTGCAGGCCAGCCAATAGAGAGGAGAGGAGGTATTAGGGGCTTTCTGTCGGTGTCTACAGGCCGCAGTCTAACACTGTCTCACCTGCTGCCATCATTACTGTCTGGAAGAGACCTCCTGCCATGGTGCCACCTCCTGTCTGTACTGTGAGGAAAATCTGTGACAACCCCTAACCCAGTGTTTCCCAAACTCAGAAACTGGGAACCCCAAGGGGTGCACATTTGGGGTTTTGCCATAGCACTACACAGCTGGTTCAAACAATCAAAGCTGGATGATGAATTCATTATTTATATCAGTTGTGTAGTGCTAGGGCAAAAACCAAAACGTGCACCCCTTGGGGTCCCCAGGACCGAGTTTGGGAAATGCTGCCCTAACCCTTATTCCCTATAGCCAAAGTCATCACATTGGTTAGCTAACCGGTTGTTTATGAACTTCTAATTCATTTTCATCATATAACAATTGGATTAAAGTTTGATAAGATTCATTGTACAATCCATCATGGCAGGAAATCAAAGTTTGTATTGTTGGTAAAAACTCCCACAGACAGGCATAACAACCCCTGTAACTCTTACAAGTTAATAAGCCCATCTACCACTTGTGACCGAAGCTTGTTTGTTTTTGTCTGTCTCTGTGTCGGAGCTCTCTCCTCTCCACAGCTAACCCACGGCAGATCACTCCACAGGCCTAACACTATAGCAGATAGACCTCTTCTCCTCTCCTCAGGGGTGTTAGGCTACTGATACCTACATGGAACAATGCAGCAAAAGCCACCTTAAATAAGCAGATACTTTAGCCCAGGCTCTCTGTGCAGCCCTGGATCATTATTTTTTGAAGCAGAAAAACCCAGTTTGACAGATGAACCAAGGCCACAGAGATGCCCGGCACTGCTCCGCCACATAACAAGCTCTCAGAAGAGATACAACACACACTCATTACCATGGTAACCTGCATCAAAACACACTTCCAGGGAGGATTTCTTTGTTTTGTTAAAAGAGAGAGTGATGATTATATTTGATGGGAGCCTGAGCTGTGCACTAGCTAGCGAGACAACACCAGGTTCAGGGGTATTAGTGCACAGCAGCGTCGGGCCTCTGTGATGAGTTAAATAGTCCAAGGCGTAGAAGGCTGCTCTCCCAAACTGGGAATACTACAAGAGGAGCAGGATCAGTGGAAGAGTCAGAGTAATTTAATGGGTGAGTTATATTTAGGTGTGATATTACTGCAGGGCTAGAGGAGGGTGAGGGTGGTGAAGGATACGGGTGGAGGGGTTGGGGGGGGATGTTAACCACCACCGACCACAGACACACTGTAGCCTCTCTGTCTCTAATGACTCCTTCAACCTTCTCACCTTCCAGGCATCAGTGAGCGTGTGTCTTCTGTTTTCTTAGATTAGCTTTGATTTGTGAACAGACAGAGCCTTGAAGAATGGTCATTATTGTGCTGTAGACCTAAAAGGGTTCTTCAGCTGTCCTCATAGGATAACCCTTTGAAGAACCCTTTTTGGTTCCAGGTAGAACCCTTTTGGGTTCCACGTAGAACCCTTTTAGGTTCCACATAGAACCCTTTCCACACAGGGACCCAAAAGGGTTCTTTCTACATGTAACCAAAAAGGTTTCTACCAGGAACTAAAAAGGGTTATCCTATTGGGACAGCCAAAGAACCCTTTTGGAACCCTTTTTTCTTATGGTGTACTGGCATATTTATGACATCCAGGTTCAACATAACAATTTAGGCTGAAAGCTGGCCAGTGGACGCAAGGGTCCACCTGACCCTATTAAAATACAGATATTGCATTCTGTCCTATTGTATTTTAATATGGGTCAAGACTGATGTCATATCTGGAAAAAGCAGCTCTTTATTTCTCTTAACCTCAATCCCTCTTTCTTTCCACCTTCATTCCTCTCTCCTCAGTGTGCTCACAGCATCTGTCATTTGTCATCAGAAGTGACTGGGCTGGTATTACAGGGTCAGCCTGTGAAAGCAGTTTAAAACCTTGTGTTTAGTCTCGTCCTCTGTCCTCTTGGCCTGTGTGTCATTCACCAAATAGTCATCCCTCCATCCGATCAACCCTTAAATCTAAAAAAAACAGATCTAAAACATGATCAAGAGGGGAGATAATTCCGCAGAAGACATTACAGTAAGAGGCCTCATGTGGCTAAACACTAACTGTGGTACAGAAGTGCCGTGTTGTATCCAACTATCTGTCTGTTGAAATGCAATATCTACTAATTGAATTTAATGCAAAGAGAAAATCCCAATCTCACTGTACACATGTGTAGCTCTACATCATTACACGTACATAATTAAACATTGACATTCATAATCCAGTGATGAAATCCAGTAATGCAACTGCTTTGATTTTAAATCCAGTAGTGAAGGAAAAAGTATTCTGTATCAATCAATCTGTTCCATTCCCTTTCATTTGTAAAACACGTCAAATAAATATTTTGGCACCTGATGCTGGAGGAGCCTGGCTAAATCAAAGTGTATTAATAATTAGTTCTAATTAGCAGTGTGTGTGAGAGGTGTGATGCCTGTCTTCATGGCTGCGCTCCTCCCCTCATCTCCTCCTCCTTACCGCTCCTCCTTTCCTTCCTGAATCTCTATCTGTTCTGCATATCAGCTGCTGTGAGACTGCACATTACAGAGAGAGGAAGTTAAACTTCTCACAAAGAGAGAGAAAGAGAGAGAGAACAACAAAGAGGGAGTGTGAGAGAGAGAGAGAGAGAGAAAGCGTGGGGTTAACGTTTGTGATATCGAGTTAATTGAAACATATACACACACATACACACACACACAAGTGAGAGCAAACATTCAAAAGTGTATCCATTTATTTCAACAGTAAGTTAATTAAACGCCTTGACCTGCAGGGAGGGGTTTGAAGCACCTGTCCACACAGGTTTGGTTGGTAAGCGAGAGCATTTCGGGGGCATCTGGTGATACAGGCCATGAATGGACCTTAATTAGTGTCCCAGCAGGGGTGTAACGAATGGGGAAACACCGCCAGGAATGACACACACACACAGCCAGGAACGACACACACATACAAAGATAGGCATACATACACGACTCGCACACACAGCCAGGAATGACACACACACACACCGCCTGACAGTGAGTTAGATTTCACAGTGTTGCATCATCATGGATTATCTAACGAGCACCAGTGTCACAAAGCCAACAAATATCCTTGGGACCTGCAGGGGTAAATTAGTCTCCTGCCTCACACCCCTACCAACGACGGGTACAAAATAATAGAACTCACACTATCACTCTCCTTTACAGCAGCCGGGGGCCCACAGCACTGCACTGCCATCACTTTAATGAGAAGCTGTATATTTGTATTATACCTCAAATCCCCTCCCACCTCCCGTTTTCATAGATTCATCTTGCTAGAGTGGATAATTCATCTTATGTTTAAAAAAAATCTGATTAGGCCTAAGACTTTGGCCCTGTTTTTACGTGATGAATCATGTGAGTCATATATGCAGCTTTAGATTTATCTTCCTGACCTTTTGTATGCAAAGGAGACACGTTCTGTACAACCATAATGTGACATCTCAGAAAAAGAGGTCAGGGCTTTGAGAAAACACAAACACTCCCTCCCTTTCTTCTCTCCCTCCCTCTCTCTGATGACTCTATTGTTTTGCTGTGCTGTGGCCTGTGTGGCAT
This sequence comes from Salmo trutta, assembly GCF_901001165.1. Taxonomy (NCBI): domain Eukaryota; kingdom Metazoa; phylum Chordata; class Actinopteri; order Salmoniformes; family Salmonidae; genus Salmo; species Salmo trutta. The sequence continues at coordinate 39,692,344 of NC_042960.1, read as the reverse complement.
TACAGAACACACTATGTTCTTCTTATCACAAAGCTAGCTATTTGAAAGTCATGCTTATTAATTTGATTTGATTTGTGGGAGCTAGGCTCACATTTTCAAATTACCAGGGCAAACCATTTATAAAGGTTACATTATAGTAACCATGGTGAAATGATTAGATATTGAGAATGTATGGCAAATGTAAAGCCTTCTAAGATAAGGAGGACCACTTTTGAAATACACTGAGTGTAAAAAAAGTCAGTGTATTTCAAAACACCTTTCTAATATTGAGTTGCACCCCCTTTTGCCATCAGAACAGTCTAAATAGAGTTGTGTCAAGTTGACTGGATGTCCTTTGGGTGGTGGACCATTCTTGATACACATGGGAAACTGTTGAGCGTGGAAAACCTCGCAGCGTTGCAGTTCTTGACACAAACCAGTGCGCCTGGCACCTACTACCACACCCCGTTCAAAGGCACTTCAATCTTTTGTATTGCCCATTCACTCTCTGAATGGCACATACACACAATCCATGTCTCAATTGTCTCAAAGCTTAAAAGTCCTTCTTTAACCTGGCTCCTCCCCTTCGTCTACACTGATTGAAGTGGATTTAGCAGGTGACATCAATAAGGGATCATAGCTTTCACCTGGATTCATCTGGTCAGTCAGTCTATGTCATGGAAAGAGCAGGTGTTCCTAATATTTTGTACACTCCGCGTAAGTGTTTCAATTAATGCTTTCAAGTGTTATCCTCTAGGATCAAATTGACATCTTGTTTGATGCATGTACCCAAAATAAATTCAATGCAATTCTAAGATATATTATAACTATAGGCTAAGATGAGTAAAATGACAAAATTGGCAAATCAAGTATTAATGTCGAAGTATTGGTGTGTGTGTGTGTGTGTGTGTCCTGTTGTAATTAAACATGATGGGTGTTTTTTTTCCCACATACAGTGTTTTTTTCCACTAGCCTAGGTTTTGACAGGACTTCACAACAACCCCAGGTGCAACCAGGCGTGCAAACACGCTTGTGAGTACAGCCATGAAACACACACATTAGCACCTAGACCAAATTACTGTGCACACACCGCTGGGAGCAGGGCCATAACATTGCTACTCGGCTATGTACCAGAGTCCACCAGAGCACTCAGCCAAGTAAAGTGGAAGTCAGTAGTCACCATAAGCAAGAATTATATACATTTTTATGTAACGCTCTCCATTGAGATGTGAGCCAACTTATTCAATATGGTTGGATTTTGAGTTTGTGGATATTTGTGATTTATTCCCCAAACACAACAGTAGGATACAATGCATTTTCAAAAATGACATTATCATACATGATCCTTATATATATTTTTTAAATTATCTTTAATGCTAAATAAAATGCAGTCAGGTTTACATGAGCCAACAGTATTATACAGAGCCTGTATGTGTAATCAGCAGGATGTGCAAGTGTTTAGGTCCGGTGTCTAGCAATGAGTGTCTATGGGGACCAGTCATCAGCCGTACTCAGCCCATCTCTCCAACACCACAATTTTCTTCAGTAATTAATACATAAGAGGCTGCCAACACAGAGGCTGCTAACTGTTCATAAATAAAGACCACGCCAAATATCACAGAACAAACAATAACGAAAAAAACAGGGAGGGGATACAGTGATGATGGGTAGACTGGAGAGACAGGAAAGACTGGGAAATAGAAGAGTGATGGATGTGATGGGAGGCCACTGAAGTGGCAAGAAGGGAAGAAGAAATGAGGTAGAAAACAGAGAGACAGAATAGAAAGAGAAAGGTAAGAGAGAGAGGGGTGAGAGAGAGAGAGAGAGAGAGAGACAGAGAGAGAGAGAGAGGTGAGTGGTATGTGATAAGGGGTCCCACCAGAGCAGTGTAAAGTGAAGCTGAGTTAGTGGTGGAGGTGAGTGAGAAGCAGTCCAGGAGTGTCTCAGAGGGGTTTCCTGCCTGGACAAAGGGAGAATGGGAGAGGAGGGAGTGCTGGTCAGGTCCCCTGGCGGACCCAGTCCTAGCTCTGCCTGACATAAGTACCTTTCCAAAGATGAACAACATCACCTCCACTGTAGCTTAGAAGGTCGGGAAATTGCTCCCATTGCACATCACCCCGACCCCCCCCCCCCCTCCGCACACACACATACACTACACACCATGTGACCTTCCTCCTGTCCGCTTAGAGTTCCACCTTCCTCCCCCTCCTCCTGCATGTCCAGCTCTGGACAGCTTTCCCAGCCCGGCCTGGCATCTCTAAAGGTAGCTTTTACACTTCTTTACTCTTCCACTTGATGGGACATGGAGACCACTCGGGAACCGCGGCAGACCTTTTTCCACTTGACTTTGTCCATTAAAGTGGTTCTAAAATAAAGCCCTGTTACTCACACATGGAGTGTGGGTGCATTATGGATGTGGCGGTGGTGATGAAGTTGTGGGATATCTTAATGACACCCAACACGTCTCCTGGTAACCATCCCCAGCCACAATGAATTAGCTAGTGCTCATAATTAAACTGCACGGAGGGGGAAAAAAGAACAACTTTGGACGTTAATAAAACATCGCTGGTGGTACCAATTTACTTACGCGATTACGCTTACTGATTATGTCAAGTCTCCACTCACACACTCCTCTGTGGCTTCAGAGAGAGAGAGACAGTATGGGAGAGAGAGAGAGAGAGAGAGAGAGAGAGAGAGAGAGAGAGAGAGAGAGAGAGAGAGAGAGAGAGATGACAATCACCTGGTAATAACAGAAAACAAAACTATCGCAATAGTATTAAAACTAGAGTTTTGCCCTCCATCCATGGACGGACACATTTTTGTTTATTCCAAGAGGCTATAGGGAAGTGACTTCCGTTTAGATGTTCAGTTGCCTAACTCCTTAATGTTAATGTGGTGCTGCCTGCTGTATGACGTGTACTGCACTGTGCTTAGCTCACTGCTCCCATTAAGCTTTTGGGGCGTCATCAATTTTTATTCCTACAGAGGATCTGGCACGCGCCAGAGGAAACATTGCAGTAGAACTCTCAATCTACATCCGTTTATCCACATTAAACAAATGCTTTAGGGCTGCCCTCAGAGAGATAAGAGTCTAATAGCACTGTCCTAAATAAGTTTGCTTCAGTGTAGCGGTGTATACTTCAGCAGCACATCCAACATTCATGTCCCTCTTTGATGCTTTTATCACCTAGAATAGGCCAGACCCAGCCAAGCATGCATCTACTGCTTTATCTGCCACATCCAGGTAAATCTCCTAGCCTACCTAAGTACACCAGCTTACCAGCTATCAGCTATCCAAGTAAACCAGATAAGGAATATTATGCTTTTCAAATCCCATATTATCAACATGACGAAATACTATCTTATCTATAATACCTTATCTTTCATTTCATGTTTAATGGACGAGGACAGAACCAGCAGTCAAACATAATATGTGATTGAAAGACAGCAGACTTTGGTGGCGGTTGGGAAAACATTGTTGGAATTGAAAGTGATTCACACGAAAGTGAACCGTGTGAGTAGCCGACCTACAGTACAGTTAGCTACAGTACAGTGATCATGTCTGGTTGTCTTGAGGGAGGGAAAGGTACATGTGCTAACTGTAATCAGGGGTTGTTCCTGCCATGTAGAGTAGCAGGAACAACCCCTAGCTCCATGCTGGACACACTGAGGCTACATTATAGGATAATGTTCTCCAGTGCGACACACTGTTTCTCTTACTCCCGGCTTGCAAAGAAAGGAGGAACCTGTCGCCATGAATTAACCGCAGGCCTCGCAGCCATGCAAACACAGGCTATCATATGTAATTGAAGTTAGGAAAAAAGAGAGCGAGTGAAAAGAAATGAACGAGGAAAGGAGAAAAGGCTCTAAAAAAAATGTGTTTTGTCGTTGCTAGTTATACCGTTGAGGCGGTGGCAGCCTATGTTTGAAACATAACGAAGCTTTTAGCGAAGGAGGGGGAAAATATTTGGAAGATCAGGAGGCTGAAAAGATTTGGCCTGGGCCCTCAGATCCTCCAAAAAGTTTAACAGCTGCACCATTGAGAGCATCTTGACTTGCTGCGTTACCACTTGATACGGCAACTGCAGTCCACTACAGAGGGTTGATGAGTACAGCACAGTACATCACTAGGGCCGAGCTCCCTGCCGTCCAGGACCTCTATTCCAGGCGGTGCCAAAAAATGCAAAGACTCCAGCATACCAAGTTAAAGAATGTTCTCTCTGCTACCGCACGGCAAGCAGTACCAGTGCACCAAGTCTGGAAACCAAAAGGACCCTGAACAGCTTCTGCCCCCAAGCCATAAGACCGCTAAACAAGACTGCTAAATAGCTATCCCGGTCTACCTGCTTTGAAAAATGTTTTTGCACTAACTCTCTACGCACACACACTGGACTCTACCCACACACTCATACATACTTAAAATGACACCCCAACACACACACATTACATACGCCCACACGCACATAACATGTGCACACATGCATACTGACGCAACACACACACACACTTTCACACTCACCACATACGCTGCTGCTACTGTCTATTATCTATCCTTTTGCCTAGTCACTTTACCCCTACCTACAGTATGTGTACATAGCTACGTCAATTACCTCGTACCCCTGCCTGCACATTGACTCGGTACTGGTACTCCATGTATATAGCCATGTTATTTTTACTCAGACATAATACATTGGTGTCCTTAGGACACCATTGTAAATGAGACAACAATCTCAATTGGGTTCCCCTGTATAAATAAACGTTAATAGGAATACAATTATTTGTTATTCACTGTGTATTCATTCCTCGTGTCACTATTTCACATTTTTTATTTTTTATCTTTGACTTTGAATTGTTGGAAAAAGACCAGTGAGTAAGCATTTCACTGTTAGTCTACACCTGTTGTTTACGAAGCATGTGACAAATAAAATTTGATTAGATGTTTGATTTGATATGATGTGCCGGTGCGCATCGCATGCCGCATACTTCTAATTTTTCAAACTTTGCATTGCCTTTGGTGCAGCCAGAGTCAATAGAACAGGAAGTTACCAAACCGAAGAGCAAGATCAAAATATGTGTTTTTTGGCTTTATGGGATAGCTAGCCATTTGTAATCAATGACCCATTCCTATAAGTGAGTACTGTTTTTATAGTCATGTTAAATAATACAATTTGGCTGTTAACCCCTAAGGTTGATGTCCGCTCCCCTGCGGAAATGTAATTTGCATAATAAAAAAATACCCATAAAAATCTGCCAGTTTAAGCTAGATATATATTTTGCAATGGATGCGTCTCAATCCACCGCATCAGCCTATGTCGCACTTTCAAATCTGCGGTGAAAGATGACAGAGCTAGAGCTGTGTTTGTCAGACCAAAGACATCCCATAAATCGGTCTTCTCACAAAATCGTCCGAATGGTTTGGCCTACAAACTACACTGTATATCCTTTAAATTAGTGCATTCGGCTATTTCAGCAACACCCGTTGCTGACAGATGTTTAAAATCAAGCACACAGCCATGCAATCTCCATAGACAAACATTGGCAGTAGAATGGCCTTACTGAAGAGCTCAGTGACTTTCAAGGATGCCACCTTTCCAACAAATCAGTTTCACACATTTCTGCCCTGCTACAGCTGCCCCGGTCAACTGTAAGTGCTGTTATTGTGAAGTGGAAATGTCAAGGAGCAACAATGGCTCAGCCACGAAGTGGTAGGCCACAAAAGCTCACAGAACGGGACCGCAGAGTGCTGATGTAACGGGTGTCGTAATGATCAGACCAAAACGGAGCGGGAACGTGTATACTCTTCTTCTTTTTAATGTTGAAGAAGGAAAACAAACAAATCACGTATACAAAAAACAATAAACGACACTAACAGTCCTGTCAGGTGCTCAGACACTAAACAGGAGACAACTACCCACAAATACCATAGAAATAACACCCCTCTTAAATAAGACCTTCAATTAGAAGCAACGAGGAGCAGCTGCTTCCAATTGAAGGTCAACCTCATTAACTAAACATAGACATAGAACGAGTAGAACTAACATAGAAATAAACTAACAAGAACATAGCCCAAAAACCCCAGAACACTCTAAACAAACACCCCTCTTACATAATAACATAACCCAACAAACCCCGAACCACATAAAACAAACACCCCCTGCCACGTCCTGACCAAACTACAATAACAAATAACCCCTTTACTGGTCAGAACGTGACAGCTGAAGTGCGCAGCGCATAAAAATCATCTGTGCTCGGTTGCAACACTCACTACTGAGTTCCAAACTGCCTCTGGACGCAACGTCAGCACAAGAGCTGTTCGTCGGGAGCTTCATGAAATGGGTTTCCATGGCTGAGCAGCCGCACACAAGCCTAAGATCACCATGCGTAATGCCAAGCATCGGCTGGAGTGGTGTAAAGCTCTTGGACTCTGGAGTTAAATACATGTAAAAAAAAGTACTATAAAAATGTACAAATTCTAAAAATTCAAAATCAAATAGCAAAATGATCCTTGGTATGATCGTCTTAAAACCATTCCACATAGCTTAGTAGACTGTGTTTGTATCTGTTTGCCGTGCGGTGAGTGCTTTTACTGCCTGCTGCAGTCTTGGAGAAATGACCAGTTTACCTGATGATATCGACAGCTCTGTTGTAAAATCTTTCGGCATCAGAGGTCAAAAAGACCTGTGTTTTTCACTGCCTCCTCCGGGTTCGCTACCCATCCAAAGGAGAGTAAATCTCAGAGATGATTCACTTTTCTGACAATAATTTATAAATTATGCACGACATGTGTTTGAATTGCGAAAGGCTTTCCATTAACTCAGATTAAGATTTCATAGTGATGCTTGGGAGAATGCTAGCAATATCCCCAGCTCATTTTAATGAAATTTTTATCAGTGCTTTTTTCTGTAGTAGTACACTCCTATTGGGATGACTGTGAATGTGAAGGTTGGCTTTGGACATGAACTCCCCTCAACCTGACTGTGTCTCAAATGCCACCATATTCCCTAATTAGTGCACTATTTCTGACCAGGGCCCATATGGCTCTGGTCAAAAGTAGAGCACAATAGTGAAAAGGTTGCTATTTTGGACGCAGCCCCTGACTGCCAGTGGCTCCCAACGTTTCAATATTTGATGGGCTCCAGCTAACTCAGCCGTGATATTCCAGCTGCAGAGATTTAACTCTAATGTAAAAATGTTGAACGGATGAAAACTGGGATGTCATAAGTAATACATCTATTCCAAGTGGGGGCAAGGCTACCATCCGCACACAGACAAAAAAAAGAGGAGGAGGGACAGAACAGAGGGAGAAAAAGAAAAGTATTTAAGACAGAACATCTTAGCCACTCTCTTTCTTCTCCTTTAAGCCCCCAAAATGAAATGACTTGAAGCTAAAGGGCTCATTTATAATCCCCCCTCCACCACCACACTGACCCCTCCAGCTTCAATTGACTCTTCATTTTGACCACTCTGTCCTCCTTTTTGTGCAGCCATCAATAAAAAGGGTCCCATAATGCCCTTCTCCTGAATAAATGGGCATCACACCACTTACATTTGTAGGCCAAATCCATTTCTTCAAGGCTCTCGCCCCTTTTCCCCCTTTCTTCCTTTCTCAGCATCCAAACGGATTTCAAAACATTTGGAAAATCTGTCTATTCAGTGCTAGTGTCCTGATGCATTCTGCCCCGGGATCTGAGAGAGGTCAGATAAGATGGGTCTGATGAACTTTCACTTTTTCTCCCTCTCCTGGTTGCTTCCCAAATGGCACCTTATTCCCTACATAGAGCACTACTTTTGACCAGGGCCAATAGGGCTGTGGTCAAAAGTAGTGCAATATGAGGGAATAGGATGCCATTCGGGACGCAATCTATAGCTGTCTCCCTTGAGCCATATGTTGTCCAGCTAGTGCGGAGGAAACTGTTGGTAATGGCCCTGCTAACAAAGCACTCTTTATGCCCGAGAAGCAAAGGAGAAGCGTTGTGTTGCCAGTGGGCAAGAGGTGGAAGAAACACTTTTAGTACATAGCAGTGTATAGTTTTTTTTTCTTCATTCCATTATACACTAAGTATACAAAGCATCAAGAACACCTGCTCTTTCCATGACATAAACTGACCAGGTAAATCCAGGTGAAAGCTATGATCCCTTATTGATGTCACCTGTTAAATCCACTTCAATCAGTGTAGATAAAGGGGAAGATACCGGTTAAAGAAGGATGTTTATGCCTTGAGACAATTAAGACATGGAAGGTGTTCTTAATGTTTGGTATACTCAGTGTACAAGCGGGCTCCGCTCAAAACATTTGTCTTGACAGTAGTTTAGCATTCCTCCCTCTTTCTCTCCCCTACGCCCAGTTAAAAGTTTAAACCAAAGATGCCCTCTTACTTTGTGTGGTTGTATCTTTAGAGTCACAGTGCCCCTTCTTCACCAATGGTTCTTACCACCCTCATTTGTTTGTCACAAACTTTGAATGGTGTTCCAGGGAAAAGGGGACTTGAACTTTATGTATCTAAGTCTCAGCGGAGCATACACTCAGAGAAGTGTGTTTTCTATAGTGGCATAAGCTTTCCTCTCACTGTATTTATGGGTTTTTATTATCAATAATAACATTGTTCCTCTGGGAACTGGAGGCTAAGTATGCCCCCTAGCACTCAAGCTCTTTTACACAGAGAGAGAGACTACCCTACCGTCTAGCTAACATAATAAAGGCCTTGAAGTCACTGTGTGTATCTCAAATGGCACCCTATTCCCTATATTATGCACTACTTTTGACCAGGGCCCATTAAAAGTGCACTAGGGCATGTAGGGAATAGGGTGTCTTTTGGGACGAAATCTCTCTCTCTGCTTCTAACTCCCTGATAAGACATGTACTACTACAATACAGTCTGATGGGTATCTTGTAGAGCAGATTAATAGAGAATAAGAGAAAACGTTATGGTCAGGGAACTGTTTCATCTTCATAAATGCTTGGATTGACATTTCAGAAATAAACATACTCTTAAACATACTATACACAGGCCAGGCCAGTACAAACTATATGGTTGAAATGCTTCACTATTGGTAGTAATTTACATTGTCTGGTACAATCAAATAAATACTCACAGCCATGACCCGGCTAGAAAATCTAGAAACATCCAAATTCTGGCCAGGCTGATGCCATATTTTATGTCAGATATTATTGCACCTAAAAGATTAAAAGTTTCTATGCTATTTGGTTCTCTCTGTTTTAAAACCATGCACATATCCAGATAGAGATAAAAATTGACAGTTCATTAAAATAATAGCAGGTTGATAATATCCTTGTTATTGCTATTAAAAGCTATTGTGCTAAATGTTTTACCGGCTCCTCCTTTTCTGTGTACTGTAAACAGCTGAAGATGAGAACCATATTTGATGCTCTACTTTGATGGCATTTGAAAAGGCCTGATGTTAAAGATTCAAGTGCTGCTACAGTTTATGTCTATGAAATCTATTAAGAGAGCTTGAGTACGCTCCTATCTCTTTGTCTACCTCTCTCACCGCTCTCTTCAATACTCCAGAGTACTACCTGTCAAAACCATTTGAGGGTTTTTATTAACAAGGCATCCATAACTCTAATTCTAGCTGCAGCTTTTTAAAACATCTTAACATCTTAACTCTGGGACTTCTTTAAAATCTGATCATCTCAGAATGATGGTGATATATAGTTTTATGTGATATACATTACCATGTATATACTTTTGGCTATAATGTCTATCATTCTATTTACAAATGTTTAATTAAAAGCTAGTAAACCCTGAAAAAGGCATGTAGGTTTATTTGAGTTGGCTGCCAATAAATTGGTCTATCTTGCCTTCTAACAGGGGAGGAAGGGGGAGAAAGAGAGACAGACAGAGAGACAGAGTGAAAAAGAGAGGCCAGGCCGTGTGATTGAATGTCCAGGTCGGCGTCGCTCTCTCTGTATGACACCCTTGTTATTTAAAAGTAATTTCCTTCATTAACAGGGAAGGACACTCATCTCCTCTGGGAGCAGACAAAGGCAGACAGCACAGATCACAGCTCCAGGGGCTAGCAGAACAGGCACATGCTGCTCAACTATCAATAACTTCAGCTAATTGTATGCTTTGTAATTAGAAGCATAATCAATTACCAAATCGTTTGTGCTTTGTCCTGCTGCTATCCCTTACGAGGGGAAATTACAATGAGATTAAGAAAAAAAACGAATTAGACCCTATTGTGTGGTACATTTTCCACCAATAATTGGTATGTGTGTTAGTTGGAAATGAATAATAATCAACACCCATGTTTACTGTGAAAATTACACAGTGGGATTAATATAATGGAGCTAGAACAGAAACTTGATGGTTTGACCTCTACATAGTCAAACTGCAAACAATGTGCTTAATCCTCATCTGTCTCTTCCTATCTTAATTAATCCTAATAGACTATTGATGCCAAGGCAACTGTTAGGCTTTGTAATTAGTATTGCAATTTAGACCGGATAATCTGGGAGGGCATCCCAATTACTCCAGAGGAAATAGAAAGCTGTGACAAGATAATTGTGAAACGATCATTACAAAAACAGATGTATTTTTATTTTTTATTACCCATGCATAAATCATACACTCCACCGAACAAGAAAGAAAGAAATAAAATCAGAGCAGTCTTTTGAATATTTCAAAGCCGGCTAATTTAATTGATTACAACTATCAATAGGAAACCAATCTGTTAAAATGTCTATGCCTATATAATCTGACCTGATTCTACAGCTGTCATAATGAGTGAGAAATATGCCATCCATGCTCTTTCACTCTAATCTGGCCAGTGCATTTACATGTCTTTGTGTTTCCATGTTGATAGGGCAATAAATAAAATATATGTTAATAGGATCTTAATTGTTTGACAACAGACGCTTGACAAGGCTGTGGGAGAGAGGAGGGTTGTGGGTTGTCAGTGATATGAAATGTGTGTATGGCCAGTCAGTCAGTCTGTGAGGAGTTAGGTGAGCAGCATAGCCCAGAGCCTAGCATATGGTCCCCTTTCCAGCCTTAAACTGTACCACATAATGGGCTGCTAGAGCCTGCTGTTAATTTTTTTTAATTATTAGTGATGTCACCAACTCCTTTGTCTCCCTCTAAGACAATGGCTGCCGTCTTGCTTTGCTCTTCTTGCTTTTGCTCAGATGATAATCCACAGAATAAAATATTATCTTTATGGGATGATCACAGTTTTTCAGCTAAGAAAATATCCCCAAATAGAATGGGAAATCTATACCCCAGTCGATTTGTGTGTATCTACACTGTGCCCAAATCACTCACAAACACACGGTTCATATATTTTTTTCATTATCACAAACATTAGTTGCCAGCATAGAAAGCACCCCGTAAATTTAATTTTGGTTAATTTTGACAGTGAGTGCGTGCTAATTCATTCTTGCAAATCAGCCACTTAAAGTTAATTAGAAATGACTTAATCTTAAAGTGAGTGAATTCTGCCATATGCTTACAGTGTGTGATCTATTGGAGACACGGGATTATGAAGAATCCATTTAGAACTAAAGCTGTTGTCATTTGTCAATTAAGCTACTGGTGTATCTGGGAAGAATATTGTATGATATTGAAACAAACACAACACAGCAGCACTGATGTAATTTATATTGTGTCGACACATGCTCGCACTTGCGCGCACACTCGTGCACACACGCGCACACCATCGCAGCAACTATATTAGTTTATATTAGTTACTCCTCCAGTTCAAACTCCAGGGTCAGGCGCTTCATTTACCAATAAGATTATCTATATAATTTGAAAACAAATTAAAAACAAATTAGATCTACATGAATGGCACTATTTGGTTCCTCTTCAGTAATTATTCATGATTGAAGTGATTTCCTCCGATGGATTGAGACTGACTCATTGAGCAGATGATCAGCAGCATTAAACAGGTCGAGGCCATGGGTGTTGTTTTATTTAAAACTGCTTCTGGATGTGGCAGCTTGCGAAGTGCGGGCCGTACGGCGGTTGAGTGTGTGTGAGCGTGGGTTATTTCTGTGGCAGCAGAGTGTTGCCCATGCAAAGGGATGCCACGCCAAGTGGTTCATACACAACTGGCCTGAGGGAGGCAGCAGTGAACAAATATGAGCTCAGCAGTGAGCAGCTAGTCACTCTCTCTATCTCCGAGTGCTGGGCACTTTAAAAGGCCATTTACATAGAGAAATCTAATTACCTCAATGATAGAATAGATTATTTCATCTGTCTGCATCCCAAATGCCAACCTATTCTCATTGTTGTGCACTGCTTTTGACCAGGGCCAATAGGGCTCGGTCAAAGGTAGTGCACAGTTGTGATATTTGTGACGCAGCTTCAGGCTTAAGCAAATAAGAACATATTATTAAGAAAAAAATCGCTTTTATGAAGTTTTAGATGAGCGTGGCTTATTGAACAGAGGATTCAAGCTTGTAAACAATTCAGTCCTCCTTTTTAATTATGTTCTTCCAACCACAGATTAAAAAGAAAAGAACATTGATTTGTTTGTGTCGTGGGAGATCCTTTCTGGTCTTTTGACAGAGAATAAAAACCAAGGAGGGGACTCTTTCAGACAATTGTGAAGGAACAAAGTCACTACATCACTAAAGAGGAAGTAAAAAGATTGGACAGCCTTGCTCATTCCTGGAACCTTTCTCCCTAATAGTGTTGAGTCTATGCTGGTCCCAAATGTCACCCTATTCCTTTTACAGTACACTACTTTTGATGAAAGCCCTTTGGGCCTTGGTCAAAAGTAGTGCAGAGGGAATAGAGGGAATAGTGCCATTTGAGACGGAATCTCTAACTTGGCTTAGTCCAGACTTACTGCAGGCTAACTGGGTATTAAGGTGATTACCTCATAGTGAATCGCATCTTTATTTTCCCATCAGGACTACAACAAAAAGTACGCACGATATCATAATTAGATTGGCTTATCAGCAACATAACTGTAACTTTCGACTAAAAGACATTGAAAAACAAATCACAAGATGATGCATCTTATAATTTTTATAATATTGAATATGTAAAATAATTATTGGGACAGGTCAAATTACATGAATTATCAAGATAAGTACATATTTTTCTAGAAATGATTACCCATGTACTGACCTTTGCTCTTTACACTTGTTTTATGTATCCCAAAGTATCTATTACTCTAAACATAAGTTATGGTCATGGTGACATCTGAGAGGATATTATGTGTGATGGACACAACCATAGAATTAGGAATTAGAATACCAGAATGGACATGAACCTTCTTATGATGTTATAAAATGTCAGCACTTTTGGTCAAGGAGTGCTGTGAGATATTGTGTAAAACAATGTACTTGAAGAATGTCTCTGCACTGTATGTATGTTAGCTAGCTAGCCAGTAAGTTTTAGAGGAATGGTTTCATAATTTTTTTCAATTAACTGCCAATATGCCAACATTCCATTCAAACAATCTGGTCAATGCACAGCCATACACTGGTTGAAATTAGTTGACGATATTATTTAGCCAAGTTGTAAAGGAAGTTTATTCTCAAAATGCTATATCCACTAATTTTTCACATTTGTGCTTTTTCATGAGAAATTATTGCATCGTGTGTGTGTGTGTAAAATATTACTTTTCTCAGGTTTTTTATTCCTACATTTTAGATGTATATGAAAATAAGTGGAGGCTGCTGAGGAAAGGACGGCTCATAATAATGTCTGGAAAGGAGTAAATGGACTGGCATCAAACACATGGTACCAATGTGTTTATTGTATTTGATATCATGCCACTAATTCCGCTCCAGCCATTATCACGAGCCTGTCCTCCCCAATTAAAGTGTCACCAACCTCATGTGATGAAAATGTTTTTTTTTTGTAAATGGATATACAGCGTTCTGGAATGAAACTTTTAAAATGCAACAAGAACTGATATTGTGTCATATAATAGCACTCACACCTTTCCAATAAGAAAACAAAATAGACATTTATGGTCTGTTTCATATATTTTAGAGGATATTTATACAGAAAATGTATATAAAACCTGTATAAACTGTATTTATATGTGTATGAAAATATTTTAAGTTGACAATAATACTATTACACAATTTTTGATATATCACATTCCTTACTTTTATTTTCATACATAAGTAAAATAAGGAAATGAGAACTGTAAAAATAATCCTGTTGTTTTTACGGTAACATACTGGCAGGCTGTAAATTACAGTAAAAAATATACAGTATGTTACTATCAATTCCAAAGAAACTTTGTTTTAACAGTATATTACTGTAAAGTTGACAGTTCACTGACATTCATTCCAATTAGACTGGTTTGGATTTCTCCCTGACCACATTGGTTGCCATTTTCCCTCATTGTGGAACTTTGAGGGTTTATGAGATAGCCCCTATAATAATGTGTGTGTGTGTGTGTGCTCACTCTCGCACAAGCCTTTATGTGTGTGTTCGCATCATTTATGCCTCTCTACCCTTTGTTACATTATAGCAATTTTCAATACCACACCAATTTCAGCCTCCATAATGTACAGGATGCTTTTTTCATTACATGAATGATCATCAAGTGTTTCCAATTCGCCCTTATTTCATGACAAGATTAAGGCTTTCTGAAAATAACTCCTGGAAATGTCTGCTTTTTGTTCCCTCTCTGCCTGAAATGATAGGTAATTGTAGTCACCCCATGAAGGTTTTTTAGCTCTGACCTTTCCTACGTAATAATATATAAATTGATGGAGAGCAGATTGCCTGGCTGAACCCCTTACTCTCTCACCTGCATCTCAATCTCAGATGATGGCATGGAAGCTGTTCTAGCCGAGGGTTTCCAAAACTCGGTCCTGGGACCTCCCCTGGGTGCACTTTTTGTTTTGTTGCCCTAGCACTACACAGCTTATTCAAATAGTTAAAGCTTGATGAGTTGGTTATTTGAATCAGCTTTGTAGTGCTAGGGAAAACACCAAAACATGCACCATTTTGATATTGTTGTTTTGCGGTGCAGTGTAACGTTTCTTTCCTGGCAATTATACCTCCATTAGATTTAGACTACTGCCTATACAGTGCACTACTTTTTACCAGAGCCCATAGGGCTCTAAAGTACTGCACTACAGGGAATAGTGTTCCATTTGGGACACAGGATTACTGCTGTGAAATTAGGATTCCATGCACAGGACAGGACCCTTGTTCTAGCTTCAAAATAGATTCCCAATTTTCTTAACTCCAGAGCAAAAAAATGCCCTTCTTTGATCGTCACAGTCTTGAAATAACATAGCCAAAAGCTCCCAATCCTGTAAACTTTCAGGACCACGCTCCCTCGCCAAGTTTCACACCGCCACTGACAACGAACAGTGCTTCTCCTCGCTAAATTGGAAACCACAAAAGGAAAATGCAGCCATAGTGAGACTCTCCAAATAACCTTTTCACAAAAACACAAAAAGGTACTTTAACTGTAACAATTGTTCTCTGTGTCCTTCAAGTAAATCCTGAATCTTTAAAAATAAAAATGCTCTGTGTTTTGTCATTTTTATTTTCTTTCACTTTATAATGGACAGTTGTGTTATATTTAGTGCTGTACATGGAAAATGATATGCATCCACATCCGTGGTGTCTATATTGCTATCTGCAGCAGCCTGTGGATTGTGTTAGCGGTCCAGACCTTGTGTGGCATGCTGGCCCTTTGAATAGTGTATTGGCAAACCAGCATGTCTCCAGTATATCTCTAGGCATAACGAGTTCACAATGGAACACTATACCAAGGTGACTCCACAGCTATCTGCACACACACCACACACACAAACTCTACAGCTATCGACCAGGGTGCCTATAACCAGCGAGGGACCCGTGTAAAGGGTGCCATCCATCCTCTACTTCTTTAAAGCAGTTTGAAGTTGGGCCTCTCAGCTCAGACAATGCAGGGCTGTGCAACTCAAAGCCTCTGCAGGAAGGAAAGTCCCCCTGACTCCATCCATGGACACGCTGTGTGGTAGATTGGTAGATTGCTCATTTCCATCTCCTGTTCCGGCTCCCTGTAAACTTTCTCCCTTTCTCTACCAAACTCTAATTAGAGTTCTGCTTTCCTCCACTACCACCAGACTCCCTTCCTGACACGTGAGTCTGTCCACAGCAACGACGACAACAACAGCAGAAAAACCAGGCAGATACAGGTACATACACTACCTGCTAACATCTCACAGACAGACTGCAGGCTATTTTCATTCTTACTGGGTTCAAGGAAAGTGTACGAAACTGACAATGATTCTCAGAAACACAAAACGTATTCAGGGGAGAACTCAAAGTTAACTTGATTCTACTTAAAATTGATTAAAATTAGCAACGTGTATTCAGTCTATTGTGTTACTACCAGTACCTGAGAGTTTTGATCTATTTT
This sequence comes from Salmo trutta, assembly GCF_901001165.1. Classification (NCBI taxonomy): domain Eukaryota; kingdom Metazoa; phylum Chordata; class Actinopteri; order Salmoniformes; family Salmonidae; genus Salmo; species Salmo trutta. The sequence goes on along the minus strand of NC_042960.1, from coordinate 39,676,006 downwards.
CACACTAACTTTTCATGTAATAAAAATGATCACACAACCACAGATTTTTAAGTCTGTCTCGACGACAACAGGTCTATAGTTCCCTGTGTGCTTCACTCACCTTCCTCCTACATTCCGCCACCCTAACCCACCAGCGGATGTAATCTGGATAACTCATTATTTCTACTATTCCTGTCTGGGGGGCCTTTCAGTCCCTGTAATGAGGTATTAGAAACTACAGACTAAATTACTGAGCTTTCACAAGGCACATTTTTTAACACAGGGGCTGAAAGCCGATCGTATATGTTAATCATTTTATAACGTTGCAACCTGGGGCTACAGCCACACCTCTGAACTAAGAGCTTACAGAAATCCCGGTCTCTCTCTGCTAGGACATTGGTTGTTACGTTTTTCTGACCAAGCAGCAGAAAATCCAATTATTAGCCACAACCCAATTACTTTCCCCCCCGACTCAGTGGCTCAAATCCAAGGTCGGATTTGTGGATTAGCTTGCAAGGTTTACGGGGTAGCTTCCTAAAAAAGGAAAGCAACAATGTTGAATTCCCCCGTCGGCTGCTTGCCTGCACTCTTCCGGGATTTGGAGTCAGAGGGCAACATAATCATCAAGGACAGGGGTGATGAGGGATGGAGAGAGAGGGAGAGATGGGAGGAAGAAAAGTGAAGAAGAGAAGAGAGAGGGAAAGAGGAGAGGGGAGAGAGATAGTGACATACGGAGGGAGGGAGGGAGGGAGGGAGGGAGGGAGGGAGGGAGGGAGGGAGGGAGGGAGGGAGGGAGGGAGGGAGGGAGGGAGTTGGCACTGCATCCACCCTGGCAGTGAAGATGTCTCTACATATAGTATATACCATACACATAGGAATTTATCCAGTGACATTGGAGTCATCCAATCATATACTACTTAGATCTGTATGATGACAACACTATAGGCCTCCATTAAGGGCTGGCATCGTCCTTTCCCCCCTGGGCAGTCAATTTGCAAGTACTTTGTAAAGTATGGATCTGTCCTATACTCTCCATTCCCAAAAGAAGGCATAAGGACCCCATGTCAAAGGTGAAGTGAGCCAACTATTGTGTTGATATCCAATACTGTATTCATCTAGGCTACCTTATGTGTATGCTCACAAAGAAGACCTTAACGCGTTCAGAAATAATGCTGTGGGTTTGGAGAAGGAAAGAAAGAAGGAAAGAAAGAAAGAAAGAAAGAAAGAAAGGAGATAGAGAGGTAAGAAGAGAGACGGGTCTGTCTGTGGACAGCAGATCAGTGTAAACTGGGGTCAGGAAGCCAAGCAGGGCCTGTCAGGGGAGTCCAGGCCACTAGTAAAGTCATATCGACTCGGCAGGCACATTTAATGCTGGGAGTCACTTTGAGGCCAGACGACACTCCATTTGTAAGTCAATCATAGAGGGGAGATGAAGCGTGTGCGTGCGCATGCTTGTCTGTGTGTGTGTCTGTTGGTAAGGGGGTTGTCACTTTCACCTCCAGAGGACCACATTGGACATTGACCTCTGCACCAAGATCATCCTCTTTGACCCCTGGCTACTCCTCTGACAGATTGCCTGACAGGGCAGTTATTTGAACACAAACAGACACGGTTCAGAGGTGGTATTGACACAAACTATTGAATTATTGGAATATCAAGGTCTCACTATGTTAAGATGCTGCCAGTAAATGTTACTGCTATACACATCATTATGTTGCCCTGGTAAATCTACACAAACTATTCTCATAACAGGGATAGAGCCATACCTCAGGGAATAAATGTGTATTTGTTGGTGTCGTATGTATTATGTAGATGTGCAAACCAATTTTTCCTTTAAAGACATCCTCCAGCAATTTCAAACTTTTACTGTTGAAAAGTGATATTCAAAGTATAAATACAGTAAAGGGTAAAAAAAAAAGATACATTTTCAGCAAAATAGTGGTTTTTAGACACAACGGCAAACTTCAAGGAGTAGCGCATTCAAGGAGCTGGTCTGATGGGAATTTGTGATGTCATCGGCCTTCCCCTTTCTTGAGGAGCAATAGAGGAGCAATAGAGAACAAAAGTGGAAAGGTCAACCCCACACTTGTGCTATGTCATGATTTACCTGGACCACCTATTGAGATGTGCCTTTTATAAAGTAAATCAGGTGTTAAATGAGGTACAAAGGAGACTGGCGTGTCACTTCAAGGATAAAAAAGTACTATATTATCTTATCTAATCTTATGTTATTGTATGTTATTGTATTTATTACATACAAGTAATTAAACAAGTAAACAAAGACAGTTAAAAAATCTGGAAGTCGGGATGGGAGTTAAAGCAGTTTGTTTTGGTAGCATCAATGGCCTGGGTGGTAGGGGGCAGCATCGCAGCTACAGGGATGAAGGATGATGTTCACATCTAGGGGGATTCATGGGTCAGGATCAGACAGGTCCGGAGCCCTTTAGCAGTGCACCTCGATGTCCCTAACTTCCACAGCCTTCTGTAGCATAGCCCCTTGACTTTGTAGCTACTCCTCCACTACCAACAAGCAGCACCCACCTGGGTAATGCCCCAGCAGCCATTGGAGCCAGAAAGCTCACAACTCATCAGTAATCCAGAGTAAGCTATTACAGTCCTATTACAAGCCTCTGTAATCACTGCAAGCCATCTCCACATACACTACCGTTCAAAAGTTTGGGGTCACTTAGAAATGTTGTCACGGTTGTCGTCGGTGAAGGAGGACCAAAACGCAGCAGGCATGCGGTTGTTCATTTTGAACATTTATTAAAGCAAAACGAACATTCCAAAACAACAAAACGAAACCACAAACAACAACACAGTCTTGCTAGGCACAAGGCTAAGCACAGAACAATCTCCCACGAATCACAAACACAACCACACCCCAATATATGGGACTCTCAATCAAAGGCAAAGAGAAAACACCTGCCTTCAATTGAGAGTCCCAACCCCAATTAATCAACCATAGAAATACACTCACTAGACTCCACATAGAAATACATAAACTTAGACCATAAACCAAAACCCCAGAAATACTAAATCAAACACCCTTTTAACAAACACACCATCCTGAACCACATAAAACAAATACCCTCTGCCACGTCCTGACCAAACTACAATACTAATTAACCCTTATACTGGCCAGGACGTGACAAATGTCCTTGTTTTTGAAAGAAAAGCTAATTTTTTGTCAAATTTGATCAGAAATACAGTGCAGACATTGTTAATGTTGTAAATGACTATTGTAGCTGGAAACAGCTGTTTTTAATGGAATATCTACATAGGCGCACATAGGCCCATTATCAGCAACCATCACTCCTGTGTTCCAATGGCACATTGTGTTTGCTAATCCAAGTTTATAATTTTAAAAGGGTAATTGATCATTAGAAATTATTTTGCAATTATGTTAGCACAGCTGAAAACTGTTGTCCTGATTAAAGAAACAATAAAACTGGCCTTCTTTAGACTAGTTGAGTATCTGGAGCATCAGCATTTGTGGGTTTCATTACAGGCTCAAAATGGCCAGAAACAAAGAACTTTCTTCTCAAACTCGTCAGTCTATTCTTGTTCTGAGAAATGAAGGCTATTCCTTGCGAGAAATTGCCAATAAATGGAAGATCTCGTACAACGCTGAGTACTATTCCCTTCACAGAACAGCGCAAACTGGCTGTAACCAGAATAGAAAGATGAGTAGGAGGCCCCGGTGCACAACTGAGCAAGATGACAAGTACATTAGAGTGTCTAGTTTGAGAAACAGATGCCTCACAAGTCCTCAACTGGCAGCTTCATTAAATAGTACTCGCAAACCACCAGTCTCAACGTCAAGTGAAGAGGCGACTCCGGGATGCTAGTCACGATTTGCTTACCTATAACTACAAACATAGTTATGTATTTGTGTTTTTTAACTTATTTCCAGATATCTTTGAAACTACCCACAATGCACTATTTCTCTACGTCATATGTGTTGGTTTCAGGAAACTAGACGTATGTTGCACGTCACTACTTCACAGGAGCGGCATTTGAACATAAACATTTATTTTTCATCAATATGCATTTCTGGAACATGTGAACTTTCATTTGCCTTAATAATAAACTTACATTCCATCCATACAAATACAAATAAAATGGTTAAGTTACAAGCCTAGTTGGTTTAGCTATGGAAAAAGTGGCAACCTTCCCACTAGCCATGATTGGCTGAGATAATGGATGGGCTGGACATGCCAGGAAATGAGTTTGGATTGGTCTGCCATGTAGCATGCTTCTGTCTATAACGTGAGCTGTTCAGTATGTGTTGACAGTCCTTTCTACTGCACCGTTTTTGAAAGATATAACATTAGCCATCGAGAACTACAAAAGTTTTGCTACTTTTCTCAACAACATTGATGCACTGAATTTAGCAGGCGCTATCAACAGATTAGTTGGAAAAGGTGATGGGCTACACGGTCACTGTGAACCGTAGTGACTTGACACAACGCTGGCCAAAAGATGTAGCTACAAACAAAATTGAATGAAATGGTTCCATTCTGCCATGAAGCGTTCATCCATGTATATGGGTAAGAGTGTAGCTACATTTTCAGAAATACATTTCTACTTTTGTCAAGTAGTTTTTATTGCAAGTTAAAGCGTATTGTTAGTTAGCTTGCTTACTCGCTAGCAATTGTTACATGTATGATCTGTGTAGTAATATTATTCGAATCAGAAGTCCATTTGCATTGCTAGTTATAGCCTAATGTTAGCTAGCTAACATTGAACCTAGTTTGTTAGCTTTAGCTACCTGCAGATTCATACTACAGCTATGAAGATGTTTGTATTTGTTGTAGTATGTGTTGGGATTACGCCGGTTCCTTGTTTAGCTAGCTAGCTACCTAGCTACATGTCTAAACAAGAAACTCCATATAGGTCGAATTATTACATGACCCATCAAATTAGCCAGGTGTGTCTGGAGGGGATTACGGCCATCTAGTGTATTTCATGAATATGTGTACATGTCTAGACAATAGTGAACCATCCACTTAGCTAGATGTGGCTGGGGTTGGTTATAGCATTTCCTTCACACGACCTATCAATTTAGACAAGTGTGTCGGGTAAACATCATCTAATAATGATCAAATGTTTTTTTGACCAGCTAACTTAGCTAACGTGTCATATCCAGCTTGTCAACTTGTGACTGTTCCAAAAACATGTAGACACGTTGCTGGTATTGAGACATGGGAACCATCCAGCTACCTCTCTAACTTGCCTAGCTAGCTAACGTCAGCTAAAATAATTGTTGTCGATGGTCCTGTTCAAATCAAATCAAATGTAATTTGTCACATACGCCGAATACAACAGGTGTGAAATGCTTACTTACAAGCCCTTAACCAACAACGCAGTTTTTAGAAAAATACCCCCAAAAAATCACTTTTAGTCAGTTAGGTAACAACCAAAGCCATCTAGATAATATAATATATTATCAGAGATATACAGGAAGCTATAGTACATAATATGACTTGTATTATGTAATACATGAAAGCTAGTATTTATAAATACATTAAGAGTTAGGTGAATATATTAGTCTTCGACGTGATTGATCCCCCAAGGGGAAAAGAATGTCCTAAGCATAAAGAAAATAACATTCACAATAGAGTATAGTAAAATAATAAATAATTGCTGTGAAAATAGACAGTAAATGGATGTTGACTGAAGATTAAACCTAAATACTGATTCGACATGTTTCGATTATTCATATATTTTCTACATTTCCCCCACCCCAAATCTAGTGTCTAGCACCCAGGGCCCAGGATGAGCCTTATCCCATTGCGAGACCTTCTCGGATAGTCTCTTTACCTCTACAGTCTGAAGTGCCGGTCGCATCACCTGTATTGGGACCAACTGGACCGTGTCATAAAGACAAACAGGTGTAATTTCTAATGCCAAATACAAGAAGCGTTGATGAGTCATCATTTTATTTTTCTGCCCTAGTTACTTTGGATTTGATATTATGGTTGCTTTGTCTTCTCACATGTCACATTTATACTGCTCACCTCACCCCATGACCAGGCAGTTATAGTGAAAAAGCTGTCAATACCAATAATATATTATAATAAAAACTGAGCAGATTTAATTTGTGCACATACTGAAATATATCTAGGATGGCAAGCAATAAACAGTATGGCACAGTCCCAGTTTGTGCAATGCACATTAATTGGAGAAGATGAAGAGATGAACCTAGGTTAGGAGGAGGAGAACGAGGACATCTATGGCGATGGAGAGCACATGGAGGATGAGGACTACATCCCAGCTGAGGACGCAGAAGATGACATTGTTTGCCCTACAGCATCTGTAAAAATGTCTGACATTATAATAATGTCTGACATATAGTATATTTATTCACTATCAGCTAGCCTGAGGCTTCAGCCAGTCCGGATGAGAAAATACATTTATTGTGTTCCAGTCCCAACTGATGAAGCTTTTCCAAGTCTGTGTTGGGTGTGGTGCAGCGAGTTCAGGGACTACGTCAGCAGCGAGAGGAACAGCGCTCTACATCATGCAGATCTGCAAGCCGTGCAAGCATGTGAGAGAATGGTCCAGCCAGCCTATCTAGATGGTGCCAGCAGGAAATCTAGTCCTTTCTGCTGCCATATTGGTGTCAGGTTGTATGCCGACCAAAGTCCTCCGAATGCTCGGCATGATCGGAGTGGCAACTATTCACTGCAGCACATTCTTCCGTCACCAGCATAACCAACTTGAGCCAGCAGTCCTCAACACATGGGATGTCGAGCAGAGTGGCACCATCAAAACCCTCAAGGAAATGGGTGGAGATTTGGTCTTAGCAGCAGATGGAAGGAGTGATGCTGCACTTCCTGCCGAAGCACACTGCCTTTCTCCTACAAGGGAATGCATGCAAGGTTAGTAAAGCCATTCCAAAATAATATATTTTTTCTAACTACTGAAATGGTCATTATTACAGTCAAGTGTATCAAAGCCCTTTCCATTGTTTGTGTCTCTCAATTGTCACCAACCCATCAAATGTATCCTATGCTTATTTTGTATCCTTTCATTTTATTTTAGATCATACCTTGCAACCTTGCATTACAATGAGAACAGTGGATGGACGCAGGCAGTGAGAAAAGACTAGCTGCTCAGGTACTCCCTCTCCTTCCCAAAGACCAAGAAGGGTGGATACACAATTTGTCCAGTGAAGACCAAACCCACCTATGGTAAGATTTTTTTATATTCTATCAAGTCAAAATATATAAATGTTTATTTTTTATTATAGTTTGCCAATATTGTTGACATACCTGTTTATGATTTGTGTCTTTACAGACCACGCTGGCAAAATAGTGAACGTTTATTTAATTTTTTTGTCCACCAGTAGCGGTGCGTGTGTAAAATCACTGGGAAGACAAAAAAAAGCCATATTACAACCTGTGTTGTGATAATTGCGTTGTTTACTCTATAACCTGTTAATTCATATGCCATGTGACCGTGATATATAGGTCTAAAGGCCAAGACAATAAGAAGACACAGTGGCAGAATAAATTCAACTATACCTTTGTTTTATCACAAAACCGGATAGCAACCTCTGTCCAGTGTGTTTGCGCATTCGTGCAAGTAGAAAAACATGTTGACTCACCCTACTTGTAGAGAAATGCCAATGCCAACCTCCTCTTTCATGTTGACGAAACAGTCTATCACTCTGTTATACAGAACACGCTTGTATTTCTTGCTGCCCTAGGCTACCTGGCTAAAATGCTTGCCCACTAGCCTAACTCCCATTCATGGGCAAAATTGTCTAGTTAACATTAGCCTTCTACATCTAGCTACATATTGAACTTACATCCTCTCAGGCCAGGGGCACAACAATGTATGAATTAATGGTTTGATCAGAATTGCCATTATAATCACGGGCCAGTGCGGAGAATTAAGTAAAACCCAAAGTCCCAATCCCCATCTACATCCATGGCTAATTTAGGAAAGGGCCAATTTTTGCCACCGGAGGACAACACAACAAGATGCAACAATTCAAGTTTTTCTGGCAACGCTCTCAATGGGATTTGATAGGAGCGACACCAAATCCAAGCTGGCTTCCCTTGACACTTTTTTTTGGTGTGCCAGGACCATTCACAGTTGAGCTCTGGCAAAATTTTTTAACTTTCTTTGTCAAGGAAGGCCAGACGCTCACTGGCTTCCCTTGCCTTCAATGCTATGGGCTGCAACAATGTCATACTTGTTTGGACCAGACAGCATCAGATAGATGGCCTGCATGTAGAAAGGCAGAGGGATGCTGTTTCACTCCGTCGGATACTTTCTCCTGTGAGATATATGCCGCGATACTCCCTAAATGCTTGGTCCTTCATGGGATGTTGAAACTGGCTTCAGAATGGTGGAGTTGATTCCAGGATCCTGGGGTCTGACTCCCATGAAGGACTAGGCATTTAGGGAGTATATAATGTAAAGTGTAGGGCTTTTTTACATGCGGGTGGCTCTCCTCGTGCCTCAGCTTCTCCGGCCTGCTCTGTAATGGCTTGAGACAGTACTCATGCAGTAAGTATTGTTATTGTCTCGTTGGTAATATGTTGTGTCACAATGATTCAAAGTATGTGTGACAACTTGAGTAACATTATTTCTATTTCTGTCTTTCTCCCTCTCTTCCTCTAGGAACCTGAGTACCACCACAGTTCAACATCAGCCTTCTAATGTCAAGCTGCCATCAACACACATCCAGCCCTAAGCTGATTCCTGTCCGTCTGCTAGGGTAGAGCAGTAACTGTCACTAGGGTTTTGTTACACAAAGTTGTTCCCTTGTACTCTTTGCCCTTGTTTACTTCCCATTACTGAGTTGAGATAATTTGATAAGTTTAAGCAGCACTTTGAGCCTGTAACAGCCTAACTCCACACCTATACACCCGCCCGAGGTCTATGTTCATCGAACTTGGCTCCTTGACGATCCTCACACAAAGCGTGGCACGTCTCTGCTGCTGCCGCCAAGCTTTCAGAGTGGAACTCAATCATCCATAAAGAAATGTATTGTATTTCACAATGGAATTGTTATTGTATATTAACTATCACTATTATGGGGACTGTGATCACAAAGTGAAATGTGACAGATAAACAAAAAAAGCACTCCATGTCAAAAGTGTTTTTTATAACTATTTATAACGTGTTTGAATTCTTTGGATGTTAACTTGAAGACAGTGTAGTACATGTTCTCCTCATTTGGGAACCTATTTCTTATCCCATTTACTGCACGTACTGGAATTGGCAAGTTTCCTTTGCAGTGGTATGCTAGCTGATAAGTGTAGTTAGCTGGCTAAAATAGCTAGGCTTCTCACATCAGAAGTGCCTCTCTCCCTGGCTCGCGCTTTCTTTGGTAGCTAACTCAGTCGATAGTCCTAACCATGATTGACCCCATCCGTCAATATTTAAGTGTCCACTCTTTGCTTTTTTTTATCTGCTGGAGGGTTTTGTTTTAGTTGTTATGTGTGTTACTGCCTGTGCTCGCTGGTCTTGATTGTTGTAGCGTTAGCTGGCTGGCTACCTTGCTGGCTAAAATAGCTAACGTTAACTGGCTGGCTAGTTTGCTGGCTAAGGTAACATTAACTGCATATAACATTCTTTAATAGCTGGTTAGATGTTATGTATTTCAAAAAAAGTTGGTTTAATTTAATGTAGTGTTGATTGCAACTAGCTGACTCATGAAGTGCTAATGTAAAGTTAGCAGGCTGGTAGGGCTAATGTTAGCAGGCTAGTTTGCTAGCAACCTTGCAAGCTGATTTGTAACAATATATTCATAAAGTATTTGCTCGCAAGTTGGCTGAAAATGTAATTGAAACCAGTAGTCACGAGTGCTCACACCCCAACAACAAAAAAAAAATCTGACATGACTTTGATCGGTTTTATGTAGTAACTTAAAAATAGAACAGTGGTGTGTAACTTTGCATTGGGATTTTTAATCGGTATACTAATGCAAATCCATGTTACATGTGGTTCTGTTTCTACTACATACCCTTTAAGCACTGTGAATTACTTTATAACATTATTACAATGTATTTTTCTATTGTGCGACGCTGTGACACTTTTTGTGTAACCAAATCATGGGTTGGTGCAACCAACTGAAAATGTTGGGAAAAGTTAATCTGGAGCCCACCTATACTGTTTTTTATATACTGTACTGTAAATGAGCATCGGTTCATGGTAGGCCAATCACAACATTTCAGTGCCATAATCCTATGGGAAATTAGGCTTATGTGTAACGGTTGTCGTCGGGAATAGAGGACCAAAACGCAGCAGGAATGTGGATGCTCATCTTGATATTTATTTTAAATAAAGAGAACACCAAAATAACAAAAATGAAGAACTCACGAACAACAAAACAGTCTTGTCATGCACACTCAGCAAAACAAGAAACAATCTCCCACAACACTACACCAAACAATTACCCATATATAGGACTCTCAATCAGAGGCAACGAGAAAGCACCTGCCTCCAATTGAGAGTCCAACCCCCCATTAACCTACACATAGAAATACCACAAACCAGAAAGAACATAGAAATACAAAACATAGAACATAAACCAAAACCCGGAAATAATACATCTAGCACCCTACTTCATAAACCATCCCTCCGAAACACATAAACAAAATACCCTCTGCCACGTCCTGACCAAACTACAATAACAAATAACCCTTATACTGGTCAGGATGTGACACTATGGGAGTTTTTTTAAATGCTCTGGAGTTGAGAATATTGCTATATCCAGAGGCCAAAAAGATGAACAGATAAACACATTTTTGAATTGCAGGACGGGGGGATTGCATTGAACCAAGTTATTAATTTCCAATAATTTACTGCCCATAAGGACGGGGTACTGCAAGTAATATATTATTATACCTAGCTGTCAACCTTTTATTATGTAGATACATTTACTTCTGCTAAAGTTGGCAAAAAACTTCCAAGGATGAAGCAACCAACGTCTCATTAAATAAAAGTATATCTATTAAAACCTCTTTAAAGTTATGGTAAAAAATATATATAAATAATTGTAGAGTACCAGTCAAAAGTCTGAACACACCTACTCTTTCAAGGGTTTTTCCTTATTTTTACTATTTTCTACATTGTAGAATGATAGTGAAGACATCAAATCTATGAAATAACCCTTATGATTTGCAAACCGCCCTAACAGATCCACAGATGATGCAATCTCTATTACACTCCACACTGCCCTTTTCCACCTGGACAATAGGAACACCTCTGTGAGAATGCTATTCATTGACTACAGCTCAGCGTTCAACACCATAGTACCCTCAAAGCTCATCACTAATCTAAGGACACTGGAACTGAACACCTCCCTCTGCAACTGAATCCTGGCCTTGCTGACGGGCCACCCCCAGGTGGTAAGGGTAGGTAACAACACATCCGCCATGCTGATCCTCAACATGGGGGACCCTCAGGGGTGAGTGCTCAGTCCCTTCCTGTACTCCCTGTTCAATCATGACTGCACGGCCAGGCACGACTCCAACACCATCATTAAGTTTGCCGATGACACATCAGTGGTAGGCCTGATCAACGACAATGACGAGACAGCCTATAGGGAGGAGGTCAGAGACCTGGCTGTGTGGTGCCAGGACAACAACTTCTCCCTCAACGTGATCAAGACAAAGGAGATGATTGTGGACTACAGGAAAAGGAGGACCAAGCATGCCCCCTTTCTCATCGACGGGGCTGTAGTGGAGCAGATTGAGAGCTTCAAGTTCCTTGGTGTCCAAATCACCAACAAACTAACATGGTCCAAGCACACCAAGACAGTCGTGAATAAGGCACGACAAAACCTATTCCCCCTCAGGAGACTGAAAAGATTTATAATGGGTCCTCAGATCCTCAAAAGGTTCTACAGCTGCACCATCAAGAGCATCCTGACTGGTTGCATCACTGCCTGGTATGGCAACTGCTCGGCCTCCGACCGCAAGGCACTACAGAGGGTAGTGCGTACGGCCCTGTACATCACTGGGGCCAAGCTTCCTGCCATCCAGGACCTCTATACCAGGCGGTGTCAGAGGAAGGCCCTTAAAATTGTCAAAGACTCCAGCCACCCTAGTCATAGACTGTTCTCTCTGCTACCGCATGGCAAGTGGTACCGGAGCAACAAGTCTAGGTCTAAGAGGCTTCGAAACAGCTTCTACCCCCAAGCCATAAGACTCCTGAACATCTAATCAAATGTCTACCCAGACTACCGTAATTTCCGGACTATTAAGCGCACCTGAATATAAGCCGCACCCACTGAATTTAAAAAAAATATTATTTTGAACATAAATAAGCCGCACATGTCTATAAGCCGCAGGTGCCTACCGGTACATTGAAACAAATGAACTTACACAGGCTTTAACGAAACACGGCTTGTAACAAAAATAAATAGGCTTTAACGAAACACGGCTTGTAACAAAATTAAATAGGCTTTAACGAAACACGGCTTGTAACAAAAAAAAAATTATTGCAGTAAGCTTTACCGGTAGTTGTCTTTTTGCACTGAGTCAATTCCTCACGCTGCTGTTTCCAACGTCTTATCATCGACTCATTAAGACCAAGCTCCCGTGCAGCAGCTCTATTTCCTTTTCCAACAGCCAGATCAATCACCTTCAACTTGAAAGCTGCATCATATGCATTTCTCCGTGTCTTTGCCATGATGAGGGTGACAAAATGACTACCGTAATCAGAATGATGGGAAGTTTGAGAGCGCTCGATTTAATCTAAACAGTAAACAAAAAAGTTGTTTGACCTTAACCCGTTCGGCAATTTCATTGGTCTAATGAAAGCTTCATGACGGCAAAAAACTGAGCACGTCACAGAATGTGTTTTTTTGGAGAGAAAAAAATTGAAAGCGGGAAAAATCCATATATTAGCCGCGTCACTGTTTAAGCCGCGAGGTTCAAAGCCTGGGAAAAAAGTTGCGGCTTATAGTCCGGAATTTACGGTATTTGCATTGCCCCCCTCCCTCTTGTACACTGCTGCTACTCTCTGTTATTATCTATCCGTAGTCACTTTAATAACTTTACCTACATGTACATATTACCTAAATGACCTCGATTAACTAGTGCCCCACACATTGACTCTGTACCGGTACCCCCTGTATATAGCCTCGCTATTGTTATTTTACTGCTGCTCTTTAATTATTTGTTACTTTTTTTTCTTATTCGTATTTTTTATTAATTTTTTTAAACTGCATTGTTGGTTAGGGCTTTTGATTTTATTTGATATGGAATCATGTAGTAACCAATAAAGTGTTAAACAAATCAAAATATATTTTATATTTGAGATTCTTAAATGTAGCCAACCTTTGCCTTCATGACATCTTTGCACACTCTCGGCATTCTCTCAACCAACTTTTGACTGGTACTGTATATACATTTTTACTATTCAACAAAAGTGGGAGAATAGGGCTTGAAATCCTTAAATTCTTTATAAATATAGTAGCAATCTAATTATAAATGACTTACTATACGATTTTACCTTTTTTATTATTGTAAAATAAATATGATAATATTTAATGACAATACAAATTTGGGCCCATTTCATATAACTGATGACAGAGCATTTCCTGCCAAGCCTCTTCTGAGCAACGCAGAGACACCATTCAAATGTCTGCAGATTCAGCTTTATGCACGAAGTGATTTTGTCCCTCTGTGACCAAGAGAAAGTGGTCGTGTTTCAATTCTACTAAAATATTTATTCATTTTTTCGTGTTGAGAGTTCTAAATCTGATGAAAACCACGATTGCTGAAATCGCTAGACTGTCCCCTTTAATATGCAATCTCCCATGCTGAGCTAAGTCCCTCAGAGGGAGATTACATTGTTTTTTTGTCTGGATAGGCCAGAGAATTTTACACGTCACTCCCTATGCAAATGTTGGGTGTGAAACCTGACACTTCAAGTCAGCTCTGCTGACAGAGAGGTAGTAGAAAGCAGACTGATGGGGCTTTCTGGAACTATAAGGAACTAAACCCTGCAACATTCACAGAGTGCATTGTACACCAAGTCAGAACCGGTCCAGGACCCCTAAATAGGGGATTTAACATCTAAGGAGTTGAGATCATACCAGTGCGTTGGATGGGTGATTTGTGCCTGATGCTCAATTCTCAAATATTGTTCAGTCTAAAAGCTTTGCAAGCTTCATCAAACCATCTATTCTCAATTCCCAATTGGAGCATGTGAAAATCTGTTGGCAATAATAGTCTGGAAGGGAAGGTATGCCGGTCTCAATTATTATGCAGGGATTAAATCCTACACCCTGCTTTATATTAGCCTGCTTGAGAGCCGTATTGTGCTAAAGTCTACAGTAACCTGAAGTATCTCTTTAATTATTGCCTAATTAACCTGCTAATAGCCATGTCCGCTAATGCCACAATGCATCCACATCCTAACCACTACCATCTCCTTAAATGATCAAGTGCTGGAGCCGCAAACAGATTACCTCTGTAATTATCCAAACGGCCCGACCGATGCAATCACGCCCAGATTATACTAATAAATCAGTTTAGGTGATATACACTGAGTGTACAAACATTAGGAACACCTGCTCTTTCCATGACATAGACTGACCAGGTGAAAGCTATGATCCCTTATTGATGTCACTTGTTACATCCACTTCAATCAGTGTAGATGAAGGGGAGGAGACAGGTTAAAGAAGGATTTTTAAGCCTTGAGACAAGGATTGTGTATGTGTGCCATTCAGAGGTTGAATGGTCTAGAAAAAAAGATTTTAGTGCTTTTGAATGGGGTATGTTAGTAGGTGCCAGGAGCAACAGTTTGAGTGTGTCAAGAACTGCAACGGTGCTGGGTTTTTCACGCTCAACAGTTTCCTGTGTGTATCAAGATTGTCCACCAACCAAAGGCATCCAGCCATCTTGACATAACCGTGGGAGCATTGGAGTCAGCATGGGCCAGTATCCCTTTGGAACACTTTCAACACCTTGTAGTAGAGTCCATTCCCTGACGAATTGAGGCTGTTCTGAGAGCAAAAAGGGGTGCAACTCAATATTAGGGAGGTCTTCCTATTGTTTTGTATACACAGTGTATAGCTACGATGGTTAATTGTTCCTCATTTTGACATATATTCCAATGGGACCGTGTTGATTACTACTGTGTCAGTCAGATTCTCTGTCCCATCATATATCTCATGATTAGATCAACTGTTGAGCAAGGTGCCTTATTAATAGCAACTTTCCTCTTTAGATGTGATTTTATTACTCGTACCTCCTTGACAAATAGCAGTATAATCATGACTGTTTAGGGCCAGAGTTGTGAAGGGAAACTGTGTTATGATCAGATCTGTGCTGGTGTGTCTGAACAGTTTCCTGTGGGGGAAAGTAGCGACCAACTGGCTGAGGCTGGCCACTGTTCTGGATGACTGATAGAGAGGAAGGGGGAGGGAGACAGAGACAGAAAGATAGACTCTATTGTCTACATAACATCATGGTCCTCAAGCAGAAGAGACACTGTCATCATTAACTAGTGAGTGTTGAGTCTCTGATTCATGACCAACTCATCGGCCTGGCCGGTCGTGTCACTCATCATAGAGGTATATGTACTGTACTGTGTGTCCAACTCTGGTCAGCCTTTTCACCTCTACAGTCTCCACAATAAGCAATTCTGCTAAAAAGTTTGCCACTAGACGAGACAAATGATCATCTTAAACAAACGTCAGTTTCAGTCAAGGCATCGCAAGGTATCAAAAGGCATCGTAAAAGACAGACACTGCATTGTTGCTGAGGAAATGTAACGAGTCATCCGCTGCAGTGATTTGGTACTGCCAAGTCCAATCTTATATCACTGTGTCTATCGCAGACAAGTACAACCAGTCAGACATGAAGGGGGCAAAGAAAGACGCCCCCTTAACTAAAACAGATCAGGACAAGGAGAGGTTATTACAGAAGATGTTCTCTCCCGTGTCCCTCTAGACACACAACCACTGGAGCATTTAAGTCGCTAGACGAACAGCTCAGACAAGTGAATTGACGTGTTAAGTTGCTGTCCCCCCTCCCCTTCCCTTCCCCTCGACGTCTCCGAAGACCCACCACAACCAACGATAGTGGGTTCCATTAGGAATTTCAAGTTGAATTAAGGTGCTTGGGGAGGATACATTAACACATGTGCATAACGGCTCGGTAGTTAAATGTCAGAATGGGAATGAGGCCTGTGTGACTGTGACTTTATATTCCATTAGCCAGCGCCTCATGTTACCCTGCTGAGGAACTAAATAATACATACAGACAGACCCCCAAAACACAAATCATCTTTTCACAATAATAGAAAATGAATGGGCCTGGCTTGGGTAAGTAAATTACACCAGGAGGAGTTCCTAGGGAGTTACATTACTGGCTGGGATGATGATGACAAAGGATGCATTATAAGACCAAGGAAAATAGAGGGATGCACTCGTCCAGAAAATGCTGAAATCTGAATAAAACTCGGCGGGAGGCTCTGTGAGACATGGCTTTCTAGAATCACCTTGTATAAAAATCCAATTCAGTTTGGGTGGTGATTAATTCATAAGCCCGTTAGTAAAATATTTCCAGTACAGAAATCCTCTGACAAAGAAAAAAGAAGGGTGTGTGTTTTGGAGTAGGCATATGGAATTAACATTTTCGCATGGTCGATTAAATTATTATTATTTTTTTAAAGAAATGGCTGAGAGCGAGCGAGGTCTTGAAAGATGCAAATGGAATAGTAATTTTATGGCACATTAGTTAGCAGTCACACAAAGTCATGTACACAACGTGTACCCATCATGATAAATAAAGACATACTTATAATGGTTTTATTTATGGCCCTGTAATATGCAAACCATTATCCCTCACTCTGGCTATTAGAGTACTACAGTCCCAAAGTACTACATGATACCAGCACTTTTTAGGATTTTGTGTTTAACAAAAACAGCCATCTGATTGTTTAGTATGCGTGGTGATTATCGTACTGGACTAAACAGTGTACGAATGTTACAAGTCATATTTTTTTATTTAGATGTTTTAAATGTAACCTTTATTTAACTAGGCTGCATTGTATTGGTGGCATTGTACTGAAATAAGCTGAAATAAGCAGCAGTGTAACGCCACAATGCATTTGTTTACAGTGAACCAATGACTTATGACTTGTTACAGCATTAGATCAAATGCATCTTACCTAGATGAAGTTTAAACATGCCTTGCCTCAGGGTTTTGAGAAACTGACTGTATACAATTACCTTATTTTAAAATATAGAAATATGATAGAAATATAAAATCGACACCAAAACTGAAATAGCTATTTACATGACTCTAATGTAGGCAGGGTAGCCTAGTGGTTAGAGCGTCGGACTAGTGACTGAAATGTTGCAAGATCGAATCCTCCCTGAGCTGACAAGGTAAAAATCTGTCGTTCTGCCCCTGAACAAGGCAGTTAACCCACTGTTGCTAGGCTGTCATTGAAAATAAGAATTTGTTCAAAACTGACTTGCCTAGTTAAATAAAGGTAAAAAAATAAATCCTCTCTATAGGACCTCTGTGCATGACCTTTGACCCACAGCCTGCAGTGACCCAGGCAAACCACAGGGGGTGCTGTTTTCCTAGTGGAGCAGCTACAGCAGGTGTTAATGGCATCTCATTTGCCCACATAAACACCTTTCTCTCTCCCTGCACATCAATTATTACCACAAGCACACCAATCTATTGTTTACTTTTTAAACAGGATGAGATGGGGGGGTATTGCACCATATGAGAGCAACAGAGCCAGCCCTGTGAGTCTACACAGGTTATAGTGTGGAGGGAGACAGGAAAGATGGAGAGGGGGAGACACGGACATTGAATAGGGAGGGAGAGAGAGGGGAGATGCGAGAGGGAGCAGGGTAAGAGGGGATGTAAGACAGGGAGGTGGAGGGGGAGAGGGGGTAGAGGGAGCAGGGGAGAGGGTAGCGTAGTAGGACAGGGAGGTGGAGAAGGAGCAGGGGAGACGGGGGTGTAGGGCAGGGGGAGAGATGGTGGTGGACGTGTCGGGAAAGAAGGGGGAACAGGGAGAGAGAGGGGAGTGTAGGACAAGGAGCACCAGGCCCCAGGAGAGTCATAAATAAGTCACACAGCCCCTGGACCTTCCTCTGAAGGTGCCAAGACTCTGTGATCTGACTCTTTCATCTGGTAGCCCTGCAATGTCCTGGAGAGATGTAGGGAATTCAGATACTGAGTTACATGGGAGTGTGTGTGTGCGTACGTCTATGCCTATGTGTGTGTGTGTGTGTGTGTGTGTGTGTGTGTGTGTGTGTGTGTGTGTGTGTGTGTGTGTGTGTGTGTGTGTGTGTGTGTGTGTGTGGCTGCATAAGAGTGTGCATGTAACATCACAACCCTCAGCATCAGAGACATCAGGCATCTTCATGCCCCCAGGGACCCAGCCATCCACCATTGTTTCAGAGCAGAGCTTTCTTTTTCAATTAGAAGCTCCAACACCAAGCCAGCAGTGCCAGGTGAGTGAGCTAGCTCCACAGCCTTCAGTTCAAATAATGACTGCAATTAAGCAATTAAGAGCCGGAGGCATAGAGGCCAGGAGCTGAGCTAGCTATCTCTAACCCTTCTAAGACACACTGTAAATGAGGATTCGCCAGGGAATACACTTATTATTAGCCCTGTGTGTTATTAGGACAGCAACCTGTGCTACGCTGCTCCCTGTTGTGTTCTGATATAAATAGGTCAAATTAAGTGAGAGGAGTAGACTAGAGCCGTGGTGATTTATAATGTTATCGTTATCATTATTATAACATTAGTTATTGGCATGAGTATTTTTTACTTATTTAACGTTTATGTGTACTGGTTAATTAAGAATGCATTCTTATTTACAATGATGACCTGTCCAAAAGTAATGATTATGAGTATATAATTTATGACTACCGATATATCTCTTCAAAATAGAACGGTATAGTAAAACGATATATTGTTTTAACTGTATAGGACCTTAGAAACTTTCATATTTTCTTGCTTTACTGTTAGAATAGTCAACCCCACCACCAAGGCACTGGCCAGCAAGGATGAGATATATGGCGTTTGTCAGGTAGGAAGAAAAAGTCCAAGCTAGCTAGCCTCACATTCAGAAATAACACACGTTTTTAAACTATTGACTGCACTGAAGCTGCAGACTTCAAAAGATCCCGCTGACCTGTTTGCTGAGAAGCATCAAACCAAGTTTTCCCTCTCCCTCTTTATCTCCTCCTCTCTTTCTCCTCCTCTCCCTCTCTCCCTCTTCCTTGCCAGTACTACACGTTTCATTATTAATATGTTTTTTCTCAAGTTTCTCTCTGACCCAGGACATTAAATAAAACATTGTATGGTTCATGAAAGATTATGAAAGAGCAGAGCATAAGCAGCGGGAGGTGTAAACTCAGCACAATTCATTCTGCTATATAATGTCAATGCCAACAACCCCCCCTCACCCCACCTCCATAGCCTGCAGACATATTGGCGGAACTACCAATGGATGCTAAGCTTTTTCCGACAAAGCTCCGAAGATAAAGTATCTCCCTTTTATCCCTTCTGCAAATCAATTCTGGGCCTTACAGCGAAATCCCATAAAATAACTTCAAACACCACTACTTACTCCGAAAATTTGTATTATGGCTATATCTCTTTGAACCTTCACCACTGAAGTTTTGGAGGAAAAATGATTTAAGCGTTACCTGCTAAGATGTTGGCCTGTCAGCACTTTACCTCAGTTTTTCTTGACATATCAACCTGTTACCTTGACTCTGTCTCCCTCCTCACTCTCTCCTGCCTGTCTGTCTGCGTGTTTGGGGTTTGATTGCTGCTAACCACCCAGACCTGCAGATAAATACAAATGCTGCTTGTTAACTTAATGGCTGCAGTAAGCGAGAGTTAGCAGGCATGAAGGCCCTACTGGCGATGAAGCGGCCGCTTGACTGCTGAAATATTCATCTTCTCCATCTCAACACTTCATCTCAACAAACGGTACCACAGCTGGGCCGGTATGGACGTATACAGGGAACAGATGGGTTAGATTTCGATGATGGTTCTGTAAGTAATTACAGAACTTTGATTTTAAGGTTGGTGGAGTGGGGACCCGAGATCATCGCTGGAATGATAATTGATAACATCAACAAACAACTAGGATCGAAAGGAAAAGTTGTTACTATCTGTTTCAAGGCATTATCACGAGGTATCTTTTAACCAATTAGAAAACCTGTTGAGACATTAGTGCATGATTGCCAGAGAATAACCCTTGTTGCTCCTATAATCTAATTATAGTGCTCATCCTAATCTAATCCTAATTTCCACAAGTATCAGTCTAATGATGAAGGTCTGGTAATCCCAGCTCCTTGGCTGGGTGGGATCCTTGAATCTATGGGCTCTTACTTTGTGGACTGGAGTGAAACACTGATCTCTCTTCTCTCCTGGTGTCATGACTTCTACCGAAAGTGGCTCCTCTCCCTGTTCGGGCAGCGCTCGGCGGTCGTCGTCGCCGGCCTACTAGCTGTCACCGATCCCCTTTTCCCTTTTCATTTGGTTTTGTCTGTCTTGTGTTGCACCTGTTTTGAGTTGAGTTCATTAGTGGGTTATTTAGTCTTGCTGTTCTAGGTTGGGTTTTGTGCGGGATTGTTTCGTGTTACCTGTCGTGGGTTTGGGGGTTACGTATTTCTCTTTATCTATTGTGGACTGGCGTTTTATTCTGGACTGCGTTCCGGCCCTTTTGGGGTGGACATTTTTGTCTGGTTGGGTTTTCCTTATTCATGCCTGTTCATGGTGGTTTGGACTCTGGAAATAAAACGCTCTACTATTGCATATTTGGTCTCCTGCGCCTGACTTCACCCCACCACTCCTAGTGAGTACTGACACCTGGCTAGGCCCTCCTACTGCCCTTCCTCCCAGAGACAAAAGGCTGATTCAGTAATCTGGATATGATGGGCAGGTTCACTCCTAGGTAGAACAAATTCACTTGTGTGAACAACTTCACTGATCACGGTCCTTGACAGCAAACACTCTCCATCAGAATACCACAGCCATGGGGGGCTAAGGGGCTGAACCCATTCTAACTCCAAGTCATCTTTCTTCATGAACCGTGACCCTCCTTAATTCTCTCTCTTACAATCAACCTTCCCCTTGATCATTTGAGTGGTTGAGAGGTGAAAGAATTACACACAAAGATACCAAATGGTATCGACACTAATGCATTGATTGACACATTATCTGATGCTTTTTAGGTGTTCTATTGAGGTGAATGCTACAGTAGTTGTCATCAACAACAATCCTGTGCACCAGCAAAGCTCTTTAGCCTGGGACTTTTCAATTATGCAAGACTCTTCCCTCCAACTGTCAGGGCCCAGGGGGGGCCAGCGTCCAACTGTCAGGGCCCAGGGGAGGCCAAGCGACAGTCTGTGCATTATTCTTTGATCAGGGGGTATACGGTAGTCTACATAAGAGTGCACAGACTCAACCAGACACTGTGAGACTGAGTGCTATCTGACACAACACACACTCATCATATCCAAGATGACAGAGCTACAGAAGCAATACATGCCATTCCAATCTTGTTACCAGCCAAACAATAAGAGGTTGAGAGGGAGGGGGTAAAGGGCTAAAATTGTCATTGTTTCTTTACAAAGCGACAGAGATCCAACCAACAAAACACCCCATCTGGTGAAAGTAGGCTTAGGCTGTGTCCCAAATGGAACCTTATGCCCTATATAGTGTTCCACTTTTGAGCAGGGCCCATAGGGTTCTGGTCAAATGTAGTGCACCATATAGGGAATAGGGTGCCTTAGTAAACAAGACAAAAACACCCCTATCCCTCCCCATACACCCCCTCACTCACCCTGAGCTTATTGTCTTTTGTTGAGGTTTAAATCAACTCCCTTTTTGTATGTGCTTACACAAGGTCATACTGCACATCAATACTAGGGTTGTACTTACGCCAGATACAGATCAAGGGAGGTTCAACTGCTAACGATGAGAAGACACAGGTTCCATTTATAGTAGTTAACCGAGGATTACAAGTCAATTGGCTAATGAATAAACTGGAGTTACAGTAAAACAACTGTTAAACTCAAACAAAGCATATTATACCTTATTGTCCTTACTGGATTATGCCCTATAACAGTATATATTTTTTAATCATTATGATCAAAGACCAATAGGAAACAGAAATAGACTTCATATTCGTACGTCTTAGCGTTCTAAATATTCTGGTTAAATATTATATTGCACTCTAATTAATATATAGCAACCAGGCATGGCAATTACACACACACACACACACACACACACACACACACACACACACACACACACACACACACACACACAAACAGCACTTCTCTAAAACACAGAACAAAGAGATAGCAGAGCATTCAGATAAACTTAGCAACTTCAACACACCTTCGGACAGCAATTCCCAGGGTACCTCCTGCTAAAATCTCAATCAGTTCAATAAACTCTGTCATGGAATCAAGCACTACATTTACATTTACATTTACGTCATTTAGCAGACTACACCACCCCAACTTCAGCTAGGACATAATACAAGCCACCTGCCTGAAATGCTTTGTCACTGAAATGAAATGTGATGTACAACCATTTTCCATGTGTTTGCCTCTGAAGTATGGATACTGAGCTTAATTAATTCAGATGGATCCCAAACACTGAACTTCTGCTCACTGCTATTAATGTTTGGGAAGAATAAAAAAAATGTATCAGGGCTGTGTGTGTGTGTGTGTGTGTGTGTGTGTGTGTGTGTGTGTGTGTGTGTGTGTGTGTGTGTGTGTGTGTGTGTGTGTGTGTGTGTGTGTGTGTGTGTGTGTGTGTGTGTTTATACATTTTCAAAACTACTCTGTGTCTCACTCATGGCTAAAAACACTTTTACCACAAAATCCCACATTATAATCTGTGTGCAATTAGCGAGAATGAGTTCAAACTAATGTACTCTCCAGAGCTGGTGGTATAGTTAGTACCGCAGGATTTTGTCTTTAGTATTTCATTTGTTATCCAGAACCCTGGAAGGACAAGACAATGTTCACTCCATTTTGCAACCTTTAGGGCTCTATTTAATCCGTATCGCGGAAGTTCAGCATTACTGTGTGATTGAAATTTAAAGGCAATGTTCCTGAGTTAGTGTAGACTGTGTCAGAGATACTTTCGAGAAGATGGGGAAACTCCATTGGAATCGTATTAACGATCATTGTGTAGGTTGCCCATGAGGCATCAATGGGCCACGCGGTGCATTCTGGGTGATTTTGGGACAAGGATATCACTCCTTCAATGAGTGAATGGAGTCAATTGGGCGCTAGCTCAAAAACCCAACATTATAATGAATTACGTGAACAATAAGAACAACATAACACATATTTTCGAGATGTGAGATGATTAATTTGTTCTCTGTAATATCGTATAGCTTTGAAATCGTGACATTACGTACTTTCGAGGAAAATAATCCGGTTTCTCGACTTTTAGAACGGATTGCGTGATGATTAGCTTAGCAACTACATGTTGCAGCATGACCACGATTGGTCGACAGTCTGCTGGGTGGAACATTATTAAATGTAAATGTAAATGCATTATACGTTTCTCCATTCATTGGCCAATGGGATTCCTGTCCTCCTTTCTAAGTATCTCTGAATGTATTCAGGGTAAGGGGTTCATTTGTCGGCTCAATCGGGATTTCCTTTACATTTCTAGAGAGCAATATGTAACGCTTCCGCGATACAGATTGAGTAGAGCCCTTCGTTTTCTAAACAGGGCCGGCACCAAAACTAATCAGTTGGACGGGCCTTTGATTTCTATAGGCAGGCACTTTTTTTCACAGGACCTCTTATGTATTTAGCAGGTGTAAAAGTAAAGACCATAGGCAGCTTGTGAGTTGGAAGTTTGGGCAAACTTAAAATTTATCCTACCATTTCTACCGATCTGCATGCCAGTTAGGATTATTTTTATATAACAGTTTCATTTCAATAATAACATTTTAGTTTCTCAGAATCACAGCTTGTAGGTCAATGCAGCAGTAGGCCTATAACTTCCATCATCAGCAAAGTAAAACGCATATGCCTACAGCCGACAAATAAAAACAGTAGAAAATATCCTGATGAAAAATCTCACATTAATCTCTCTACTCTGCATGTCTACCTCCATTTCTATCTGCCTTGACTTGAGCTATCAACTAACCTATTCTTGGCACTCTGAGTTTTTTGCGCCAGTGAGCTCGGGACAGAAAGCTGTATTTTATGAAGTTTCCACTGAATATATGGGATCATCAGATCACGATTTTTTGCTCATTCACACAGGTTTGGTGATTATCGAGGCCGGGAGTGTTGGAAAGATTTCGCAATGGATATCATTCGCAATGGATTTTTAAAAACAGACTTTGTTGACTTGTTTGAGATGAAGAGAAAAGAACTGAGAAGCTCAGCTTGTTAGTGGTGAGTTAAGACAATCAGAAATCAGACATTGCCAAATGTTACACTTTCCTACGTATGCATGCATTCTGGAGAGACGCACCATATCTTCGCCACACGCCCCTCCCCTTCTTCTTGATGCAACATTTTAAAATGATACTCAAGACATTATTTTCACGCATATTTTAGACTCTTTTCACTGACAGCCGCAACTCAATCAGTTAGACCTATTGCCATGTGCCCTCCCCAAATTGCGGGCATCCTAAATAGTCATAGGCCTGCATACTTGTGATTTGAAACAATCCACAGCATTTACAAAAAAAATAAGCTAGTGATCCTATGTGGCTAAGACATGCTCCCTGGTGAAGTATTTCAAATGATTTTTAGACAGGAGTAATTATATAATTTTGGCAAAACATCAATTTAATTTAGGGCAAGCCAGCATCCTAACCGTGCACTGTGCACCCGCCAACTTTCTTTTCCAATTCGCAAGAGAATGACACCAGAGTGCTGTATATGATGACGAGATGCTCATGTCTCCGCCCTAACAATGGGAGTCTTTGTCCCTAAGGCGGGAAGTCAGGCGACAAGCTTAGGTCTCCATATTATTCCCACAGAAACGGATTGGGCTTATTCTTGACAGATTTGGGCGGCAGTGGGCCCTCTCGCTTCACCTCTTCTTATCTACTGAAACTATACCACCGTAGAAAGCATCCGGATGAGTAAAACAGCGCCCCTCTACACTAAGTAGACAAAACATTAACATTAAGAACACCTGCTCTGTCCATGTGATCCCTTATTGATGTCACTTGTTAAATCCACTTCATTCATTGTAGAGGAAAGGGAGGAGACAGGTTAAAGAAGGATTTTAATGACTTGAGACAATTGAGACATGGATTGTGTATGTGTGCCATTGGGAGGGTGAAAGGGCAAGACAAAATATTTAAGTGCCTTTGAACGGGGTATGTTAGTATGTGCCAGGTGCACCGGTTTGAGTGAAGAACGGCTGGGTTTTTCACACATAACAGTTTCCCGTGTGTATCAATAAAAGGTCCACCACCCAATGGACAACCAGCCAACTTTACACAACTGTGGGAAGCATTGGAGTCAACATGGGCCAACATCCCTGTGGAACGCTTTCGATGCCTTGTTTAGCCGTCGATGCCCCGACAAATTGAGGCTGTTCTGAGGGCAAAAGAGCAACTCAATAACAGGAAGGTGTTCCTAATGTTTGGTATACTCAGTGTAAATGTAGCCCGTGTATCTGATGCTGTCTGGACAGAAGTAATTTGACATTCCATACTCTTTTGGCAGTGGCGGTCGGTGCAGTTTAAGATGATGTTTTTATGAGCATGGCGTTATTTCATTAACAGCATGTTAGAAGTCGGTCATTCATATTCCATTCACAAGCACAATGTAACATCGATAGGTTTAGGCTACTACATTAAACTCACATTTTCCCTATGGTTGCTACAACCAGCTCGAGAGAATGTCGAGCACAGCTCGAGAGAATGTTCTGTAATCAAGGTGACAGACAGTGACACTTTCAATATCACCTTGCACACTCATTCATTGGCTGTTCTGAGGGCATTCATTCCGCCGATTCTGTTGAAAAACGTTTCTTAAAACAGAAGCAAACGAACGAAACGGGGATAAACATACCTGAATTTGTTCAATAGAAACTTGTTTGCAACTGTTGGACTAATGATTATACCCTAGATCAGCTAGATGCAGGCAAACGTGTGCAAGGCGGTATCAAATGTGTCGCTGTCTGTCCATATGACACTGTCTGTCACCTCAACATTTTCTCTCAACCTGTGTGCACCTACATTGTAATCTTTCATTCGTAGGCTAGGTTGTAGCAACCTCATGAGTATCACGTAGTAGCCTAAACCTATCGATGTTACATTGAACTGGGTGAATAGAACATGAATGACAAGATGATGTAATAGAAATAAGGCCACGCTCGTGAAAAAAAACTAACATTTTCCTCCCTCATCTTAAACGGCACTGATTGGCACTTGGAGGTACAGTAGGGCAGACCAGAGCCCCTAAGGCCCGTAACATAACGCCGGCCCTGTTTCTAAAGAAGCATTTTAGCTAGGATCTGATTTGTAATGGACTCTACTACCGCACACACAGCTAACTAGCTAGCGATCCCACAACGGCTACAGTTAGATGTTCTGGCACACTACTCTACATTACTAAACCCTTCATGAAGAGTGCTAAGGAGTGGGCTTAAGTTTAGGGCTAAGGATATACTCTTTCCACTGTCAAGCAGTATTTTAGGGACAAGGCTCAAGGGTACTGTAGGATTTCACTCAAACACACATTTAAGTGCTGTTTGTTGTCAGAGAAATCTACTACTCTGATGAAAAATTTAGCATGCCCAGCTCAGAGTCCTTTTCGTTTTCATTGCTCAGTTCTGAATCCCGTAACTGAGCACGGACTGTTTAAATAAGATATGCAGATTGACTGAAATGGAGATACAAGACCAAATAGACATTGACTCTAGCCTCCACCTCAGCTAGCTGTAGCTTCAATCCATCCAAAGACCTTGTACATCCACCAGTATCATGTCCTATACAGGTTCCATCTCATAGCTGTAGCTCCAATTGAACTGTGTTGCAAGTGATGCTGCTCCATAGCTAGATTCAACCAACTCCTTGTTTACAAGAGATTGTGCGGTCAATATATCTGTATATATCCATTTAAATGTGGTCAAATCTAAATCCAAGTCAATGACACCAGTTCCATCCTACAGTACGGTTGGTAAAACAGGTGTTTAGGCCTAGTTCATGCTTTTACCCTGATTCTGACACACACTAGGGACACACTGTTACCAGCAGCAGGAGGGGAGTGTTTTCTCACCAGGGCCCTGTGTGCTCCTCCATGTAACATATAAAGGGTAGCGAGAGGAGTCTTGATGGGGAGGCTGTGCAAACAGAATTACAGGGCACGTTACAGGGAGCACACATGTCTAACCCTCTGATACCTCCGTCTCACACTGAGACTGTCAAACACGGAGAAGCAGCCTCACAGCACAGCCTCACAGCACCCAAAACAGGGGGGTCATATTCTGGTGGCTCATATGAATTCAAATATTGTCTCAAGTTTAAGAAGAACAAACTCAAACATAGGTCATTTAAGGTCTATCTCCCAAAACAATTAACGTGGTCAAACCACTCAAGCTAATTAGGCCTACTATAATTTTATGTAACAAATCTGGAGGTTTGTGTGATCATGGAAAATTGGGAAGAGGGAATTTCCTTCGAAAAGGACCCATGAGCAACCAACATGTGAAGTTCATAAGAGCATATCAAATTTGCTGTCAAACAAACGCTACAGGTATTTATTTTGGGGGAAAGGAAGGCTAGTTACATTTTTCATTCATTCTCCATTTTAAGAATTTGGCATAAGTAAAGGCTTTGATTTCTGGATTAACAGACGGAAAGGGGTCTTCTACCAGAAAAAGTCTTAAAAAGGTATCAGAAATAGGGATGGGCATTTGATCTGAACACAAAAGTACGAGATTGAGGGAAGAAAAAAAATATTTTTAGAACACAAGTCCCACACTGGAATAAAATATGTGTGCATTAATCGATATGTCAACAGTGAGCAACAATGCCTAATTTATCATAACCATTACAGATAACAAATCCTGATTGCTAAATTGCCCCATATACAGTATATTCAGTCAATGAAAAAAACAAATGCCATTTAAGATTCATTTACTGAAACTGTGATATCAACTGGTTATAAACTCAGCAAAAAAAAGAAACGTCCCTTTTTCAGGACCCTGTCTTTCAAAGATAATTCATAAAAATCCAAATAACTTCACAGATCTTCATTGTAAAGGGTTTAAACACTGTTTCCCATGCTTGTTCAATGAACCATAAACAATTAATGAACATGCAACAGTGGAACGGTCGTTAAGACACAAACAGTTTACAGACGGGAGCCAATTAAGGTCACAGTTATGAAAACTTAGGACACTAAAGAGGCCTTTCTACTGACTCTGAAAAACACCAAAAGAAAGATGCCCAGGGTCCCTGCTCATCTCCGTGAACGTTCCTTAGGCATGCTGCAAGGAGGCATGTGTCACGTCCTGACCAGTATAGAGGATATTTTGTTATTGTAGTTTGGTCAGGACGTGGCAGAGGGTAGCTTATTTATGTATTACGGGGTTTTTGGTCACTGGTCTATGTTTGTATTTCTATGTGTATGTTCTAGGGTAGTTTTCTATGTGTAGGTTGGGTGCTGGACTCAATTGGAGGCAGGTGTTTCTAGTTGCCTCTGATTGGGAGTCCTATAAATAGGTGTGTGTTTTGTTTGTCACTTGTGGGTAGTTGTTTGAGAGCACTGCTTTTGTTGAGCCTGCTTCTCTGTTCCTGTCGTTAGTTTGTTTATTATTATAATAAATATGTTGAGCACGCAACCCGCTGCGCCTTGGTCCCATTCTCTCTTCCACGACAGCTGTGACAGCATGAGGACCGCAGATGTGACCAGGGCAATAAATTGCAATGTCCGTACGCCTAAGACAGCGCTACAGGGAGAGAGGATGGACAGCTGATCGTCCTCGCAGTGGCAGACCACGTGTAACAACACCTGCACAGGATCGGTACATCCGAACATCACACCTGCGGGACAGGTACAGGATGGCAACAACAACTGCCCGAGTTACACCAGGAACGCACAATCCCTCCATCAGTGCTCAGACTGTCCGCAATAGGCTGAGAGAGGCTGGACTGAGGGCTTGTAGGCCTGTTGTAAGGTAGGTCCTCACCAGACATCACCAGCAACAACGTCGCCTATGGGCACAAACCCACCGTCGCTGGACCAGACAGGACTGGCAAAAAGTGCTCTTCACCGATGAGTCACGGTTTTGTCTCACCAGGGGTGATGGTCGGATTTGCGTTTATTGTAGAAGGAATGAGCGTTACACCGAGGCCTGTACTCTGGAGAGGGATCGATTTGGAGGTGGAGGATCCGTCATGGTCTGGGACGGTGTGTCACAGCATCATCGGACTGAGCTTGTTGTCATTGCAGGCAATCTCAACGCTGTGCGTTACAGGGATGACATCCTCCTCCCTCATTTGGTACACTTCCTGCAGGCTCATCCTGACATGACCCTCCAGCATGACAATGCCACCAGCCATACTGCTCGTTCTGTGCGTGATTTCCTGTAAGACAGGAATGTCAGTGTTCTGCCATGGCCAGCGAAGAGCCCGGATCTCAATCCCATTGAGCACATCTGGGACATGTTGGATCGGAGGGTGAGTGCTAGGGCCATTCCCCCCAGAAATGTCTGGGAACTTGCAGGTGCCTTGGTGGAAGAATGGGGTAACATCTCACAGCATGAACTGGCAAATCTGGTGCAGTCCACGAGGAGTAGATGCACTGCAGTACTTAATGCAGCTGGTGGCTACACCAGATACTGACTGTTACTTTTGATCCCCCCCCCTTGATCAGGGACACATTATTCAATTTCTGTTAATCACATGTCTGTGGAACTTGTAAAGTTTGTCTCAGTTGTTGAATCTTGTTATGTTCATACAAATATTTACACATGTTAAGTTTGCTGAAAAGAAACGCCGTTGACAGTGACAGGACTTCCTTCTTTTGCTGAGTTTATTATATTGTTGTACCCAATCTTCAAAAAGGTAACCTTAGCAGTGGTGCTTGCTTGTAGATGCCGATGGCTGTGCAATGGCATAGCCTTGTTTTGTTAATTTAATTTGTTAACTCATTTCCCAAGCCCTTATCACAGTCAAGACACACCTATTTTATAGTAAAAAAAAAATGATTTAATTTATCAGAATGGAATAACAGAATATTTTTCCAAATGAAAAAGGTTATTGAGAAGTGATGCGCATCTCACATCTGGAACAGTTATTCTCAAAGAGTGATCATTTGAAACAGGGGTCAGTTTAGCAAAAAAAACATCTGTCTTCTTTTCAATATACAGAAGTTCAATTTAGTTTATTCTGCCTGTTCTTTAGAATTGTCTAAATGGCTTAACAATTCCACACTGAACACTGCATGGTGATGTATTAACGTACACACTACCGTTCAAAAGTTTGAACATTTCACTTAGAAATGTCATTGTTTTTGAAAGAAAAGCACATTTTTTGTCCGTTAAAATAACATCAAATTGATCAGAAATACAGTGTTGACATTGTTAATGTTGTAAATGACTATTGTAGCTGAAAATGGAAAGGAATATCTACATAGGTGTACAGAGGCCCATTATCAGAATCCATCACTCCTGTGTTCCAATGGCACATTGTGTAAGCAAATCCAAGTTTATCATTTTAAAAAGCTAATTGATCATTAGAAAATCATTTTGCAATTATGTTAGCACAGCTGTTTTGTTGATTAAAGAAGCAATAAAACTGTCCTTCTTTAGACTAGTTGAGTATCTGGAGCATCAGCATTTGTGGGTTCGATTACAGGCTCAAAATGGCCAGAAAAAAAGATCTTTCTTCTGAAACTGATTAATGCCCTCCTTGCCTGGTTCGTGAGTTTTGGTGGGCGGCCTTCTCTTGGCAGATCAGTTGTGGTACCATATTCTTTCCATTTCCTATTAATGTATTTAATGGTGGGATGTTCAAAGTTTCAGATGTTTTTTTTAACACCCTGATCTGTACTACTCCACAACTTCCCTGACCTGTTTGAAGATCTCCTTGGTCTTCATGGGGCCGCTTGCTTGGTGGTGCCCCTTGCTTAGCGCGTTTGCAGACCCTGGGGCCTTTTGGAACAGATATATATATATATATACAGTATACTGAGATCATGTGACACTTAGATTGCACACAGGTGGACTTTCTTTAACTAATTATGTGACTTCTGAAGGTAATTAGTTGCACCAGATCTTATTTAGGTGCTTCATGCGTGCCCCACTTTCCGTTTTATTTTTTTTTATTTTTTTTTTAGATATTTTTTTTACTTCACTGCACCAATTTAGACTATTTTGTGTCCATTACATGAAATCCAAATAAAAATCAATTTACATTACAAGTAAGGCAACAAAATAGGAAAAACGCCAACGGGGATGAATACTTTTGCAAGGCACAGTATGCTTAGGCACAGTAGGCTTAGGCTTAATGATTCTGAAGAAAATACTCTCTCTATTTATCAAAATAATGTTTTGGCCTATTTTCAGTGTGGAACCTATCTATGTTTAGGGAGTTATATGCTAAGCTAACCAATTCTAAAAGGAACTAGAAGTTCACAAAATAGTCTAAGCGGGAAATTATTCCAAAATGGCAGCTCTTTGTTGGAACACGTTTCCCTACTTCAGTCAATCAGTCTATTTTGAATTTGTGATAAAACTGTCGTCATTTGGCAAGGAATGTAGCTTGTGTATCCCATCAGTTAGATACGTTTTTATAGGTATTTATTTCTGTAGGCCTAACAGGAGCTTGTGTGCACACTCAGCACGCGTGTGTATGATCAATAATAGTGCCGGAGGAGATGGCTTCCGTTTTACGTCTCCTAACCAATTCTGCTTGTTTGTTTATTTGTAACTTACTTGTAACTTACTTGCTGTACCGGACAAAGATTTTTTTTCCTTAGCGAGTTGGACGTGAAGGATTTACTTCAGACACCGGACACGACACAAATCCCGTCATTCACATGAAGAAGAGACAGAGATATAGGTGACGTAGGTCGGCATGCCTTGTAAGAATCCGATGGCGAGTGGGTAACCCACCTCTACCATCCGTCCTATTAGCTAACGTGCAATCATTGGATAATAAAGTGGATGAGCTCCGATCAAGACTATACTACCAACAGGACATTAAAAACTGTAATGTCTTATGTTTCATCGAGTCGTGGCTGAACAACGTAATGGATAGCATACAGCTGGCTGGGTTTCCTGTGCATCGGAAAGATGGAACAGCTGCCTCCGGCAAGACAAGGGGTGGTGGTCTGTGTATATTTGTCAATAACAGCCGGTGCACGAAATCTAATATTAAGGAAGTCACAAGGTTTTGCTCGCCTGAGGTGGAGTATCTCATGATAACATGTAGACCACACTATTTACCAAGGGAGTTTAAATCTATATTTATCACCACAAACCGATGCTGGCAATAAGGCCGCACTCAACGAGCTGAATAAGGCCAAATAGCAAACAAGAAAATGTTCAATCAGAGGCGGCTCTCCTAGTGGCTGGGGACTTCAATGCAGGGAAACTTAAATCCATTTTACCTAACTTCCACCAGCATGTTACGTGTGCAACCAGAGGAGAGAAAAAACTCTAGACCACCTTAACTCCTCACACAGATGTGTACAAAGCTCTCCCTCATCCTCCATTTGGCAAATCTGACCATAACTTAATCCACCTGATTCCTGCTTACAAGCAAAAACAAAAGCAGGAAGTTCCAGTGACTCGCTCCGTACAGAAGTAGTCAGATGACGCTGACGCTAAAGTACAGGACTGTTTTGCACAGACTGGAATATGTTCAGAGATTCTTCCTATGGCATTGAGGAGTACACCACATCAGTCACTGGCTTCATCAATAAGTGCATCGATGACGTCATCCCCACTGTGATAGTACCTACATACCCCAATCAGAAGCCATGGATCACAGGCAACATCCGCACTTAGCTAAAGGGTAGAGCTACTGCTTTCAAAGAGCAGGACTCTAACTCAGATGCTTATAAGACATCCTTCTATGCTCTCAGACGAACCATCAAACAGGCAAAGTGTCAATATAGGACTAAGATTGAATCGTACTACAATGGCTCAATGTGGCAGGGCTTGCATGCTATTACGAACTACAAAGGTAAGCACAGCCCCGAGCTGCCCAATGACACAAACCTGCAAGATAAGCTAAATAACTTCTATGTACACTTCGAGGCAAACAACACTGAAGCATGCATGAGAGCACCAGCTGTTCCGGACGACTGTGGGATCACGCTATCAGTAGCTGACGTGAGTAAGACCTTTAAATAGGTCAACATTCACAAGGCCACAGGGCCATATGGATTATCAGGACTTGTACTCAGAGCATGCGCTGACCAACTGGCAAATGTCTTCACTGACAATTTCAACCTGTCCCTGGCCGAGTCTGTAATACCAACATCTTTCAAGCAGACCACCATAGTCCCTGTGCCCAATAACACCAAGGTAACCTGCCTAAATGACTACAGACCCGTAGCACTCACGTCTATAGCCATGAAGTGCTTTGAAAGGCTGGTCATGGCTCACATCAACATCACAGAAACCATAGACCCACTCCAATTTCCATATCGACCCAACAGATCCACAGATGACGCAATCTCCATTGCACTCCACACTGCCCTTTCTCACCTGGACAAAAGGAACATGTGCGTGCTATTTATTGACTACAGCTCAGTGTTCAACACCGTAGTGCCCTCAAAGCTCATCACTTAGCTAAGGACCCTGGAACTAAACACCTCCCTCTGCAACTGGATCCTGAACTTTCTGACAGGCCGCCCCAGGTGGTAAGGATAGGTAACAACACATCTGCCACGCTGATCCTCAATATGGGGGCCCCTCAGTGGTGCATGCTCAGTCCCCTCCTGTACTCCCTGTTCACCCATGATTGCATGACCAGGCACGACTCCAACACCATCATTAAGTTGGTAGGAGTGATCACCGACAACGATGAGACAGCCTATAGGGAGGAGGTCAGAGACCTGGCCGTGCGGTGCCACGACAACAACCTCTCCCTCAACATGATCAAGACAAAGGAGATGATCGTGGACTTCAGGAAAAAGAGGCCCGAGCACACCCCCATTCTCATCGAAGGGGCTGTAGGGGAGAAGGCTGAGAGCTTCAAGTTCCTTGGTGTCCACATCACCAACGAACTACCATGGTCCAAGCACACCAAGACAGTCGTGAAGAGGGCACGACAACGCCTATTCCCCATCAGGAGACTGAAAAGATTTGGCATGGGCCCTCAGATCCTTAAAAAGTTATACAGCTGCACCATAGCGAGCATCCTGACTGGTTGCATCACTGCCTGGTATGGCAACTGCTCGGCCTCCGACCGCAAGGCACTACAGAGGGTAATGCATACAGCCCAGTACATCACTGGAGCTTGGTCGCAAATGGGTCTTCCAAATGGACAATGACCCAAGCATACTTCCAAAGTTGTGGCAAAATGGCTTAAGGACAACAAAGTCAAGGTATTTTTAGTGGCCATCACAAAGCCCTGACCTCAATCCTATAGAAAATGTGTGGGCAGAACTGAAAAAGCATGTGCGAGCAAGGAGGCCTACAAACTTGACTCAGTTAAACCAGCTCTGTCAGGAGGAATGGGACAAAATTCACCCAACGTATTGTGGGAAGCTTGTGGAAGGCTACCCGAAACGTTGGACTCAAGTTAAACAATTTAAAGGCAATGCTACCAAATACTAATTGAGTATATGTAAACTTCATAATCATTCTCTCTACTATTATTCTGACATTTCACATTCTTAAAATAAAGTGGTGATCCTAACTGACCTAAAACAGGGAATTTTAACTAGGATTAAATGTCAGGAATTGTGAAAAACTGAGTTTAAATGTATTCGGCTAAGGTGCATGTAAACTTCCGACTTCAACTCTAGGTTCTAGCCTGATAAAAAATATAGTTTTGACGTCAATCACGCAAGCCCATCACTAATCAGAAATACAAGAAATATTGCCTTTTTCCTCGTAATTTGTTTTTTCATGGTTTTGCCTCGTATTTCCATTATCCACATACACTATATATGCAAAAGTATGTTGACACCCCTTCAAATTAGTGGATTCAGCTATTTCAGCCACACCCGTTAATGACAAGTGTATTAAATCGAGCACACAGCCATGCAATCTCCATAGGGAATCATTGTCAGTAGAATGGCCTAATTTAGAGCTCAGTGACTTTCAACGTGGCACCATCATAAGATACCATCTTTCCAACAAGTAAGTATGTCAAATTTCTGTCCTACTAAAGCTTCCCCGGTCAACTGTTTGTGCTGTTATTGTGAAGTGGAAATGTTTAGGAGCAACAACGGTTCAGCCGCGAAGTGGTAGGCCACAGAAGCTCACAGAACGGAACCAGCGAGTCCTGAAAAGAGTAGCACGTAAAAATCGTCTGTCCTCGGTTGCAACATTCACTACCGAGTTCCAAACTTGCCCTGGAAGCAACGTCAGCACAAAAACTGTTCGCTGGGAGCTTCATGAAATGGGTTTCCATGGCCAAGCAGCTTCACAAAAGCATAAGATCACCATGCGCAATGCCAAGCGTTTGCTGGAGTGGTGAAGAGCTCGCAGACATTGGTCTCTGGAACAGTGGAAATGCGTTCTCTGGAGTGATGAATCATGCTTCACCATCTGGCAGTCCGACGGACAAATCTGGGTTTGGCGGATGCCAGGAGAATGCTACCTGCCCAAATGCATAGTGCCAACTGTAGAGTTTGGTGGAGGAGGAATAATGCTCTGGGGCTGTTTTTCATTGTTTGGGATAGGCCCCTTAGTTCCAGTGATAGGCCCCTTAGTTCCAATGACATTCTAGACTTCCAAGTCTGTGCGTCCAACTTTGTGGCAACAGTTTGGTGTAGGCCCTTTCCTGTTTCCGCATGACAATGCCCCCGTGCACAAAGCGAGATCCATACAGAAATGTTTTGTGGTGATCTGTGTGAAAGATCTTGACTGGCCTGCACATAGCCCTGACCTCAACCCTATCGAACACCTTTGGGATGAATTGGAACGCAGACTGCGAGCCAGGCCTAATCGCGCAACATCAGTGCCTGACCTCACTAATGCTCTTGTGGCTGAATGGAAGCAAGGCCCTGAAGAAATGTTCCAACATCTAGTGGAAATCCTTCCCAGAAGAGTAGAGGCTTTTATAGGAGCAAAGCGGGGACCAACTCCATATTAATGCCCATGATTTTGGAATGAGATTTTCAATGAGCAGATGTCCACATACTTTTGGTCATGTGGTGTATCTTTAAGATATTTGCACATTTCTCTCCCTCGTGAGGAGGGAGGATAATGAACGTTCACAGAAGTAACAATTAACGGTATATCTACCAATTACTTATAGGGATTTTACTGATATCAATTTTGTTTATTAATTATTAAGTGGTTCAAACTCGTAATTCTGTTACTAAAAAATGTGTAAAAGAATTACTGCAACTGAATTTGCTACAATGGAAAATCATAATAGTCACAAACCACAGTTGTGTCACCTGCTACTGTCCTCCCTTCTACTGACATACAGTTAAGTTCAGCTCATAATGGTTTTCTTAGTCTTTCTGTTGTCTGATGGTCAAACAAAGTGTTAAAACAGTCTGAGTCTCTCTCTCTCTCTCTCTCTCTCTCTCAGGAGAGAATGAGAAAGCATGAAAGAGAGAGGGAGAGAGGCCTGGAAGAGAGGCCTATGAAAGAGATGAAGAGAGAGAACGGGAGAAGAGGTGAAAAGGTAAGCAGTTTATGGCTCATTTGTCTCAGACATGGAAGGAGCCCACAATCAGTACTCTCTATCCACAACAATGTGGTTTAGGCTTTTCAGAAAATATAATATGGAAGTGACAGATAATGATTGCCGGTAGACTCTCTCACACTCTCCATTGTTCCCACTGAGACACCGCTTTCCTGGTGTCGCCCGTCACTCTCTGCCTCTTAATTGAAACAATTTCTTCCACAGCCAACGTTACAGCATTCACCTCCCCTCCACCGTCCTATCTCTCCTATGAGATCCATGAGGTGCTGCTGAAAGGCCCTGAGGCAGGCAGGCAGGCAGACAGACGCCAAGCTGAAAGGATCAGACTTTAGGAGGAGTGATCCATGGATGGCAGGAGAGATAGAAAGAACAGTGTTTACACGACGTCACCGAACCAGCTGTTTTCCTGCTTGTGTGGCTGGCTTTGGTCCAGGCTTCCTTCCTGTGACTGAGAAGGCTGAGAGACTGAGAAACGGAGGGAGCCAATATAACGTGAGAAGCAGCCGCTGCTGCTGCCGTCGCTAGCTGTGATATCCTTAAGTTCTCGCGCCGAGTTGTGTGCTGTACAATCCCCCTCACCACTTAAGGAGAAAACAGCCCGCTTGAGAGCCGAGCTTTGATATGTAGAAATATGAAGGCGTCTTATTTACCCCCCACCCCTCAGTTGGGAATGGAGGGATGAAAGTAGCGGAAAGAGAGAAGGAGGGAGAAGGAAGGAACAGGACGCTGAGGGGCTGGGGATTAACAATGACATAACATGAAGAGGGGTATGTCAGCGCAGTGACACCTCGTTTCGCCTGCCATTGTCTGATTACCCCAAACAGCAGCCCACCATCGACAGGGATGATCACAGAAAGGCGGGAAAAACACAACTGTCAGTCTTAGGTGACAAAGCCAATTCCCGCAGTGCCTATTCCTTAAAACCAAACATTAGAGAAGTGGAGAAGAAGCAGAGTGAGCATAGGAGAAGGGAGAGAAAGAGAGAAGGAGGAGTATGGAGGGTGGAGGAGGAGAAAGAGAGAGGGGAGGAGAGACTCACACATGGACAGCTTACAGGGGATACAAACCAAAAGATTATGTTAATCTTACTTCCTTTGTCCCCCGCGAAATGTTTTCATACTACGCCTTTTATGTGTGGAGGAAGGGATGTGAACCTCTTCAGTCAGTGACAGTGGGCACTTTCTGTGTGGTTTCTGGGTAATTAGCAGCAGTAGCAGACCCTTTCTGTTTATCTGCTCAAGCTTATGGTCTTCTTAAGGGATTTCTCCCCCCTCAGACCCTTCTCTCTGTCTGCTGCTGCTGGGGAGTCCTGATTCCCAGCCCTGGCCCCAGCTCCCCGGCACTCCCTGGCCCTATAGCTCACTGGCCAAGCCACGACCAGCCATCTGTTAGCGATAGGAGGATCAAAACCTTCTGAGGCTCTCAGCAGCAACAACAATCAAATGGACAGCTTAAGTTCAGACAGGTGATTGCATTAATTAAACCATTCAGGACTGAAACACAACACCGAAATGGGTCCCAATACATCTGTCCACAGATTCCACTACTGTTTATATCCAGGCCTGACTTGGACTTAGCGCCATGTCCACATATTGCTGGTGTTCTTGTCCAGAAGGGTAGATGTTGTTGAAACCTGCGACGTCAGATCCTTTTGAGGTTTGCTTTTTCAATAAATTATCTAGGTCACTTGTAGAAATTATATTTGTTACATTATTGTTAATTGAAGTAAACAAACTGTAAAGGTATATGTTTGAGTGAATAGTTCAGAAGCAAGAAAATCTCCATCTCAATTATTAAAATCACATCATAAAACCGCACCACTCCACCATCTTTCTCCCAATGCTTTTTTTGGCAGGGAGGGGGGTCCAAAAGAAATCGGGACAAATTTCTTACAGAAAAACTTAAACTTCTGGAGAATCAAAAGTGGTTGTAAATAATTGTATACTTGTTGGGAAGAACTGACTCCTAATCTCTTTCCCCATGGATAGAAGCAGAAGCCAGGGGATGACTAAGGCGTGGCTACTGATACTACAAACACTCCTCTTTAAACCCTGCATAGGGGATAGATAACAGAAATCCCACATCTAAAGACCACTGGTGGCTTACGCTCATCATATCTCCTGGGCCTTTTCAATAGGAGGTCAGAGGAGCTTCTCAGATAAAGTGGTGTACAAGGAGATCAGAGGGGTGGAGCTCTTCAGGACGACAACATACAGAAAACACATTTTTTGAAATTGAAACCGATACATTTCTCGTTCCAGAAGAGGTGTTAAGTCTCGTTGTGGCTGTGTTTTTGTTCTTTTTCCCCTTTCTCCTTTGATGTAATTTTTGGGGGGTTTAACTTAATAATGTTTTTTCAATGAGCAACACCTCTCGTCTTCTCCTCTCCACTCCAATAGATGAAGCCTCTCTTGTTTTGTTGTGGGTTGAGCTGCTGCGTCTCATTGTCCCCGTCACGGGTGCTTTGTCTTACACACAGGCCCCAGTGCAGCCCAGTGCACCCACACACAACACAGGGGGGGCCGCATCAAAGCCTGGGCGAGATGGACTCAGCAACACTGGATTAAGGTCTTCTGCATGATAAAGTAGCTACCTAGGGGTGGAATTAACTTAATATGTCAAAGAATGTTATTGAGAGGGTATAAAGTGCCAGAAAGCTCTGTCATTCTCTCCGTAATGTCCTAATCCTGGGCAGGACACAGAGGGCTGTGGGGCTGACTGGAGCTGTGTGCTAATCACAGAGATGCCTTCCCATCTGTAGTCGCCTTCGTCCTTTAAAGCTGTTCCAATTTCTCCCTAAACTCAATTATCGTCCCAGAGAGACCAAGATGGCATGTTAAGTTACGTGAAAGGGAGACTCGGAGCAGGAGCAAATAGAAATCTCCAGCGATAAA
Organism: Salmo trutta; assembly: GCF_901001165.1. NCBI lineage: Eukaryota > Metazoa > Chordata > Actinopteri > Salmoniformes > Salmonidae > Salmo > Salmo trutta. The sequence goes on along the minus strand of NC_042960.1, from coordinate 39,636,305 downwards.
GCAATGAGGTGTAGACCAATGCCGCCAATTGGACTCGAGCTAAACAGATTAAGGCAGGGATCTATAGACCTGCAAAACAACGTGACAATGAGTTAAAGGGAGGAGGAATCTCACTTTCAAAGCATCCTCTAAACTATTAATCATGGCTGGATCTGAAGGCCTGTGCCCCGGCATATATTTCTCTATTTACACCTCACACACTGCTGAGACCACCGGCCATCGAAGACCTCAGATGGGGAATGAACACACGACGTCTCTGACGAGACCGACCAGCCTTGATCCCTTGAGCAATTTGACTCCGTATAGTAGTCCCATTTAAAGGCTAATATGTTGTCTTCTGTTTTAATTGTGTTTCAGATACATTCCCATTTGTATAGCAGATGGATTCAACAGACAGTGCAGCACAAAAACGTAATTTGCTTTTGTCAATCTGTCGACAACTTCTGCATTGACAAACATCAGTTACAAACAGAACTAGCAACAGCAGATTTATTTTTGCATTGTGAGATGTTCAGAAGCTGTCAGCTCTGAGAGAGGGAGACAATACAAAGCATGGCTGCCTTTTAGGCTTTCACTGGGGAGAAATAACACATCCATGAGAGAAAATGAATAAACCACTTTGATTTTGACGCAAAGACAATGAGATGTTATAAATCCATTACTTTATTTAGATATGACTAAGTACATACTGTATCTATATACCAGTGGTGGAAAAAGTACCCAATTGTCATACTTGAGTAAAAGTAAACATACCTTAATAGAAGTAAAAGTGAAAGTCACCCAGTAAAATACTACTTGAGTAAAAGTCTAAAAGTATTTGATTTTAAATATACTTAAGTATCAGAAGTAAATGTAATTGCTAAAATATACTTAAGTATCAAAAGTAAAAGCATAGTCATTTCAAATTCCTTATATTAAGCAAACCAGATGGCACCATTTTCTTGATTTTTTCGTTCTATTTACAGATAGCCAGGGGTACACTTCAACACTCAGACATCATTACAAATTAAGCATGTGTGTTTAGTGAGTCCGCCAGATCAGAGACAGTAGGGATGACCAGGGATGTTCTCTTGATAAGTGTGTGAATTAGACAATTTTCCTGTCCTACTAAGCATTCAAAATGTAACGAGTACTTTTGGGGTTCAAGGAAAATGTATGGAGTAAAAAATACATGTTTGTTTTAGGAATGTAGTAAAAGTAAAAGTAAAAGTTGTAAAAAATATAAATAGTAAAGAAAAGTACAGATAACCCCAAAAAACTTCTATACATTTTATTGTCTTACAGGGTTGGATTATTAAATTGATTTAATTGTAATTTGTATGTCAACAATCTACACAAAGTACTTTCCAATGTCAAAGTGGAATAAAAATGATATACAGTAGCAGTAAAAGATTTGGACACATCTACTCGTTCCAGGGTTTTTCATTATTGTACTATTTTCGACATTCTACATTGTAGAATAATAGTGAAGACATCAAAACTATGAAATAACACATATGAAATCATGTAGTATCAAAAAAAAGTGTTGAACAAATACAAATATATTTTATATTTGAGATTCTTCAAAGTAGCCACCCTTAGCTTTGATGACAGCTTTGCACGCTCTTGGCATTCTCTCAACCAGCTTCATGAGGTAGTCACCTGGAATGCATTTTAATTAACAGGTGTGCCTTGTATAATAGTTCATTTGTGGAATTTCTTTCCTTCTTAATGCCTTTGAGCCAATCAGTTGTGTTGTGACAAGGTAGGGGTGGTATACAGAAGATATCCCTATTTGGTAAAAGACCAAGTCCATATCATGGCAAAAACAGTCCAGAACTTGACAGTCCAGAACTTTGAGAATGTCTTCAAGTGCAGTCGCAAAAACCAGCAAGCACTATGATGAGACTGGCTCTCATGTTTACCGCCACAGGAAAGGAAGACCCAGAGTTACCTCTGCTGCAGAGGATAAGTTCATTAGAGTTAACTGCACCTCAGACTGCAGCACAGATAAATTCTTCACAGAGTTCCAGAAACAGACACATCTCAACAGCAACTGTTCAGAGGAGGCTGCGTGAATCAGGCCTTTATGGTCGAATAGGACAATGACCCAAAACACATCTCCAGGCTGTGTAAGGGCTGTTTGACCAAGAAGGAGAGTGATTGAGTGCTGCATCAGATGACCTGGCCTCCACAATCAACCGATCTCAATCCAATTGAGATGGTTTGGGATGAGTTGGACTGCAGAGTGAACGAAAAGCAGCCTACAAGTGTTTAGCATATGTGGGAACTCCTTCAAGACTGTTGGAAAAGCATTCCTTATGAAGCTGGTTGAGAGAATGCCAAGACATTTAACATTTACATTTAAGTCATTTAGCAGACGCTCTTATCCAGAGCGAAGCTGTCATCAAGGCAAAAGGTGGATACTTAGAAGAATCTAAATATAAAATATATTTTGTTTTGTTTAAAACTTTTTTGGTTACTACATGATTCCATATGTATTATTTCATAGTTTTGATGTCTTCACTATTATTCTACAATGTAGAAAAAAGTTAAAATAAAGAAACCCTTGAATGAGTAGGTGTATCCAACCTTTTGACTGGTTCTGTATATGCAGTGTATATCCTTTTTTTCTCACTTTGACATTACAGAGTATTTTGTGCAGATTGTTGACAAAAAAATTACAAATCCATTTTATTCCCACTTTGTAACACAATGACATTTTCTGAAATTCAAGGGGTCTGATATATTTTAGAAGTTGAATATTTTAACGTATCTGGAAATTGATACACTATACAGACACTTGTCCCGAAGTCACTCCTGCATTGTCTTGGCTGTGTGCTTAGGGTCATTGACCTGTTGGAAGGTGAACCTTTGCCCCAGTCTGAGGTCCTGAGCGCTCTGATTTTCATCAAGGATCTCTCTGTACTTTGCTCTGTTCATCTTACCTTTAATCCTGACTAATCTCCCTGTCCCTGCCACTGAAAAGCATCCCCACAGCCTGATTCTGGCACCACCATTCTTCACCGTAGGGATGGTATTGGCCAGGTGATGAGCGATGCCTAGCTTCCTCCACACGTGACGCTTGGCATTCAGGCCAAAGAGTTCAATCTTGGTTTCATCAGACCAGAGAATCTTGTTTCTCATGGTCTGAGAGTCCTTTAGGTGCCTTTTGGCAAACTCCAAGCAGGCTGTCATGTGCCTTTTACTGAGGAGTGGCTTCTGTCTGGCCACTCTAACATTAAGGCCTGTTTGGTGGAGTGCTGCAGAGATGGTTGTCCTTCTGTAAGGTTCTCCCATCTCCACAGAGGTACTCTAGAGCTCTGACTGGCGGCCATCTCTAGGAAGACTCTTGGTGGTTCCAAACTTCTTCCATTTAAGAATGATGGAGGCCACTGTGTTCTTGGTGACCTTCAACGCTGCAGACATTTGTTGGTACTCTTCCCCAGATCTGTACCTTGACACAATCCTGTCTCGGAGCTCTAAGGACAATTCCTTCAATCTCATGGCTTGGTTTTTGCTCTGACATGCACTGTCAAGTGTGGGACCTTATATAGACTGGTGTGTGCCTTTCCAAATCATGTCCAATCAATTTAATTTACCACAGATGGACGCCAATCAAGATCGAGAAACATCCTGAGCTCAATTTCGAGTCTCATAGCAAAGAGTCTGAATACTAATGTAAATAAGGTATTTCTGTTTTCATTTTTAATACATTTGAAAAAATTACAAAAAACTGTTTTCACTTTGTAAATATGTGGTATTGTGTGTAGATTGATGAATACTCTAAATGCGCTGTATATATAAAAGTATGTGGACAACCCTTCAAATGTGTGTATTTGGCTATTCCAGCCACACAGGTTGCTGACAGGTGTATAACATTGAGAAGAATGGCCTTTATTGAAGAGCTCAGTGACTTTCAATGTGGCACCGTCATATGATGCCACCTTTCCAACAAATCAGTTGGTAAACTTTCTGCCCTGCTAGAGCTGTCCCAGTCAACTGTAAATGCTGTTATTGTGAAGTGGAAACGTTTCAGGAGCAACAACGGCTCAGTTGCGAAATGGTAGGCCACACAGGCTCACAGAATGGGACCGTCGAGTGCTGAAGCGCGTAGCGCATAAAAAGCTTCCTCTGTTGCAATACTCAATTCCGAGTTCTAAACTGCCTCTGGAAGCAACATCAGCACAATAACTGTTCGTCGGGAGCTCCATGAAATGGGTTTCCATGGCCAAGCAGCCACACACATGCCTAAGACCACCATGCGCAGTGTCAAGCGTCGGCTGGAGTGGTGTAACGCTTGTTGCCATTGGACAATAGAGCAGTGGAAAAGCATTCTCTGGAGTGATGAATCACGCTTTTCCATCTGGCAATCCAACAGACGAATCTGGGTTTGGCAGATTCCAGGAGAACGCTACCCACCTGAATGCATAGTGCCAACTGTAAAGTCTGGTGGAGGAGGAATAATGGTTTAGGGCTGTTTTCATGTTTCTGTCACGGCTGTCGAAAGGATCGGACCAAAGTGCAGCGTGGTTGTAGTTCCACATTTTATTAAATCCGCAAAACTTTGCAAAACATAAATAACTGAATTTACAAAACAACAAACCGTGATGCAGAGAGAAACAATCACTACTCAAAAGATAATCACCCACAAAACCCAGGAAGAAAAACCCCTACTTAAATATGATCTCCAATCAGAGGTAATGAGGACCAGCTGCCTCCAATTGGAGATCAACCCCCCCCCAAAAAAACATAGAAATAGAAAAACTAGAACTTAAACACAGAAATAGAAAACATAGAAAAACACAAAACACCCCCTGTCACGCCCTGACCTACTCTACCATAGAAAATCACATCTTACTATGGTCAGGATGTGACAGTTTCGGGCTAGGCCCCTTAGATCCAATGAAGGGAAATCTTAACGCTACAGCACACAATGACATTCTTAACAATTCTGTTCTTCCAACTTTTTGGCAACAGTTTGGTGTAGGCCCTTTCCTGTTTCAGCATGACAATGCCCCCATGCACAAAGCGAGGTCCATGCAGAAATGGTTTGTCGAGATCGGTGTGGAAGAACTTGACTGGCCTGCACACATCCCTAACTCAAATAAAAGCACCAGATTCTCAAATACACATGTATTTGAACCCAGGTCTCTTACTGAATGAGGGGGAACTTCAGTAAATTTCAATACAAACAATGAAGAGAATATATTTATATTGATATATTTTTAAAGAATAAGGACATGGGAGCTTGTGTCTTTTAAACAATTTCAGTAATAAGCCGGTGAGTTTTAAGCCACTGAGTGTGGCATAAATGTCCAGAAAGTGTGAGGTAATGTGTGCAGCGGCAAGTCTGGCCGTTTTTTTCTGCTTATTGGATGCTTTAGCCATCATGACCTCAAACCACCTCCTGTGTTGTGTGTGTGCGTAGGTGCATGTGTACATGCGTGATTTAGCATACTGTACGTACACGCTCAGGCCCAAGGGCTGGGGGGAGTCCGACACAGGCAGGCACTTCACTGTCCAAAGCTAAACAGGCAGCTATCAGAAACCCACCCAAGCGCCGTTTATTCAATTAAATTAACACAAGAACACTATTATAACACTGCTGAGATACTGACCCTGCATAATCGATAACACGCAATGACAGGCTTCATTTCATCTCCATTTTACACTGTTTCCTACTCTCGCCATAACAACTGAGCAGCCATTAACAAATTACATGCAATTTCACATTCAGCAAAGCATATACACAACGATTCTCTCTGCATCAATCCAGTTCCATATGTGGACTAAGTTTCCATTCACAGCAGGAGCATAGTCAGACGATGGCGTTGAGTAGTTGAGGCAAAATGGCCTACTTGCCACACAACCATGCCAAATCTACTTAGGACAAAATGTGTGCTTGCTTCCCCTCAAAAAAACCGAGCTTACAGTCTGCCGAACGAACAAATCCATAAATTGGTGCATTTGTGAGGTAAATCCTGAGAATAACTGACCTTCACAAAGCCATTCGTCCAAAATGGCCTAAATGTGTTGAGTCTAAAAGCCAGTCATTACTCCCAATAAGCAGACTTGGGTCTGATATTCTGCCAGACAGAGATAGCACTCTTGAGAATGGACAGAATGGTGTGTTACTCTTTATCAAACTGGAATTACATTTCTCTACAAGTTCCACTGTTTGCTCTGAATTGAACTAAGTACCTGTGAAGGAGCGCAGTTCCTCAACCATGTGATGCTGATGGTATGTGGTCTTATACCGTGTCAATGGCCTTGTTTGACATCAGCTCACTCAGGGGAAAGACGAGCGAATAAGAAAGGATATGGCTCCTAACTGTTACAGTGTAATGCAGGCCTACAGCTTTTCTTATGGACACAAAAAACCTTAATGTGACATTTTGCGCCTTTGAGCAATATAACATATCTCTGTGAGCATGGTGACACAATTAGAAAGGAGGGCATATTCTCTTCCTCTGGCACAGATCCAGTAGAACGTTTTCCCGCCTAAACAGGCCAGGCATCGCGTAGCGGCCAGTCACAGCGGAGCGCCCTTCAACAAGAGAAGATGCTGCTGCTGACATGCTGTACAGAGGCATTAACCTGTGTGTGTGTGTGTGTGTGTGTGTGTGTGTGTGTGTGTGTGTGTGTGTGTGTGTGTGTGTGTGTGTGTGTGTGTGTGTGTGTGTGTGTGTGTGTGTGTGTGTGTGTGTGTGTGTGTGTGTGCGTGCGCACGTGCGTGCGTATGTGAGCGTGCGTATGTGTGTGTGCATGTGACATGCTGTACGAGGGCATTAACCTGCTGAACCAATGTTACGCCAACTCTGGAAGTTCCAGAAGGGGGAAAAAAGAAGGATGCGATTGTCACAGCTTGTTTGTTCTCTCTTCATCTTCTGTCTCAGCGGCCGGGGCCTACCGGAGAGGAGCTGTTTAGTCCGGGTACCATCCACCTACCACCAGGCTCTCAGGTAATCAGAGATGACCACGAGACAACACCAGGAATGCCTTCCAAATGGCACCTGTATAGTGTACTACTTTTGACCAGATGCCTATGGACTTTTGGTCAAAAGTAGTGCACTATATAGGGAATAGGGTGCCATTTAGGACGTAGCTTGGCTGTGGCATCAGGAGGACAGAGGATAAAAGCTACTGTTACCCTACTTTTCCGACTTTACTCTCTCTGATACATAGTTTACTGCTGTAATACCCTGACATTTACACTGTTGAAAACATAGCATTACGTGAATCTCTGCATTAGGAGTTTGGCTGCTCTTCTTACAAGCCACACATATTCGACTACCCTAATGTGGTTCTGCTGTAATGATGTTAGGCTACTACTACTGCTAACGAACAACTTGGATAAATGCACTAGACTATGAGAGTGTTGGCTCGTTTTCCTTTTGGGGAAAGCTTGTGGCCTAAACACCTCAGGGATGGAGAGGGGGAGTTTGCGTTGCATCCACCCTGGCAGTGAAGATGTCTCTACATATAGTATATACCATACACATAGGAACATATCCAGTGACATTGGCGTCATTCAATCATATACTACTTACATCTGTATGATGACAACACTATAGGCCTCCATTAAGGGCTGGCATCGTCCTTTCCCCCCTGGGCAGTCAATTTGCAAGTACTTTGTAAAGTATGGATCTGTCCTATGCTCTCCAGTCCCAAAAGAAGGCATAAGGACCCCATGTCAAAGGTGAAGTGAGCCAACTATTGTGTTGATATCCAATACTGCATTCATGTAGGCTACCTTATGTGTATGCTCACAAAGAAGACCTAACCCGATCAGAAATAATGGGGTGGGGGAAGGAAGGCGAGGAAGGGAAGTTAACAGAATAAAAGAAATGACCTGAGGACATAGTAGTCTAAATGGGGAGAGGAAAACATACACATCTCTAATTGACCACTCATGCTCCATCAGAATCATATTTTTTCCACTTCATGCTTGGATTCCTAATGAACCTTTTCTCCTTCTGCAAACAAAACAATATTTGCACGGAAAATTACAAATACGAGGAGAAGTGAGCTTTACACTCAATGCTTCGGACATCGCGGCTTCTATTCTTCCAAACAGCAGCGGCAAAACAAGGGCCTTTATATCTAGTTACAGACATAGCCATGCTTTAGTGCACTGTGGGGTTTTAGAGGGGGTCGGGATGGGAGAGGAGTTCAGATCCGTCTTGACATTTCTAGCGCCACAATTGTCGTAGGATGGGGAACTCGGAGACAGATGTGAATACCTCCGGAGACAAGCTTTAAAGAGCATTAAACAAATACATTTTGGAACTCAAACCAAAGGGTGTCACGTACGCATTTTCCTGAACACTGCCGTTGCGGGAAGCCTCCTTTAAACGTCTTTTGATGTTTATAGGCTATAATGCAGCCTTCTTGTAGAACATTGTGAAACACTGCTGGAACACATGGAATCGGAATTGGAATGGAATCCCATCTGACGCATCTATATTCCAGCTCCATTTATAAATAGTTTCATAAATATCCCACTCTCTCCGACTCTAAAATGTTATTACTCAGAAGCATTACGAGAAGAGACATTTACCCTCTGTCTCCTAGGAGCACAGAGGAAAGGAGAGTTTATTTGTGTAAGAATGGCATTTGATATGGAGGGCTTGTAATAAAAGAAATGCAGACTTGAAAAATGTCCCCAAAACTGATTAAACCATAAGACAAGAGTGCTCATTTAGCTTTAAACAACGATGTTTAAATCACTTGACGAAACATCCGCCCTTCACTCCACGTCAGCTATTGTTTATCTATGACACAGTTGACATTGAGAAATGCATCTACTGTACTTCGAGTCCAGACTCTGTAAAAGCCTTGGACCAGTCAGCAGTCAGCGAGAAAAGGTCATTCAGCTTATTACTGCTCGTTCAGCTAAAGGTGATTTCATGCTGCTGACATCTAATATACTTTCCTCTCCCATCTTTGACTGCTCCAGAACAATTTTCACATTGAAACTTTGCTCTCATTATCTTTGAAGTTTACACGCTGCACATTGTGCCAAAACGTGCCTTAACACAAGAATCAAGTAGCTGATTTGGTTCTTTGTGCATATGACATATGTGACGATCGATGCAATATACCAACACACAATAGCCAATCAGCTCTATAAAACTGAAACATAACAACACTTGCCTTACCTTACAACAGGAGCTGATATTGGCAATGAATCATAACATATTGTATGAGATTTCCAAATGGATGTAAGGCCTCAAAAGTGACCTATATTTTGCAGACAATGGGAAGTGGGTTGTTGGCTTGTTGGCTTTCTAGGTGTTCATGGAATCCATGTTATCCGTGTTACTTCAACATTGTGTGACATACCAGGGATAAATCATGGCAAGGTGAAGAATGGAGGAGATTGGAGGAGAGGGTAAAAACACTAGAGAAGAAACACCTCAGGATATGGGAAATAAAGGTCAACACATTGACACTGTTAGACTTTAGACTGTGCACTTTTACAACATGTCTCTGAATTAGATGTATTACATTTGTAATATAAGTGTAGTATTGTTGTACATATAATATAATCATAATAACAGTAGTAATAATAATAATAATAATATATGCCATTTAGCAGCAGACACTTGTATCCAAAGTGACTTACAGTCATGCGTGCATAAATATATATTTTTTTACAACGGCCTGTGCTCTTCTATAAATGTGTTCATGAGATGTATTAAATTTGTATAACATACCTTTTTATTTGTCATCTAGCTAAATGTATAACATACCTTTTTATTTAATTTGTTGTCTACATAACTCCAACTATGTGAACACAAAATCATAATTTCTCCCATGCAGCCAGCCCATGTAGTTATGAGTGTAACTGATGTTCTTCTAAATTAGAGTTAATTGTGATGTTAACACTGCTGCTGTGCTGCTGTGGGTATGAAGCATAACAGCACAGCGAGTCTGTTCTGTCATCTCTGCCCTACCCTAATGAATACTGAGATGCTCCACTTGCCAGGAGAGAGGATTGGAGGGGAGGGGAGGGTGAATGTGTGTGTGTGTGTGTGTGTGTGTGTATATGTGTATGTGTGTGTGTGTGTGTGTGTGTGTGTGTGTGTGTGTGTGTGTGTGTGTGTGTGTGTGTGTGTGTGTGTGTGTGTGTGTGTGTGTGTGTGTGTGTGTGTGTGTGTGTGTGTGTTTTAGCTGTTTGAGAGCACAGCAAATCTGTCCACAACACTAACGCTCATCCTAATTGAATCCCACTAATTAGCCACCACGTATATCTGCCCGATGGATCCTCCACTGGTTCCAGATCTGCCACCAGAAACACTGAGCTGGTTGCTTTCAGAGGCTGCATTCCAAACGGCACCCTATTCCATATATAGTGCACTACTTTTGACCAGGGCTAATAGGGCTCTGGTCAAAAGTACTGCACTATGTAGGGAATAGGGTGCCATTTTGGACTCCTCCAGAGCCTCCCCTCACTGGCTGGCTGAGACATCTTAAAGTGCAAAAACATTTCCCCCCACAGGCTCCTCTGACCATGTTGGCGTCCCGATATAGGTTAAGGGAAAAAGGCCCTCATGGTTATGAGAGAGAGCAGGCCTAGTGTAATTTAAATTCTGATGACATTTACTGTCGGAGAGTATTAGAGCCAGGGCATCCTACTGCTGCTTGGTCTTACTCAGCATCAGCAGGCCCGGGGCTCAGGAGAAAGGAGGAAGACGCTCTGCTATAGCTCTGTTTACTGTAGCTACTTCTCCAAGATGGCCTTGAGTCTATGGTGGTGTGGAGGAGATCTAGAGCCTACCCTCATACCACTAATGCCCAACCCTCCCAGCCCAGAGGTTGCCACACCAACATGGAGGGAGATAGCCTGGTGGAATGTCATGTACATAGGTTTGTGCATCCCAAATTACACCCTATTCCCTATATAGTGTCCCACATGGTCCTGGTCAAAAGTTGTGCACTAAAGGGAATAGGGTATCATTTGGATCGCAGGCCATTGTGCCCTCAGACCCACGTTAGACACCTTCAGACTGCATTCCAGAGGATGTGCCCCCCTCTCCCCTCCTCTCAACCTGTCGTGCCATAAGAGGGAAAGACCCCAGACTATCTTTCCACATCATTTATAAATAGCCAGGACCTGGGTGTTGCTGGGAAATATAAGCTAGGCTAAGCTGGCAGCACCAGAGGAAGGGACAGTGTGTTGTAATGTCTTTGTACTAAGATTCATCTGAGCCTCTGAGAGTGCATAGGGTTGTGTAGATTTGATTTTGAGTGTGTGTGTGTGTGTGTGTGTGTGTGTGTGTGTGTGTGTGTGTGTGTGTGTGTGTGTGTGTGTGTGTGTGTGTGTGTGTGTGTGTGTGGGCACGTGTGTGTGTGTGTGCACATGTGTGTGTGTGTGTGTGTGTGTGCACGTGTGTGCGTGTGCGTGTTGGTATGTTCTCTATGTGCTATGTGCTATTTAGTGTGTGTGCATGTTCATTTAACTGTTGAGTAAAAGTGTATTGGACAAGGTCTGAGCTCAGAGAGGCTCCTAGCAATGACACGACCTTGGATGACTAACACAACCCCAATCATCAGCCATCAGACAGGACCAAAAGGCTCGCAACCTGGGGGACAATCCCAACCTGCTTAAAATGTAACAAAGACGAATTAGGCAACTTAATTGTGCATGGCTAATGCACTGGAGAGTATAGTAATGTTATATGGAGATATGACCTTATGTTTTCCTGCAGTTATCTGAATTATTTAAAAGCAGAAAATGTATACACATGAAAAACTACACAAACACACAAATAAGCAGTACATGTTCATGAGCATAGAGGTCTATAACAAAAAATATATATCACATTTAAACATTACAATGACAATGGCTTAAAGGCCCTGTTTTTCCAGTTTTTTTATTATATTGTACAGCAGCTAAAAAAGCTAACACTATATTAGAGTGACTTTTTTTATTATGATTATTACCTGATAGTTGCTGGTTGAAAATAAAATCAACATAGGACCTTCTAATCAGCAGGTTTTGTATGGGTGAAATTTTGGCTTGCCTGGTGACATGACCAGGTGGTACGAGTTAGTAAACCAATAACAAACCTCTCTGCCAATAACAGTTCGTTTTCAGATTACATATCCCTCCCATTAGGCCCCCCATTTTTTTTTAAATAGCTACAAGTATTTTTGCTTCTTTTTGACAATTCTAATGGACAACTATTACAGTAAGGTACTTAATTGTAACCCAGAAATGATTTGATATTGAGATACAAACGGCTGCATTGGGCATTTAACTAATAATTTATAAAGTACTGAGATTCAACATTCATTTGAAAGTTGTAATTATTGCAAGTATAATATTGGCACTGCATGTTTGTCCATACACCCCGTCCTAAATAGAGGATTAAAGTATAACATAGCCTTTAGAAGCCTAGGTTGTAGCTGTGACAGGTCCCTGAGAAACATGCACAGACTGCTTTCAACACATGTCATATATCATAGCTTCAACAAGTAGCCCCAGTCCACTACTACCTGCAAGCTACAAATGTGCACTTCTCTTGCCATTTCTGCAAAAAGCGGAGACAGGGGAAGGAAGGTTGTGAACTAAAAGCCAAATATCTCTGCATTTAGTCTATTGATCTACCACTTCCCAACCTTAGAAAAATACACAAGTATAATAATTTACTACATTCTGGAATTTAAAAACATCATATTAACATATTCCCTCCTCTGAATACCCAGGAGCACTTTGAACAACAGAACAGATGTAATATCCAATTAGCTCTCACAGTCTCACTGTCACACCCTGATCTGTTTCACCTGTCGTTGTGATTGTCTCCACCCCCCTCCAGGTGTCGCCCATCTTCCTCATTATCCCCTGTGTATTTATACCTGTGTTCTCTGTTTGTCTGTTGCCAGTTCATTTTGTTCATTCACACCTACCAGCGGTTTCCCCCTTGCTCCTGTCCTGTCTATAGTGCCTGTTTCCTAGTTTTCATGGTTTTGACCTTTCTGCCTGCCCTGACCCTGAGCCTGCCTACTGTCCTGTACCTTTGCCTGCCCGTGTTCGATTTAATAAACTTTTGTTACCTCGACATTTTCTGCACCTGGGTCTTACCTTCAAACCTGATAGTACGAACTGGCCCTGATCGACCCAGCAGACCCAGACCAGCTGCACGACGCCATCTCCTCCCAAGGAGTCACCATCGGGAAGCACGAGGAACTGCTTCGTGGCCTTATGGAGGGGTCCAAACGTTGGCTGAACGCCATGACCGGGTATTGGACATTTTGCTGGAGCAATTCCGCGGGTTGTCTGGGAGGCAGCCTACCATGTTGGTAACCCCACAGCCCCTCAGTAACCCAGCTGCTAGGAGCTCAGGAGCCCGGCTTACCCCCCCGGAACGCTTCAATGGAGAGTCGAGCACCTGTCGGGCATTTCTATCTGTGTGCCCTTATTTTTGAGCTTCAGCCCTCCTCCTTCCCCTCAAATCGCTCCAAGCCTATCTCATCACGCTGATGTCCAGGAGAGCTCTCACCTGGGCTACTGCTGTATGGGAACAGCAGCCGGCCATATGCGTTAGTCTGGAGGGGTTCGTGGGAGAGGTGAAGAAGGGTTTTTACGCACCGTTCTCCGGGAGAGAAGCTACCCGGAAGCTGATCCAGCTTCGGCACGACTCCCAAAGTGTGTCAGACTATGCGGTGGATTTCCACATGTTGGCTGCAGAGAGTGCTTGGAACCAGGAAGCACTGTTCGATATGTTCCTGCACGGCGTCTCGGAGGAGGTCAGGAATGAGCATGCATCTTGGGATTTACCTACGGATCTCGACTCCCTCATCGCTTTGACCATCCAAATCAATGGGCGACTACGGGAACAACGGAGGGAGAGGAAATTCGACTTCACTCGCATGTCCAGGGATTCCACCTTGCCTCCGAGTCATCCCGGAAGTCCCCGATGATCCCGTTGCCGAGATAACCGGAGGCTTCCCGAGAGTTGCCAAAGACGGCTGAGTCACCGCTTCCCAATCCAATGAAACTAAGTAGAGCTGGGCTGTCGCCAGCGGAATGGCAATACAGGATCAACATGAAGAGTTGTCTGTATTGCAGGACTTTTGGTCATTTTGTGTCCCTCACCGTCCCTGGTCCCACATCTCCTTGGACTTTGACATGGGTCTTTCCCCATATGATGGCGACACAGCCATGCTGACTGAGGTAGATCGGTTTTCCAAATCTGCCCACTTCATTCCTCTCCCCAAACTACCCTCTGCCAAGGAGATGGCCCAGCTCATGGTGCAGCACGTCTTCCGGATCCATGGACTACTGGTCGACATGGTCTCTGACCGGGGCCCTCAGTTCTTGTCTCAGTTCTGGAATGCGTTCTGCAACCTAATATGGTCGTCGGCCAGCCTGTCCTCCGGATTCCACCCCCAGTCCAACAGCCAGTCGGAGTGAGCCAGCCAGGATCTAGAGACTACACTTTGCTGCCTGTTCTCTGCCAACCCCACCACCTGAAGCCAGCAGCTGGTGTGGGTCGAATACGCCTGCAACACCCATCCCTGCTCTGCCACGGGCCTATCTTCTTTTGAGTGTTCCCTGGGGTATCAGCCCCCACTCTTCCCTGAGCAGGAAGAGGAGGTCAGCATACTTTCTGCTCAGATGTTTGGAGGAGAGCCCGGTCGGGCCTCCTCAAGACCACCTCCAGGTATCGACGACAAGCAGATCGCCACCGTACCCCGGCTTCCCGGTATCGTCTCTGGCAGAAGGTATGGCTGTTCACCCTCGATCTGCCCCTCCGGGTGGAATCCAGCAAACTCTCCCCCGGTTTATCGGCCCGTTTCCCATCTCCAAAATAATTTAGCCCCTCTGCTGTTCGTCTTCTGTTGCCCCAGACCCTTCATATACATCCTACCTTTCATGTGTCCAGAGTTAAACCCGTGTCTCACAGCCCTTTGTCTCCTGTTGCTCCACTACTCTGGATTACTGACCTCTGCCTGCCCTGACCCTGAGCCTGTCTACTGTCCTGTACGTTTGCCCCACTACTCTGGATTATCGGCCTCTGCCTGACCTGAGCCTGCCTGCCGTCTTGTACCTTTGCCTGCCCGTGTTCGAATTAAGAGTGTGCTCCTAATCTCAGCTCGTTACCTGTATAAAAGACACCTGGGAGCCAGAAATCTTTCTGATTGAGAGGGGGTCAAATACTTATTTCCCTCATTAAAATGCAAATAAATGTATAACATTTTTGACATGCGTTTTTTTTCTGGATTTTTTTGTTGTTATTCTGTCTCTCACTGTTCAAATAAACCTACCATTCAAATTATAGACTGATAATTTCTTTGTCAGTGGGCAAACGTACAAAATCAGCAGGGGATCAAATACTTTTTTCCCTCACCGTATCCCCCTTTCCCTTTCCTTTCTCTTTCCTCTCAAACTAAGTGTTATACTGGCCATATAAAGAGTTACTATTTTAGCTTTTAATTAAAAGTTTGAGCAACATCTTGATGAGCACATGACAGACAGTCATTATTCCTGGATGATTTTAATCTAAAGTTCTCTTCCTTCACCGTGGGAGGAGGGTCCCCCATGCTGTGGTCCTCTGTATCTGCAGCCACCCAAGTCCGCAGCCGCCTTAGTCTGCGTTCTACCGGCCACCGCAGTGATGTCATCCTCTCCCTGGGTGCTTCTCAAGTTGAAATGTAGGAAATTGGCTCACCTTCACTTGTTGGCATTTTGTGGTCTTTAAAAGAAGAGGGGGTCTCATTAAAACAATATAACCAAGAGACGAGCCTTCAAGTTTCTCCTCCATCATTAAACAGCGTAACAGCAGATAACATAAATTCAATTAGACATTTGGATAACTCCATGTTGTCAATGTACCTCTGACAGAGAAGCACAGTGTCTAACCTCAGATGGTCCCCCTATAGAACTCTTCACCTTTCGTGTTTTAATGAGGGCTGCGACTGAGGAGAGAGTGACTCAATGATTCAAATAGGACGGTCATTGCTGAGATCTCGCCTACCTATCTCACAATCTAGCCTAATCCTCTTGCTCCCCCAGCCTTTGGTCTTCATTTCATGTGTATTTTATGCCCATAGATGAGATGTGAAGACATTTACACACAAATAACTAAACAAAAACTAGGCTTATTAAAATTGGCTACACAGCTAGTTAATTGTTACTGTCTGTTCTGCTTTTTTGTCTTCCATAAAGTTAGTCAAGCGTTCAGGTATAAACTATGTACTGTTAATAAAATACAATACTCACGTCTTGTATGATACCATGTTTTAATTGAACTGAAGGATGTGTTTTAGGTAAGACAGAGCGTATTGTAATTTTCACACATGGAAAGGTCACATTCACCTTACCTGTGATTTATGTTCCTGGAGGAACTTAGCGAGCTATAAATACACTGGAAACAGGCAACTTTAATTTATAGATACGTATTAAAATAAAAAAGATTCAGAGAAGTTAGAAAACAAACAGAACAGATCTAGGGTTAGGGTTAGTGGATAGTCAATCTCAGTTAAACCTGAACTAAAGTCTTGTGTAATTGATCAGATGCTCGATTAAAGTTATGGTTCCATGCGTTTTAAGAGAAGAGCTTCACCCTTTCTCTTTGCAAGTCACGGGCAAGTCTATGGACCAAAAATGACCCCTCCCCTTCCAAAATGTGAAAGATGCTAACACCTGTGAAATCGTGATTTGCCCATATAACCAGTGATGAAAAACTCAAGCACTAGAACTAACGCTGATCGATCTCACGCATCGTGTTGTTTCATGACAGATCTATGGTACCATTTATGTTTACGTAGTCTGTCCATGAGAGATTAGTGGATAGTTAGTTGAAATGTTGTTGACAGTTAGTTGAACATCTACTGAACATCTACAGACGATAAATTTGGGACTATCCAAGTAAAGTGATACCGTCGGAAAATAGATTCCAAAGATAAGTTCAAGTCTGGCGTATTTATATTAAGCAGTGGTACACTCTCCAAGATCTCTGCGAGGAGGCCATTTTTATAAAGTGGAGTACTGACTATGCACACAAACAGACGTATGGACAGAGAGCCAAGCAGCTTTCCCTAAACACACTCAGAGGGATGAGAAGCATTCAATGAAGAGAACAAGTGACTTGGTTAACATCAAGCCCCTAGACACACACACGCTCTAACACATTTGGATTGTCCTTTGTTTTATTGAGGATATCGACAAAAAACATAAAAACATATAGAGTAAGTGATAGGCATCTTCTTAAACTCACCAAAACTATGACTTTGCAGCGAAGTGCAGGTGTAAAAAAAAGAATCCTTATGCACTTCAGCTGTGGAGAATCGATGAAAACGTCTGCAAGTATGAAAAACAGAAACTTCTGCAAAAAAAAAGTTTACTCCTTTTCAAGTACTGCAGCACTTAAATGTGAGAATTCGTAACCAATCAGAATTGTATTACACGTTTTGCGTTTGGCTAAGCAGGATTAAATATTAAAGGAAACAACTCAGGTAGGAGTTTTACCATAAATCACCATCCTCCAGTCCCAAACAGATTCAAAAAAGAAGAAAACGGGGTAGAGTGAAAAGTAGAGCCACACATCGCCGTAGCTGTGGTCAGGGGTTTAAGAAATTAGCAATGCTCAACTGGAACGGAAGTACCTCGCCGAGACCGCCACAGAGTAGGGTTCTCTAATCATATGTAACATCTACCTTTGGAACGTAGCAGAGGGAGTTTACAATAAGCTTAACTGCTACTTTTATATTGCACCCAGCAGGCTTTCCCCACCATGTTGTGCACTTTGAACACTATTTTGTTATTCTAACTTCATAATCCGTCCGGAGCTCTCCTGAACCTGTTTCCTTCTAAAACTCTACAGCACATCTTTTCTTCGATATTTTGTAGAATACATGAAATAGCTACTTTTCTCGTTGCTCGTTGTTGTAGTTTTGGTTGTTATAGTTGACAGAAGTCTATCCTTAAAGGCTTATTTGTATTTTAGACTTTCATTCTTTACATACAATCTGTCCCCCTCCATTTCGGCCAATTTTTATGATCCACCCCCCCTAAAAATATCTATGCGCTTGAAAATTCTGTTAAATGTTGGGTACTTACAAAGTACTTTGTGGACGGTGGCGAGAGAGTAAGAGACCATTCGATTGAAGAAAACACCCCTCCTACCAACCCATTTAGTATCCCACAAGATATTTTAGTGTCTAGATTAGTTTAATTTGATGGACTCCGTGGTGTGGTCCATTTAGTGGGGGTTGAACCTTCCTGAGTCCTGTTGCGCTGCACCGTTGAAACGTGGGAAGGGAGTTGGAAGGCAGGACGTGAATTAATTTAACTCTGTACGTAATTCTGCCTCAATGGCCTTCTCTGTCCTTGCACGGAGGCTTGAAGAGGAGACACGGAGTCCGATTGCTCAATATTCATCTACATTTTTCCCCTGGATAGACACAATATGGTGGGCTTAATTAACTTCTCTCAAAGGTGAAGCAGTGCGCACCATCTGCTGGGAGACAATCACATTACTATGCCTCTCCCTATAATCCCCTTACTCTATTTAAGCACAGGGCTGTGCAGGCAGGAAGAGAGAGAGAGAAAGAGAGAGAGAGAGAGAGAGAGATGAAATCAGGAGGGAAAAAAAGAGAGAGAGAGACTTCCAAATCATCATATCCAATTCTGAGAAAGCTCGCAAACCTTTAATCTGTAGGAAAATTGCCTAATGTTTTTTTTCTCCTTCCCCAGAAAATTCCCCAAATTGAACTGCTTGATCTCTCAAAATTGTTGTGCAGCAATTATTTAAAGCCCTTCTCCCATCAAAAATAACTTTTTCTCTCAAAAGACGTCTTGGTTCTAAGCCCAGCTCAAGAGCTATAACAGATTTGGAAACAGGGAGTTAGCATAGTTAGATATTTTGGATGCCCCATCCAAATGTCCAGAATAGTGATCTAACCTTAACAAATTTAGATAGCATATCACCACTATGGTGATTTCATCATATCATTTCTGCGAGAACCCACACTTCATTCTTTAATAAATCTCAAGGACCACACATTGCAATCATGGGCCTGGTGAACTTGCCCTGAAGCCGGGTCATTATTTGATCTTTGTGGCTCTTAATCTGATTATGTCATTGTGGAGGTAAACTTCAGACCCAATCTTGTTAGCAGCTGGCTGCGATGGATTACGCAAGCCAGTCAGGTGGAGAATGAACTGAGCAGTTCAGCTTTGGCCTTGCTTCTCTTTCAAGATCCTCACCATCACTACTTCAGCTCCTTCTGCTTTTCTTTCCACTGGCCCTTCAAACAAGATATTATCTCCAGGCTCACGCACAGGCCCCTCCCTCTTTCTTTCTCTACGATGCCTTAACTAAGCCAAGATAAAGACCGAAAACCCCAAAATCCTGACCCCTTTCTCTCTCAAACATTTAGGATTTCTTAAGACGTTCATTAATCTTAATATATTTTATATATTAGATCATTTATATAATCTGACGGCTTCTTTTGAATAAAAATCTTTCATTCAGTGAAAAGGTAGCTATCGTTCTAAAAATCTTAAAACTCCAAGCAGTTTTGGACCAGACGTTTGTTGACTGAGTTTGACCGTCGAAGGAGAGGTTAACGCTATAGGTCGAGAGAGGTATGCAGCGTTGCTTCAATTCTTCAAATCTTAAATGAAGAGGGTTGTTTTTTTTTGCTTTTTCTTTTTTCTCCTTAAATTATGCAAATGCTTTAGATGTGTGGTCCCGCTTAAGACACTCACAGTTTTGCTTGTGGTCTTATTGCGTCATTGAGTGCTTTTACAGTGAATGCACACCACAGTCCAAAGCACAAAAAGTCCCCCTAAAGGCTGAAAAGAGTTCAAAGCATTCAAAAGACAAAAAGGACTAAGCTGGGATATTTTTTATGTACACTGAAAAGAAGAATAAAATATAAGTTCCCTATTGGCGCCTGTTATGGCAATGGGACCCATATCAAAGCATTATGTTACTACATAAAGGGCACTGCATTTTCTTCTTGCGCACCATATGCAAGGAAGAAATTAGAATAATTTAGACAGACGGCGATTTTGTTACACAAGCCACTGAATGCTCTTTTTGACACACCATTGAGGGAACAAGGAATTCAAAAGAGGTTATATTCGATCAAGTTTTCTGCCTCAGTAGGTTATAATCACTGCCAAAGTATTGAGCACTACATAGAGTAGAGGTTCTAAGGAGGCTAATCAGCAGGTTTTCTCCCTATTATCGCCTCCCGTCCGAGGGTAACAGAGCACAGAAGTTCCCCTTTCCATTGATTATCTGGACGGGAATTTAAATATTAATACACTCCGCGGCCATGCTTGGCACTCTGTTGAGCCCCGCTCCATGGTGAAGCACTCATTCGCCAGATTAAAAAAAAACACCACTTTTTTTTCACGATCCTGCTCTCTCTTTTCAGCGTAGGAGAAGAAAAAAAAACTTCAAGGGGTAAGTTGAGAGTTGAGAAGGCTGAGAAAGGGGGCCTGAGTCTCTCAGAGTATCAGAGTCTCGGCAGTGGAATTCAAAGGCGACACTTTCCTTCAGGCCCAGGGTCTGGTCTGGTCTGCTAACGATGCAGGAATCCCACAGTGGTCATTTAACTGCTGCTGCTGTCTGCCACTGAGACATGGAAAGAAGGGAAGATGGAGGGAAGATGGAAGGATGGAGAGAGGTCCATCTATGACAAAATAATTCCTTTGTGGGTATCCTTGCAATAAGACAAATCTATTGAAAATAAGTAACCAGCACACATGTAGTGTGTTTGAAACACTTCACACCATTGCAATACAAGGGATCTGCACTGAACACATCTGAAGAAAACCTAGCTGAAGAAGTGTGCTTAAAAAGCCTTCTCCACTGCCACTTTCTTTTGAATTGTGTGTACATCAGATCCATGCACCCAGAGAGCCTTGGCCGTTGAACCCCCTGAATGTGAGGGCACATTGGGCACAGCTGCCCTCGGGCATGGTGGTTCCACTGTGGAACACACACACAAACAAAGCACAGGGACAGAGCCGTGTTGACATCAACATTGGTAGGGCTGGTCCTTGGTCAACCCATATACACAAGTTGTGGCCCCACTTGACTGGAAAGTGTGAAACCAAATGCTGCAGAGAAAATGTTGCTTATCTGCCTTGATGGTTACACATGTAAATAAAGCAGTATCGTATTCAAAATGATTAGAAAGAAAACAAGTTAAACAGAGCTCATTTAAAAAGTTTACTAATACCCAAATATATGATAGTGTCACGATCGCTGTCTTCAAACTCCCTATCGTAAATAAGCCAAGGTGCAGCGTGCATGGAATTCCACATCCTTTAATGAAGTGAAACCAAAAAAACAATACAGAAGGGAAACGAAATGTGACGTTCTGGGCTGCTCACAGGCAGCTACACAAAAACAAGATCCCACAATCACAGGTGAGAAAAGGGCTGCCTAAGTATGATCCCCAATCAGAGACAACGATAGACAGCTGCCTCTGATTGGGGACCATACCCGGCCAAACAAAGAAATAATACAACTAGATTGCCCACCCAAATCACACCCTGACCTGACCAAATAGAGAAAGGCGCTCTATGGTCAGGGCGTGACAGTACCCCCCCCCCCCAAAGGTGCGGACTCCGGACGCAAAACCGGACTCTATGGGGGAGGGTCCAGGTGGGCATCCAACCTCGGTGGCGGCTCCGGTTCGGGACATAGACCCCGCTCTGCTCGCTGATCCCTCCACTTCTGTGGAACTGGGCCGTGGATCGTCGCCGGAGGCTCCGGACCGTTGATCGTCGCCGGAGGAACCGGACCGCGGATCGTCACCGGAGGATTTGGACCGCCGACCGTCGCCGGCGGCTCCGGACCGCAGACCGTCGCTGGAGGCTCCGGACCGCAGACCGTTGCAGGAGACTCCGTATCACAGACCGTCGCCGGAGACTCCGTGCCATGGATCGTCGCTGGAGGCTTCGTGCCATGGATCGTCACTGCAGGCTTCGGGCCATGGATCTTCACTGGAGGCTTCGGGCCATGGATCATCACTGGAGGCTTCGGGGCTATGGATCACCACTGGAGGCTTCGTGCCATGGATCGTCACTGGAGGCTTCGTGCCATGGATCATCACTGGAGGCTTCCTGCGTGGAGCCAGTACAGGATATACTGGACCGTGGAGACGCACCGGAGGTCTGGAGCGCAGAGCTGGCACAACCCGTCCTAGCTGGATGCTCACCCTAGCCCGGCAACTGCGGGGTGCTGGCACAGGACGCACTGGGCTGTGAAGGCACACCGGAGACACAGTGTGCAGAGCCGGCGCAGGATATCTTGGACCAAGGAGGTGCACTGGACGTCTGGAGCGAAGAGCTGGCACAACACGTCCTGACTGGATGCTCACACTAGCTGGCAACTGCAGGGCGCTGGCACAGGACGCACTGGGCTGTGAAGGCGCACCGGAGACACAGTGCGCAGAGCCAGCGCAGGATATCCTGGGCCGAAAAGAGGCACCGGAGACCAGGAGCGCTGAGCCGGCACAATCCGTCCTGGCTGAATGCCCACTCTAGCACGGCAAATGTGGGGAGATGGCACAGAGCGCACCGGGCTGTGGATGCGTACTGGAGACACAGTACGTGTAACAGCAAAGCATGGTGCCTGTACGGTCACACGCTCCTTACAGCGAGTGCGGGGAGTTGGCTTTGGTCTGAAACCTTTCTCCACCAACCACCCCGTGTGCCCCCCCCAAAAAAAAAAATTGGGGGCTGCCTCTCATGCTTGCGTCGTGGTTGATTTTCCCCCGGTCCAGCTCGTCTACCCCGTAGGCGCACGCTGCTTGGTCTTTTTGTGGTGGGATCTTCTGTCACGTTCGCTGTCTTCAAACTCCCTATCGTAAATAAGCCAAGGCGCAGCGTGCATGGAATTCCACATCCTTTAATGAAGTGAAACCAAAAAACAATACAGAAGGGAAACGAAACGTGACGTTCTGGGCTGCTCACAGGCAGCTACACAAAAACAAGATCCCACAATCACAGGTGGGAAAAGGGCTGCCTAGGTATGATCCCCAATCAGAGACAACGATAGACAGCTGCCTCTGACTGGGGACCATACCCGGCCAAACAAAGAAATAAGAAAACTAGATTGCCCACCAAAATCACACCCTGACCTGACCAAATAGAGAAATAGAAAGGCTCTCTATGGTCAGGGCGTGACAGATATTTAATGTTATTGGAACCAGTATAATTAAAATTGAATTAAATACATGCAAAATGTGTATTTTCTTTGAGTTCCTTGGTGTCCACATCACCATTGAACACACCAAGACAGTCGTGAAGAGGGCACAACAAAGCCTATTCCCCCTCAGGAAACTAAAAAGAATTGGCATGGGTCCTCAGATCCGCAAAAGGTTCTACAGCTGCAACATCGAGAGCATCCTGACTGGTTGCATCACTGCCTGGTATGGCAACTGCTCGGCCTCCGACCGCAAGGCACTACAAAGGGTAGTGCACACGGCCCAGTACATCACTGGAGCTAAGCTGCCTGCCATCCAGGACCTCTACATCAGGCGGTGTCAGAGGAAGGCCCTAAAAATTGTCAAAGACTACAGCCACCCCAGTCATAGACTGTTTTAGCTACTACCGCATGGCAAGCGGTACAGGAGTGCCAAGTCTAGGACAAAAAGGCTTCTAAACAGTTTTTACCCCCAAGCCATAAGACTCCTGAACAGGTAATCAAATGGCTACCCAGACTATTTGCATTGTGTGCCCCCCAACCCCTCTTTTACGCTGCTGCTACTCTCTGTTTATCATACATGCAGTCACTTTAACTATACATTCATGTACATACTACCTCAATTAGCCCGACCAACCGGTGCCCCCGCACATTGGCTACCCGGACTATCTGCATTGTGTCCCGCCACCCACCACCCGCCAGCCCCTCGTTTACGCTACTGCTACTCTCTGTTTATCATATATGCGTAGTCACTTTAACCATACCTACAGGTACATACTACCTCAATCAGCCCGACTAACCGGTACCTGTATATAGCCTCACTACTGTATATAGCCTCGCTACTGTTATTTTTCACTGCCTTTTTTTTATCTATTGTTCACCTAATACCTTTTTTTAACTTAGAAATTGCACTGTTGGTTAGAGCCTGTAAGTAAGCATTTCACTGTATTCGGCGCACATGACAAATAAACTTTGATTTTATTTTCACAAATCTACAAGTAATATTTAGCAGATTTTGCTGATAGACTGAATATCTCAGAATAATTTGGAGTAGATGACCATGAGAAAAAGTGGACCATAAATTGGATAAGTGGAGTGATTGGAACCAGGATGACTTAAACCTCTTCGGGCTAGGGGGCACTATTTTCACGTCCAGGTGAAAAGCATGCCCAAAGTAAACTGCCTGTTACTCAGGCCCAGAAGCTAGGATATGCATATAATTGGTAGATTTGGATAGAAAACACTCTAAAGTTTCTGTTAGTGTCTGTGAGTATAACAGAACTGATATGGCAGGCGAAATCCCGAGGACAAACCATCCCCCAAAAACAAAAATTCATCTTACCTCTATTTTCAATGGCTAGTACTATAATTATAAGCCCAAGTCCTCCCAAATTGCAGTTCCTGGGGCTTCCACTAGATGTCAACAGTCTTTAGAAATAGTTTCATGCTGGTTTTTTGAAAAATGACCCAGAAATTGTAGTTTTTCTAGTTGGCTCCTATTTTGCCCTGTAGTGTTTCCATGCGCATGGACGAGTGCGCGTTCTTTTTGTTTATCTCCGGTAAAGAGAATAACGATTCTCCGTCTTAAATTTTATTTTTTATTTGCGTAATAGGATACCTAAGATTTGATTATAAACGTTGTTTAACGTGTTTGGAAAAGTTTATTAGTAACGTTTGGGATTCATTTTGTATGCATCTTGACGGAGGGAAACTGAGTGGATTTTTGACTGAAGTGCACCAGCTAAACTGAGTTTTTATGGATGGCATTTATAATTTATAAAGACGGACATTATCAAACAAAAGGATCATTTGTGATGTAACTGGGACATTTTGGAGTGCCAACAGAAGAAGATCATCAAAGGTAAGGCATTTTTTATATCGCTATTTCTGACTTTCGTGTCGCACCTCCCTGGTTGAAAATGATTTGTTATGCATTTGTATGATGGGGCGCTGTCCTCAGATAATCGCATGGTTTGCTTTTGCCGTAAAGCCTTTTTGATATCTGACACAGCGGCTGGATTAACAACAAGTTAAGCTTTATTTTGATGTATTGCACATGTGTTATCTTGAAAGTTTAATATTTTTAGCAATTTCATTTGAATTTGGCGCTCTGCCATTTCACCGGATGTTGTCGAGGGGTTCCGCTAGCGGAACGTCTAGCCGTAACAGGTTTTAAAGCCCCTTCTGCCATTCTCTTTGCTCTTATGACACTTGAAAGTAGTGCGCCAAGATTAGACTTCATCATTTAAATTATGAGTCAGAGAGATCTATCTTCACCAATCCTATTGTAATCCTCCCAGAGCCACAAAATAAAGAGATCAGCTCGGAGCACAAGACAATCAATTTAGTGGGACGATAAGTCCCAGATTCATAGTGCGAGGGAGATGTCCATTAATATGTCTACGTTGATTTGCATTCTCTCTAGCAGGGGTTCACCTGGAGAGAAAGGGGATGGGCTCCAATGATCCAAAGACATTAAGCTCACTTCACACACAGAAAAAAATGGTCATAAGCTATTATACAGATGGCTTTGCATCTCTGCAGGAGATACAGTATATTGGGTCTTTAAATGAGGTGGACTTGGCAGAATTAAGAACAGTATTTTGGGTGAGCGGTGGTGTTTTCTTTCAGATCTATCTACTGAAGGTTCTAGTAGCCATTGCTACTAGAAAAAGTAACATGGTTCACATAAATGGTTCATATAGGGAGGGACAGAGGGAAAGGGCAGCCACAATGACATGACAAAGAGTTGTTTCAGTTCTAATATGATGATGAACCGATGACTTTAAACATTTGTGACCAATGCTATATTCATTAATATACTGGTTTGTCCCCTAAAATACCCCTAATCTTCCCTCTACAGAGTACCAATAGCCTCCAATTCCCTAGTTAAACTGCCTAAGTTCTGTAGAAACCTATCCATAGACATCCAGCTCTACTGCACGATAATGGCTGTGTCCCCAATGGCACCTCATTCCCTTTATAGTGCACAATTCTTTACTACGGCCCATAGGGCTCTGTTCAAAAGTGGTGCAATACATAGGGAATAGGGTTCCATTTGGGAACCAGACATTATGACGGACAGGTGGCGTAGTCTGCAGTCTATCTGCCCAGTGTCCATTAATGCAAAAGCACAGAGGTCATTAGCATCTCTCCATGGTGTAGCATAAACCAATCACCTACCAGGATCTGTATCCTGTGTCTCCTGTGATGGCTGGCCTATCTGTCCTGCTCCCTGTGGTTATTCACTACACGTGGAAGGTCAGCTAATGATGCCGGACAAAGATGTCTGACCACAGGAGTCTACTCTAACGCCCTGATTATAACCTCGCTCCCCACACCTCTTAATCAGAGACAATACATTGTTATGGATTTTAGACATATCTCTGGGGTCGGCACAGCTCATCAGAGACATTTCTAAATTTTAAGTTACCATTAATGTGTGCGTGCTTTTTACGTTTTAATTATCACTTACACTCTGATGTAGTTAACTCTGATTGCCGGTCACTGGGAAAAAAGTTACACTGCCCATACTTTCAATGCATTATTTCCGCAAAAGGTGGGTAAACTGTAGAGCGGAAAAAAGTGGGTTAACTGCATATACTTAATTTAACCCTCCACTACACCACAGCACTCACCTCCATATGCATTTAGACAGTGAAGCTTAAATGTTTCAAATTGGTTTCAAAATCAAATGAAAATATATTTGTCACATGCTCCAAATACAACAGGTGTAGTAGACCTTACAGTGAAATGCTTACTTACAAGCCCTTAAAAAACAATGCAGTTTTAAGAAAATACCAAAACAAAAGTAAGAGATAAGGATAGCAAATAATTAAAGAGTAGCAGAAAATAACAATAGCGTGGCTATATACAGGGGGTACTGGTACAGAGTCAATGTGTCAATGTGTCAATGTGCAGGGGCACTGGTGTCGAGGTAATTGAGGTAATTATGTACATGTAGGTAGAGTTATTAAAGTGGCTATGCTTAGAAAATAACAGAGAGTAGCAGCAGCGTGGCGGGGCAAGTAGTCTGGGTAGCCATTTGATTAGTTGTTCATTAGTTTATCGCTTGGGGATAGAAGCTGTTTAGAAGCCTCTTGGACCTAGACCTGGCGCTTCGGTACCGCTTGCCATGCGGTAGCAGAGAGAACAGTCTATGACTGATGTGATTTATTGGGCCGTACGCACTACCCTCTGTAGTGCCTTGCGGTCGGAGGCCGAGCAGTTGTGCAGCTGTAGAACCTTTTGAGAATCTGAGGACCCGTGCCAAATCTTTTCAGTTCCTGAGGGGGAAGAGGTTTTGTCGAGCATTCTTCGCGACTGTTTTGGTGTGCTTGGACCATTTTAGTTTGTTGGAGATGTGGACACCAAGGAACTTGAAGCGCTCAACCTGCTCCACCACAGCCCCGTCGACGAGAATGGGGGCGTGCTCGGTCATCAGCAAACTTAATGATGGTGTTGGAGTCGTGCCTGGCCGTGCAGTAATGAGTGAACAGGGAGTACAGGATGCGACTGAGCACGCACCCCTGAGGGGCCCCGTGTTGAGGATCAGAGTGGCGGATGTGTTGTTACCTACCCTTACCACCTGGGGGCGGCCCATCTGGAAGCCCAGGGTCCAGTTGCAGAGGGAGGCATTTAGTCCCAGGGTCCTTAGCTTAGTGATGAGCTTTGAGGGCACTATGGTGTTGAACGCTGATCTGTAGTCAATGAATAGCATTCCCACATTGGTGTTCCTTTTGTCCAGGTGGGAAAGGAAAGTGTGGAGTGCAATAGAGATTGCATCATCTGTTGGTGCGGTATGCAAATTGGAGTGGGTCTAGGGTTTCTGGGATAATGGTTTTGATGTGAGCCATGACCAGCTTTTATTTGAGGGTATTTTCATACATATTGGTTTTACCACTTAGAAATGAAGGCACTTTATGTATCTTGTCCCCCCATATGAACAAGTCATATGTATTTGGTTTCAAAATCACTTGTAGTGTATTAAAGTATTGAAAAGTTTAGTATGTGTTCGTTTGGTATGTGTTCCAGCTTGTGACTCTACAAACTCATTGGATGCATTAGCATGTTGTTTTGGCTGTTTTTGGGGTTATGTTTTGCACAATAGGAACCGAGTGGTGAATGATGACTGGAGTAATTTTCCTTCTCAGTGAGTAGATTCTGCTAATGCCATGATTTAGACAAATCTTAAATTAATCATTAATAATGGTGAGGGATAAGGTTCCAGAGGCTACAACAAAACATTCAAAACTCTCACCATTACCAATAACAGGGGAGGGACCAAATACTCCCTCATCGTCAATACTCTGTTGAAGATTTCACAGTACAACCTCAGTACAGTCTTCAGCATGGCCTAACATTTTTCAACAGACAATTGTCAGTGTTCCAACATAAAAGATTCCTGGAAGACTATTGCTCTTCCAGGAATACAGACTTGTATCATTGCATAATGCTGTACTTCCATTAGGCCTTATCAATCTGCAAGCGTCATACTTTGTCATTCATATTGCTCTTGACTGGTTTCATCTTCATCTCAACGTTCTGGTCTGAGCATCAAGGGCTTTGATTACATCAAAGGCAAGGAATCCACCAGATATGGAACTACGCTAAGCTGCTGTTTTAAGTACCTCAGAAAAACAGAGGAGCAACTTAACATTCCTTCCTGTTGCCCTTACTTCATAGGTTGCGTCACAAATGGCAACCTATTCAGTGCGCTACTTTTGACTAGGGCCCATCAAAAGTAGTGCACTATATACGTAATAGGGTACCATTTGCGACGCAGAATTTGAAACACCGTACAACAAGAGAGAGACCGCTGTGACAGTTCAACACGGATGACAAGAAACACAGACAGAAAGAAGAATAACACAGCATCTGAGCAAATACAGCAGTAGTATAACTGATGTGTCTCCTTCACAGAGCTGGCATCCTAGTCAATTTTCTTTGAGATGTGTGAGTGTGAATGATACTTGCCACCACCCATCCATCACAGGAGGATAGGAGGAGATGATGAAGAGGAGGATGGGGAAAAGGGGAGTGGAGGCGGAGAACGGACACCCCAGGGAACTCATTACCCAGCCCTATTAATCTGTGGTTTGACCCCTGTGAGAGAAACTCCCCAAAGAAGACCTACCTAAAGATGAAAACAATTGTGTTGTTCCAGGAACAACAAAACAAAACGCCAGTTCAAGTGAATAGAAAAAAAGCTGTCTCGCTCTCTCTCTCTCTCTCTCTCTCTCTCTCTCCAACTAAGCAAAAGCTGAATATTTGGTGTTGAAAATAAACATATCTTTATTCATTAGTTTATATTATTAGAGGACAGTACTGATATACAATGAAGGAGAACTAAAAGATCATCCCCCTGTGTTAGAAAATCATGGTATTTGTCCCTCTCTCAATGACTAAACTATGTAATTATTGGAGTACAGTGGATGTGTAACCAGGCCAGGGCTTTATGTGGTTGTGGAATTTAGAATTCAAGGTACACTGAACCAACATGACTACCACAGCATTCTGCAGCGATACGCCATCCCAACTGTTTTGCGCTTAGTGGGACTATCATTTGTTTTTCAACAGGACAATGACCCAACACACCTCCAGGCTGTGTAAGGGCTATTTGACCAAGATGGAGAGTGATGGAGTGCTGCATCAGATGACCTGGCCTCCATAATCACCTGACCTCAACCCAATTGAGATGGTTTGGGATGAGTTGGACCACAGAGTGAACAAAAAGCAGCCAACAAGTGCTCAGCATATGTGGGAATTCCTTCAAGACAGTTGGAAAAGCATTCCAGGTGAAGCTGGTTGAGAGAAAGCCAAGAGTGTGCAAAGCTGTCATTAAGGCAAGGGGTGGCTACTTTGAAGAATCTCAAATATAAAATATATTTTGATTTGTTTAACACTTTTTTACTACATGACTCCATGTGTTATTTCATAGTGTTGATGTCTTCACTATTATTCTACAATGTAGAAAATAGTGAAAATAAAGAATTACCCTTGAATGAAGTGTGTCCAAACTTTTGACTGGTACTGTATGTCCGATAAGGGTAGTAGCCATAGTGGGACAAAACCTGTTAGTGTTAAGGTCTGGTCTGTCTCCATGTCCGAAGGTCAGACATCATTACTGGCCTTTCCCTTCCCACCTCCTCCTAGCACTGGGAATCAGGTTAACAGGATGATGACACTGCGTGGATGGACTCTCCGTTTCAAACCGAATCTGGGAGGAACTTCAAGCTTTGATTTTTCCCTCAGAAGGCTGGAATGAAAGGGACAGTGATACATATTTCAGGCCCAAGGCTCCACAAAGGGACTGTGGAATAGAGGTAAAAACCTTTGAACTAAACAAAGGTCCATCACCCACACTTCATATCAGAAGGACTGTGTAGCCCCTTGTACAGATGAGGATAGGGGTAGAGGGGATGGGGGACCAGCATGGCCTGGCTGACAGGTTGTCTGAGTGTTGTATGACTGCATGTCCAACGACCCAACCCTTGTCTTTCCCATCCCACCATCCCTTCATCCCTCTATCCCTCCATTCCCTGACTCATACTCCTTTCTGGCAATAGAGAAAACCCATCCAGTTATAGGTAAAAGCATCCACTCAGTGTTTATCATCGCCATCCATCTGTGGTCCTTTTTTAATCTGACCTGGGGCCTGGCGAGCCTTCACCACCGCCAGCATCGGTTGCATTAAGTTGATTAAAGTGGCTGGCCTGGCGGACACTGGCACTTGTGTTGCTCTCACTGTGATGCTAGATGAAAGACTAGGCAGTGAGGCCCCTATCCTGGTTCTCAGAGATTCCCCCTCCCTCCCTTTGCTCTTAAAGGAGGGTTCACAAAAGACAAAAGGCACTAGAGTGAAAGCAATGAAAAGCTTCTTTGCCAAATTATCTCTAATTGTTCTCTTTCTTCCTTGTTGGATCATAGTATGATTTCTGCAGCGACGGGAGGATGACTTACTTAGCCCGCCACAATTTCTACCTTTAAAAGCCACTACCCTTGAAAGTAGACAGCTTGAATGAAGAACTCGATTACCTTAACAACACTTGTATTATTATCAAAGGCAGTGGGTAATTGATGTGATGTCTTTGAAGGACAGAAAAACGAAGTGTTTTGGGGAAGCATAGCCCCAAGGTAATGGATACAGTGCCCCCAAAACGCCTGATTTGGGGTCGACAATAAGATGCTGGGATGTTTATTTTTTAAATATATGATCACTTGAAAACAAAACAGGAAACTGTGGACAATATACAACTTCCCTTAGAAAAGAGGATGAGTGTTAAGAGATATCATTTCAGCATATGTGTTCTTATTTTGTTCATGTAAAGGAGATTTCCTAACCATCTTGGGTCTTGCATTCAAGCTGGCAACCCAGCTATTTATCAGTTTTACAAAAAATTTGAATTCACCCATCCAGAAAGATCCCTGTGCAAATGTATCGCCTCCTCATCCTGCCTTGGAGTGTGCTTGTCCTACGAGGCAAGCTCTCCTTTTCATTCCAAACAGAGCATATTTACATATTTAACTCCTGGAAATGAAGTTAAGAAAGAAAACTGACAGAGTGTTATTCGAGCCTCAGTGTAAGAAAAATCAACAGCAACAAAAAATAAACAACGTCTTTGGCATTAAAGAGCTGTTCCAGAGATGATAACATTATAAAAGAAAGGCACGCTGATCAATGCTGTTGTGGATTTTGATAACTAAATCACTGCATGCTTGTGTCTGAGACAAATGATAGAATTTCTTAAGCAAAGAGGGCCTGCAATATGCCAAATATGCACCAAATTACCCTTCAAAAATAACTCTTCGGCGTCTTTACTGAAGCCGCTGGAGTGAGTATATAAAATAAAGGGGCAGCATAAATTACCTGGTGGATGTCAATTGTGAAACGTAGCATATCCTGTTTTCTTTTTGTAATCGTGTCGCCTCTTCGTCTCGCTGCACATTGGCGGATAACATGAAATGAAAGTATTCTCTCTCCAGCACCACCAGAAGTACTCACACCGCTTTCTGACACTTGAAAACGATGTGGTTTCATGAAACCACAGCTGGGCCCACACTGATTGGCTCTCTGCACATGCTGCCAGTAAACTTTCTAGTGCTTGAGGATCTGTCTGCGCTGGGACAGGTGGTGTTTATGCAGATGAATGAACACATTACTGTGTGCTCTTCCTTTTGGTTTAAACATTAGAGTTTCAAATGTGACAAATCAGATGTTCGTCTTCCTTTTCTGCATCCCGCTCAACCGACACCATTGTAGTTGGTTCCCCTAGGATCCGTGTGAGTAGGTTTGCGTGAGCATGTGTGCGCATCCATAAAGTATGTGTTTGTGTACAAATGATGGTATATGCGTGTTTTGACTTACAATATCTATGGCGGAGTTTCCTTGTATTGGTAAGTGCTTCCCCAATGTTGTATAGTCAGTGACAGAGTTGGGGCCCCGTTTGGACAATGCAAAATAACAGCAACACTAGGAAGGTAAATAATAGTGAAAAGTCTTTTAAAAATGATTTAGACTATTGAAAAGTAACATCTACATTCAACACAAAGAGGAGGAACGTAAGCTGTAGCACATAATGAGCAACCAGCCACTTGATAAGATGTCTACTCCACACTGAGCGAGAGGCGCTTTGTCTCTGCGCCACTTTGTGCCTTGGCTTGGTAGCCACCACAGAGAGCTGTAGAGCTGTAGGAGTGCATCCCAAATGTGAACCTATTCCCTATATAGTGCATTACTTTTGACTAGAGTAAAGTGGTGCACTATATAGGGAACAGGGTTGCATTTGGGACACAAGCCTAGTTGCACAGTCTTGGGTGGGTGGGACACTAAAGTCTCTATTGTCTGAGTCAACTTGACCTGACCTGGCTGGTTAAGCTGATGCATTGTGAACAGCAAATCGCTTCAACTGAGGGGGTTGCTTTGTGTGTGTGGCTACGCAGAAGATAATAAACCTTGTAATAAAAAGAGCATCCCCATAGTTTACAGAGAGTCGGACCAGTTTTGTTTCCAGGCTAGTCTATTGGAGGTAAGTCCTCTTTCCCACTGCCTGGGAGAAATGGGAACAAATGCTGTGGTGTTTACTAGTACATTGAACCATAATGAGGATTAAGTTGACTACCGTGCCTTGTATTAGCAGGCAGGAGCCTCTCAAGGGGCAGAGCTAAGGCTCCAAAACTCTGCAGTATGCAAACCCTGGTCCTCCATTGGATGTACCAATCGTTCTGTCCATATCTTAGTAGGTGAGTGTGTGCATGCCTATGTGCGACATCCACCCGTGCCTTTGTCTTCGACGTACAATGCTTGTGTGTGAGTGAGTGAGTGAGTGAGTGAGTGAGTGAGTGAGTGAGTGAGTGAGTGAGTGAGTGAGTGAGTGAGTGAGTGAGTTTATTAAAAGAACAAGTCTCCCTGCTAGTCTTTACAGGCCTTGATTGTTGCATGTCATGAAATAGCTGTTAGCTTGTGATACAGCAGTAATCAACAACTTGTTTTCCGGCCTGATGCCCACAGCAGCGGTAGGAGTGGGAAGAGGGCTGTGACAATAGTGCTTTAGCCCCAGCTAGCTGCTAATGACACTTCACCAGGAGGCGGGTCCAGGCTTGTATACCTCACAGGTATCTGCTACCGTCTTATTGCCCGTCTCTTCACGCCCTCATTGCATTTAGTAGCCTGGATGTGTCACTCTGTCCTCGCCAGAAGTCGATCTGGACTGGAGAATGGAGTCAACCGCAATTTTTAAATGTAATGAACTCTAACACAACACAGGCTAGCTCCAGTAAAATAAGTTTCTCACTACTCTGGTTCCAGCCTGAAAACAAGCAATGGAGGGATGAAAATTAGATAAACGACATGGGGTTTTCATTTTTCACATTGAACAATGCAGAAATACAATTTTGTGGCATCACACACTCATGCAACATGTTGATTTTACAATCAAGCATTTTATATAACAGATAGAAATCACTTGTCAAGCGATGCCGTTGCCCTCTGATGGCTAATAATGTTGTATCATACCATGGAGAAACAAACAAAACTCTCAATGCAGATCCCTTGTGTTATAAACTTAATTTTAAAAATCCCATTTAGTCACACTAGTCAGGGGTAGTAGTCTTCACCCATCTTCACACAGTCCTGATGGATCAATCATGGAAGGAAAATAGCAGGAAAATAGCAACTGTTTTCAGTTTATTACCAGCGGTTTACAGGGGCGTGAAGGGACCAGTCAGGACTTGTATGATTGTCTAAACCGGGCACAGCTCTTGTTTATGGTCTCTTGCCGACTGTTCAGTAGGCACAGAGGGGGAAGACGGGGAAGGGGGGGATAGTGGGGAGAGAGGAGGGAGAGCAGGGGAGAGAGGAGATGGAGGAGCAAGGGAGATAGACGGAAGAGGGAGAGCGGGAGGGGGAGAGGAGGGAAAGCCATCATCTCCCCACAGGCCACTGTTGTCTCCTCAATCCCTGCTGGACCTCCCCAGCAGACACCTTCATATAGTCTAATTACCACAGTACCAACAGCAGCCCTACCTTCTCCCCCTCCTCCCCTCCTCCCCTTCTCCCCTTCTCCCTCCCCAACAGCACCCTCCCTCCCCGATATGAACTACACAACTAATTGTTCCGTTACACCAATAATGACACAGCCCTGGGAAAAACAAAGGACAAAAACAGAAAGGTAGAGACGAAGTCAACATGATAATGTTCATTAACCCTGATCTCTCCCTTATTACATCATCACCCCTCTCTCTCCCTCCCTCCCTCCCTCGTCTTCATACCGCCATACTCAAATTAGTACACAAATTATCCACAACCATTCCAGCTATCACTAATTATCCAAAGAGTTTGTCATTAGGCGATTTCAAATCCAATCTTAGATCAACACTTACTCAGACCTCAGGGATCCTGTGCTCCCTATAGCGGTTAAACAAACCAACAGTTCAAAGGATCAGGTATTCCACTTTAAGAGGAGAGAGAGACAAACTGGAAAAATATAAAAGCAAAGGGTAAACAACTGTTCACTTGAAAGAAACGGTTCCCGCAGCTTCACAGCATGGACGCTCCGATCTATAATTCATTTCAGTCAAAATATTCTCTTCTCTTCTCAAATTGGGGCCCCGTAATTTCAAGAACATTCTAAATGATGTAGTCTGGCTGAGCTCTGAGCTAATAATAAGACTGATTGAAGAGGGAAAGAGGGCACTGACCATTGTAACGATGTACACATCCCAAAAGCCCATAGGGCTTTGGTCAAAGGTAGCTCACTATATACAGGGAGAAGGGTCCCATTTGCAATGCATACAATGTATCTCCCATAGCGTAGAGCCTGGCAGTAGTGATATGGCCAACAGGCCAAGGTGCTGTCCAGCTTAACTGTTTTCGGTGCCCTCTGGGGCCAAAGTCTTTTCCACAATTAGCTAAGGCTCCCAGTAATTAATTCACAATTCTGAGTCTTCAAATTCACAACAGATCAGTGCCAGTAAATCTCACTGAAAAAGTTGAAATTCACTACTTCCAGTCATCTGCTTGCTCTGCCCTCATATTTAGCCTCATACGTGTTTTACCATTTTATTTTCAGGTTCAGTCATGGCTACAAGTAGAATTAAAAACATTTGAAATGAACATCTGCATTCATGAGTTTTACTGACAAATGTGAACAAATAAAATGAGGTATGCCAAGCAAAAAACGAATAAAAAAGAATTTATAAGAAAGCTGTAAGTACAGAAATGGTTTGCTCATTCGGAAATGAATATCCAACTAGTCAGGGACAACTGTCTGGACTTTAGAGTTTGTGACAGCAACTTCTAACGACTCGCGGCTTGTGAGAGTCATAGAACAAAACAGGCGTCATGTGCATGTTCCAGAGAGTTAGGACTTTACAGAAGTTTTTGTAAGAGGAACCGTCTCCGGGATCCGCTCTTGTTTCACAAACACAACTCTAGCTCAGCCCCCGTTAATCACACAGAGAAATGGTTGGTATCAGCGGATGCAGAAGAAATAGACAAATCCAATGCAACAACCCAGCAGGTTAGAAGTCTGGCATCACAGTGGGACTGAAGGACTGTTGGGACTGTAGGACTGTGTGGGACTGTAGGACTGTTTAATACCATTGAGACTATGCAGCAGCATAGAAACGAACACAGTTCATCTGAATTTGAATAAACCCACGTCTGAACTATATTAAGCCTACCAGCTCCCAGAGATTTTCTCCACATGGTCAAGAAGCAATTTATACCAGTGCAATGAATGGTCATTCGCAGACAAACGTAAAGTGATAGCAGGTTGCGCGATGAGACTGCTCCCAACTCTAATTCCCATATAACTGACAGTACTTAGTCATCCTGCGTCCCATCCAATGTAAATCTACCTTGTAGTTGTACTAGGCTACTTAGCCTTGACAAGGTGCACACTTCCTTGCCACGGTCTTATTTCTCCACTTACATAGACCCAGCCGCCAGTCCCTATGCAGTTTCCCTTTGAGAGCTATGCAGATGTTAGTTCTGACTGATCACACTCCTAATGTGTAGTAATTTCAATTGCTTCTCAGCCCACATCCTTCTCATCCGCCCGCCATCCCACCCTCCCACCCTTAATGTCAGTGCATCGCTCAGTGAGAACGCCAGTACCAGAAACCAAGTCTGTCACTTAAAATATAATGCTGTCAGATCTGTTTCTTTAACCTTGAACCAATTAGCTGTTGTTGAGCTGTAATGAGTCCTGACATCACTCCGTTGTGATGAAACCCTTAATTGCTCCGGAGAAAATTGAAGCTTTTGACATCACTGCTGACAGACTTTTTTCTTTTTGCCTCTTCCCCCCCATCTCTCCCTTCGTGCGGTTGCATGTGACTTGAAAGGTAGAGGAGCTTCACCGCCATCAGCTGTCCCGTCAGAGAGAGAGAGAGAGAGAGAGAGAGGGAGAGAGAGAGAGAGAGAGAGAGGGAGAGAGAGAGAGAGAGAGATGGCTGGATGTTCTGAAATGATGAGGCCATTTAAGCCTCATGATAGGACCTGGCTAGAGTGTCATTCAACAGGACTGTCAGCGACATCCACGCTGGTTTGAGGAAGAACTATGGTTGCTGATCAACATTGAGCTAAAGCGTATAGATCAGGAGTGTCACGTGTTCTCCCTCTCCGGCCTCTAGGTCACCAGGCTGCTGATTATTGCGCACACGTGTCACCTTCGTTGCGCGCATCAGCGCCTAATGACACTCACCTGGACTCCATCACCTCCTTGATTACCTGCCCTATTTATGTCACTCCCTTTGGTTCCTTCCCCAGGCGTTATTGTTTCTGTTTCATGCCTGTGCATTGTTCATGGTTCTTGTTTTGTATTATGTTTTGTTTATTGATTAAATGATTCACTCCCTGAACTTGCTTCCAACTCCCAGGACACACGTTACAGAATAACGCTTCACTAAAGGGAAGCATCAGGGAGTGTTTTCTTTGTGTTGGAGGTGATGTCGGGTCCGGATGTCAGTACCGGATCTACCATAGAGGCCTCAGCCAGTTCGTTGGACTCTCATACCTCAGCTGGCTTGACAGGTTCCCATGCCTCAGGGGGTTCGACGGGTTCCCCTGCCTCATCTGGCTCGACAGGTTTCCATACCTCAGCGGAATCGATAGGCTTCCATGCCTCAGTGGGCTCGACAGACTCCCATGCCTCAATGGGCTCAATAGGCTCCCATGCCTCATCGGGCTCGATAGGCTCCCATGCTTCAGCGGGCTCGATAGGCTCCCATGCCTCAGCTGGTTCCCATGCCTTGACCGAAGCTTCCGGGAGTTTTCAGCCGGCTCGTCAGGCTCTCATGCCTCAGCCAGTTTGTCAGGTTTCTGCGCCTCAGCGGAGGCGACCAGTCTGCTCCTGTTCCCCGGGATCGTCCCATTGGTTGGCGTCCTGTGGCTGGAGCCGCGCGCCGGGGAGGGGGTACTGTCACGTATGCTCTTTCTCTGGCGCTCTAGGTCGCCATGCTCCCCCGCCTCTGCCAGATCGTCAGGTTCCTGCGCCTCAGCAGAGGTGACTGGTCCGTTCCTGATCCCATTGGTCGGTGTCTTGCGGCTGGAGCTGCGCGTCGGGGAGGGGGTACTGTCACGTGTGCTCCCTCTCCAGCCTCTAGGTCACCAGGCTGCTGATTATTGCCACACCTGTCACCTTCATTACAAGCATCAGCGCCTAATGACACTCACCTGGACTCCATCACCTTCTTGATTACCTGCCCTATTTATGTCACTCCCTTTGGTTCCTTCCCCAGGCATTATTGTTTCTGTTTCAGTTTCATGTCTGTGCGTTGTTTGTGTTTCTTGTTTTGTATTATGTTTTATTTATTGATTAAATGATTCACTCCCTGAACTTGCTTCTGACTCCCAATGCACACATTACAAGGAGACTATGTTGTGGTTTTAGGATGGAGGATGAATTGCTCTATGCATCCCAAATGGCACCCTATTCACTATAAGGTGCACTACTTTAACCAGAGCCCTATATAGGGAATAAGGTGCCATTTATGATGCAGTCCCTGGCTCAGGGAAGGACACTATACACCGCAAGTATTCAGACCCCTTGACTTTTTCCACATTTTATGTTACCACCTTATTCTAAAATTGATTTAATAAAAAATGTTCCTCATGAATTTACACACAATACCCCTTAATAAAAAAGCAAAAACTGTTTTTTGGTTTTTGTTTTTTTTTGCAAATGTATTAAAAATAAAAAACTGAAATACTTTATTTAGATAAGTATTCAGACCCTTTGCTATGACACTCGAAATTGAGCTCAGGTGCATCTTGTTTCCATTGATCATCCTTCAGATGTTTCTACAACTTGATTGGAGTCCACCTGTAGTAAATTCAATTGATTGGATATGATTTGGATAGGCACACACCTGTCTATACAAGGTCCCACAGTTGACAGTGCATGTCAGAGCAAAAATCAAGCCATGAGGTCGAAGGAATTGTCCGTAGAGCTCTGAGACAGGATTGTGTCGAGGCACAGACCGAAAAATGTCTGCAGCATTGAAGGTACCCAAGAACACAGTGGTCTCCATCATTCTTAAATGGAAGAAGTTTGGAACAACCAAGACTCTTCCTAGAGCTGGCTGCCCAGCCAATCTGCGCAATCGGGGGAGAAGGGCCTTGGTCAAGGAGGTGACCAAGAACCCAATGGTCACTCTGACAGAGCTCCAGAGTTCCTCTGTGGAGATGGGAGAACCTTCCAGAAGGACAACCATCTCTGCAGCACTCCACCAATAATGCCTTTACGGTAGAGTAGCCAGACGGAAGCCACTCCTCAGTAAAAGGCACATGACAGCCCACTTTGAGTTTGCCAAAAGGAAACTAAAGACTCTCAGACAATGACAAACAAGATTCTCTTGTCTCATGAAACCAAGATTGAACACTTTGGCCTGAATGCCAAGCATCACGTCTGGAGGAAACCTGGCACCATCCCTACGGTGAAGCATGGTGGTAGCAGCATCATGCTGTAGGTATGTTTTTCAGCAGCATGGACTGGGAGACTAGTCAGGATTTAGGGAAAGATGAATGGAACAAAGTATAGAGATCCTTGATGAAAACCTGCTCCAGAGCGCTCAGGACCTCAGACTGGGACGAAGGTTCACATTCCAACAGGACAACGAACCTAAGCACACAGCCAAGACAATGCAGGAGTGGCTTCGGGACAACTCTCTGAATGTCCTTGAGTGGCCCAGCCAGAACCTAGACTTGTAACCAATCTAACATCTCTGGAAAGACCTGAAAATAGCTGTGCAGCGACGCTCCCCATCCAACCTGACAGAGCTTGAAAGGATCTACATAGAAGAATGGGAGAAACTCCCCAAATACAGGTGTGCTAAGCTTGTAGCGTCATACCCAAGAAGAATCAAGGCTGTAATCACTGCCAAATGTGCTTCAAGTAAGTACTGAGTAAAGTGTCTGAATACTTATATGAATGTGATATTTCCGTTTTTGCAATGAAATTTGCGAACATTTCTAGAAACCTGTTTTTGCTTTGTCATTATGGGGCTATTGTGTGTAGATTGATGAGGATTGTTTGTTTTTATAGACTTTAGATTAAGGCTGTAACGTAACAAAATGTGGAACAGGTCAAGGGGTCTGCATGCTTTCCGAATGCACTGTATGGCCTATGTTTGGAACAGGACCGAGACTGTTGTCTTTTCGAGGGTTATTCGCTATTGCCCTGTGTTTTGGTTGATCATGTCACATGACCTGGATTTTAACCTTTATTTAAAGCCTTTTCAAGAAATTAGAATTACACCAAAAATGTAAGAAATTGTCTGAGGATAGTGCTGGACCATTTGACATTAATGAAAAAGAGGAAATTGTGATGAAAATGTTTTAAATAAAGGTTCAAATCCTGGTCATGACATGATCAATCAAAGCACAAAGGCCTAACTATTATGATTAACCAAAACTGAGTGAACTCCTCCTAGACATAACACCTCCTCCAAGTGACAGGGATGTACGGTGATATCTTATTGTTTCCAGTTTCATTTCAATAATTCATTAACAGGTGGCCCATGTGACTGTGACTGCCTCTAATAAAAAGCAACGGATCCCTTTGAAAAGAGCCTTTGTGGCATCGACATGAGTCAGAAACAGTTATTCTAGTGTCAAAATTGACTACAAAGTGTAAACAGGATTATTTTGGTCAGTCTCGTCTAAAACGAAGTTTAGAACATCCATACCTCACAACATATTAGCCGCGGCTTTGAAATCTAATGTGAGATGTAAATCTTCATCTAGAACAGGATGATAGAAATCCTTAATACTTCATGTAATGATTTTTCTATTTGATCTAAATTATTCCTATGTAGCCTACACTTTCTTGTTTTGAACTTCTAATGCAAGTTGGGCAGGTGTGGCTTCTTGACAATTTATTTTACCTTAATTTAACTAGGCAAGTCACTTAAGAACAAATTCTTATTTACAATGACGGCTTAGGAACAGTGGCTTAACGGCAGCTTTTTACCTTGGGGATTCGATCTTGCAACCTTTCGGATACAAGTCCAACGCTCTAACCACTAGGCTACCTGCCACCCCAATGATCGCAAGAGCAGCTGCTCACGGTTTTGACGGCTCCAGTGCAGTTCCACCTCTGACACAGCCAAAACATCCACTATGCAGGTGTCTGCTATCACCGGTTAACGCTTGATCTGATTGAATCCAGGGGTTCTATTCAATTTGTATCGCTGAATCGTTATAGGTTGCCGATTGAAATGTAAAGGTAATTTCCGATTGAGCTGACATATGCAGCGTTAAATGTGAATGCGGATTGTCTTTACATATTCATCACGCTGTAATGCTGGATTTCCAGCGATATGGATTGAATAGAGTCCTAGGCCTATATTGTAGACTACTTAGAAGTCTACTTGACTCAAGGTGACAAAATGTAAATTCTCAGCAGAAGGTCATACAAGCGGGTTTCAACTCTGTCTGGGCCTATTTTATTTCCAACCAATCAGTTTCTGATGGAAGGACTGCTTGATGGAGGTGTAAATCTAAGCGCACATTAATAGACTGAAACACACCTTATGTTATACACTTACCACACTTGCTTGTCAATTCGTATTAGCTGCAGCTTAATCAAAGTCAGGCCGTTTATCTCACATAGGCCTAATTGAACAAAGCTGACGGCAGCTTATTATGCTTACCCAATAATAATGCACTAAATCACAGATTGGGCACATCATTGCATGTTGCCACACTTCATGAAACACATTGAGCCAAAAATGACAGACATTCGCCATTGTCGCTAAATAGAACTCAATTGATTGAACATGAAATTGACTTCGATATGATTGAAACAGCCTTCAGAAAGTATTTACATAGTGTTATGTTTGGGGCAAATCCAATACAACACATTACTGAGTACCACACTCCATATTTTCAAGCATAGTGGTGACTGCATCATGTTATGGGTATGCTTGTAATCACTGAGAACTGGGGAGTTTTTCAGGATAAAAAATAAACAAAATGGAGCTAAGCACAGGCAAAATCCTATAGGAAAACCTGGTTCAGTCTGCTTTCCACCAGACACTGGGAAATTAATTCCCCTTTCAGCAGGACAATAACCTAAAACACAAGGCCATATCTACACTGGAGTTGCTTACCAAGAAGACCGTGAATGTTCTACTTGAAAATCTATGGCAAGACCTGAAAATGGTTGTCTAGCAATGATCAACAACCAAATTTGACAGAGCTTGAAGAATTTTGAAAACAATAGTGGGAAAATGTTGCACAATCCAGGTGTGGAAAGCTCTTAAGGACTTAAGCAGAAATACTCACAGCTGTAATCACTGCCAAAGGTGCTTCTACAAAGTTTTGACTCAGGGGTGTGAATACTTATGTAAATTAGATATTTATATA
This sequence comes from Salmo trutta, assembly GCF_901001165.1. Classification (NCBI taxonomy): domain Eukaryota; kingdom Metazoa; phylum Chordata; class Actinopteri; order Salmoniformes; family Salmonidae; genus Salmo; species Salmo trutta. The sequence continues at coordinate 39,593,768 of NC_042960.1, read as the reverse complement.
TTTACTTTTCAATACCTTTGCTACATGGTCTTCAACCATGTTCTCACTTTCTCATTATGTGTTATTGTGTGTAGATGGTTGAGAAAGAAAATCTATTTAATCCATTTTGAATTTAGGTAACACAACAAAATGTGGAATAAGTCAAGGGGTATGAATACTTTCTGAAGGCACTGTAGGCCCATGTAGCCTATGTAGGATACCTTTCAACGCAGTCATCTCGGTTTTAATTTTAAGCATAATTTTATCGTTCATCTGTTTGTAACAATTGCTGTTAGCCTACTTTGGCAACTTTGTATTTGTAGTCAACGTGTTCTGGAGATAACGGCAGTCAGAGTCAGACAGATAGCCTAAACGCCTTGATTATTGCGTAGATATTCTGTGAATAAGTGCCGCGGAATGGAAAAATAATAATTTAATGATGCACTTTGGCTGCTTTATGAATGGTCTGGATCACTCGTAGATGTGCGATGGTTTACATTTGAGTAATAATTCCCCGATGATCTTAACGTCACGAAGGCCATGGGAAACGAGGCCCAGGTATACAGTAGATATTCCGCTGTTCCTAGTGAATCCTATATTCATATCTGACTCTTGGGTTGAATTGTAAAGTGGTTCAAATATTTTTGACTATTTCTTTTACAAAAAATGCATCGGTCTGACACAATTTGACAATGTCAAAGTTTATGAAAATATACATATTGTTAATATCATAGATGAGCAATGGAAAAGGAAACACAAGGCTAAACTATGGTATGTCTGGTGTGGGCCAATGTCAATTGCACTTGTTGAACAAGTTTTAAAATTCCTTCCCCTGCCTAAATACTATTTCAAAGGATATATCCTACAAAGTGCAGATTATTGGCTCATGTGGTTAAATCGGCTATGCTACGAATACACAATAGTGCATTTAAAAAAATTATTAATAGGGACCATATTGGTTCATTTCACGCCTCTAGCAGTAATTGTATGGTTTGAGTGTATGCGACAGGTCCTACACCACAACGCATGCCCACAATCACAGCTTCTGCACAATCCCAATTCGCATTTTGCATGATTCTAACCTTATTACTGTTTTCCCTTATTCACAAGCTTTGAAAACGCACATCTTGACAACCCACCATCTTGCAAATTATCACTTTGACACCCAGCCATCATCACGGGACAAATTTAAGGATCCAACCAATGATAATTAAGGGAGGATACCCAAATGCGTAAAATACACCACCCATCCCGCCTCTCTGTTTGTGCAACTGTGCGCGTAAAAACGTGCGCGTAATAGCCAAAGCCAACCAAGCCACCATCCAAGAGCCAACCAAGTCCCCTCGCACGTCTCGGGCGCATAATTACTGTAGAAGTGTTTTTATTGTTTGGGATAAAAACGATCTGGTGATATTCGTGTTAAGAGAGAGACGCACGTGGCGTAGTAATGAGAGGGCCGAGGAGAGTGTAAGTGTTACCTCATTAAGATAATGACTAAGATATCGCAGCCATTACATCAGTTGGAAAATGCAGCAGCGATTAAAGAGGGCCAACACGGTTGGTTCCTCGAGGCAACGAGAACAAACCAGCCCTCTGAAGCCCGTCTGTTCTGTTCTGGCTAATGTGTGTCATGGCAATGAAAGGCCTGAACATCTTCGTTTTATTTTTAACACCCCTTTCCCTTCGCCTTCTACAACCAACCAACCAACCAACCAATCGCTTGGTATTGTCAATAATAAGTGCTCAACAAAATAGTATAGGTTACTATACCTTTATCAAAAGCTGCATGGACAGAATTTCCAAGGTTATAAATCAGGTAATACTCAGAATATTTCTGGGGATATCATAATTGGTATCAATATGCAATGACCCGTGTGTGCAGCTGATTTCATATGCGTGTTCTGCCTATAGAGTGCAATGTATTTAGCTAAATAATAACACAAAATCGACAAAGCATATCTGCTTGAGCCATGCAAATGTTGAATTTACAGTTTGATCTTTTAAACTTTTTTTTTTACAACACAGGGAACTTCGGCTGGTTAATTTTATTCTGCAAGCTTTACAGCTGGAATCCTAGTTGCTACATATACATGGATGATATATAGGCCTAGCCATTGATTCTTGAAGAATGTAACTTGTAAATGCTTAGTTTAACTGTCGTACCCCATCAGAACCCAAAATACAAGTTTGTTTTACTTCAATGTTTGTAAACAATGTAAATGTAGACAAACACTGTATAGCCTCAAAACATGGTTGAAACTATAATTGAGATATCATGGATGGTCAGTCCTTGCATCCTTTGCTTTCTGTTTGAATTTGAGAGTGGTTACATTTCTCCAGGCCCATCCATCAGCTTTTTACCAAAACACAGGTGGGGTGTCCGCTGTGTTATTGTTTCAATTAAGGATTCTAGCTTTGAATATTTTGTCTGCATGACACACTCACGGACATTGATTTTAATCTCAAATCATGGTGCAAATTGGTAGGCCTGTTTTTTCAATAAAAAAAATATATTTAAAAAAATAAGAATTTTAATCAACATTGATTTATATTTTAGTTGGGCCAGCATAAGTGGTTAACTTTATGATTTCTTTCTATTTGTTGTAAATTGTGAATATTTTTGTCATTGTTGGGATCATCTGAAACGATCCGACATAAGAAAGGGGGCCACGGCTATAGTCGTTTGAACATGAGGGGCCACTGCCTATTAATGCACATAGCGGTTGAATGGCTTATTATTAATGAATTGGAATGGCGCACCCATCCTTTGCCCAGAGCAATAAATAAATAATGTTTAGAAGCCATGCATACGATAAAATGCCTCCTTATTGTTGCTAAATTGGACATGTGTGCAATACTGCTGATGAGCAGACAGCTAATGTAAAAGCAGATCACATTTAGTCAAGTTCATTTGTTTTCTATGAATGATTACCAATCAGTCCTAAAGGTAAAAAAAAATAAAAAATGATTTTGTGCATCGTGCAATTCGATGGCATTTAGGCTATTTCTTCCTAATAGCCTACATTTTCTTATTTTTCCCCTAATAGCCTAAATTATACGAAAAAGAAAATGTATACCCTAATACTAGCCTTACTCATCAAAATGTTGCAATATAAATAATGATGGTGTGCATCAATACAAATCTGATTTGCCATACAGTGTTCGTGTGAATACCTCATTGGTCCCTCGCCTGGGTGAGCATACATTGTTTTATCTGTTTGCTAGCTTTTAATTGGCAATCTAATGGTGGACCACTGAACTATCCCGCTTTTCTATCCTCAAATGGGAAGAACGTCTGACGCTTCTTGTGTTGAAATTCACCAATGACCGGCTCTGCAGTCTCTGTTGTGAATACCAATTAATGCATATGCAAATAACGCTGCAGGAAATATGAGAACAAATTATTTGTTTAAGGGACACATAATCCCTATATTTGAGCCATCGTCGGTCTATGTTTATTTTCGTTCTTTTTTTCAAGAGGTACCTTTTGTTTTACAGTTTAAATTTCATTGGGACAGTCACGTATAGCCTAATAAAGACAATAGTCCAGGTTATTTTCTTATTTCGTTGCTAAACTGTGAGGAAACTACAATTGGGCTATAGCCTACATAAAGCAGCCTAGCGTTCCCTTGTCACTGTCGAAACCAGCAAAGGTCAACTTGGCTAGAACAGGAATTTAATAACACAGTAATCAGCAAACGATTCACCAATTAGGGAAGCCCAAACAAACGTGCCCCAAGGCGGTTCCATCCGAGAGTCAATTCACTTGAAAGCGGCCCCTCGCCACTATTCTCTGGGGGATGTGATTATACTTTAAAGAAAAATACTATTCTAATGTTCATTTAATTATAGTCCCACGTGGTATTTAAAAAAAAATCTCTGTCACCGATAGCAAACATACACGTTGTCCCAAATAGAAAATAATAAGAGTATACAAGACCCGAGATAGGCGCAAATGTCCTGTAGGCCAGCTGATAAATGTTTTTAAAATAAATAAAAAATGGCTTTGATGTTTTGGGCAATAGCCCTGACAGGTCTACCGGTTTATATCTTGTTGTAAATCCCAGCCCTCTATGGCCCTAATAAGTCAAAAGGTTTCGCTTATTAGGCTACCATAAGCATAAAGGCCTATCTGAGTCTGGTTTAAGTAGGCCTAGTCTAATATTGTCCTTTTTGTCCTTCAAGAAATTGTAATACATGTTCCGTTTTCACTTTTAAATCAACGGATAATGCCAGAATATGGACAACAAACAATATAACATTTCCAGTGATATGTTGTTTGTTAACAATTTTTTTTCTTTAGTTTTAATGTCAGTGCACTTTTTAATCTCTCACGCTGAGATGCCTCGCGCTTGCTGTCTGTCGGGTGCGCTTGTCTCGAGCGTTGTGCTCGCATAGAACAGCTGCTGCGCGAAGACCACCTTCCCGATTCCCAGGGTACCAACCCAGCATCTAATCAAACCATTCATTCTCACCATCACATAGAGAGAGCTGCCTGCTGCATATGCATATAGGCGACCGAGGGTAGACTACAGTTCTCGCCAAATGAATGCGGTCACATGATAAAGTGAAAAGTAGTCTAAAGAAAGTCCTATTTGTAGTGCCGATTAAATCATGTTCGATTAAATAAACATGTAGGCCTAGTCCTAACTTTGAATCTAAAGGTGATTTTAAATCTATAGGAAATAAAATAAATAAATTGTAAAACCTGAAATCCGGGCATTCGAGATGAAGATTTCAGATTAAAGACTAAACCCCCAAAATTGTGACGTCTGATATTTGGTTATGTAGGCTACTTAAAAAATATATATAGACCTATTATCTTTATAAATCGTGCTACATCGGTAATATTAAGAGCTATCGTTTCGTACGGGTATGCTAGGCCTCTTAAACTAATTGACTGCACATTATCAGAATGCAAACAAATGTTTGTCTTGGTATCTCGTATTAACCCCATAGGCCTACGCTTTCAGACTGCAGAAATATTAATGCCACATGGCGTTTTGAATGTTTGGATGACAATGAAGTTCAGGCTGGTTGCCCCCGACGTCTTTCACATAGAAGTATCCGAGAAGAATCATTTTAGTATCATTCCGTCTTTATTCAACCCTTTCTCTCCATCTAATAAACTTTATAAGTTTATTTGCTAGTATAAGTGTATTTGTACAAAAAAAAACTAAACAAACAATCAATCAGACATATGAACAGTCCTTTTTCTGTCTTGGCCTCGACTCGATGCTGGCTCTCAGTCATATTCAATATTACATCCTTTTACTTCTTCTGTAAAGTTGTATTTTATATATTGTTTTTTTTTCAAATGTATTTTTCATCGTTTGTTCAGCGCAGTTAGTCACATCACATGTGGACCAGGTTAAAACTGTTTTTATGGAATCGTCTTGTTGTTGTATCTACCGCTGATGCTGCGTGCCGGGCATGGCGTTACCGAGCGGGTTCAATGCCGGTTGCCCCCCAGGCCCAAGGCCATGGATGAGTACTCTCGGGACAAGAGGCCTCTGGAGACCGGGATGTGGTTGCTGCGGAGTCCGGTACATACTGCTGTACATTGCTGCGGCTGCTGCGGCTGCTGTTGTGCTGTCCATGGTGCCCAACAAGCTCGGGTGGTAGAAATAGGGCGACGGGAACATTCTTTGTAAAGCGGAATAATTTCCGGCTTCAGCCAGTAGCTCTAATCCGACCGCTGTCTGTCTTTTCCACTTCGTCCTGAAATCAGATCAAAATACAACAAATCAATTATTTAACTGGTTCAGACTCTGAGAATTCCCCAAACGGACCCTTAATTGGTACGATCTAATTATTTGCAGCATGAATCGGTGATTATGCCTTTAATTAGCCTAGGCAAAGGATACATCCAAGAAAAGTTAGGCTTTTTCAAGTGCGCAGTGCCTATATTTAGTCTATAAGATCATAGATTCATTTCAGATCATTACTCCCTCACTTGATCCTTCACGCTAGGCCTCACCAAGTGCACTGTAAACATTGGCAGGCTAACTTTAAGATGGTAGGCTATAGCCTATTTAGGCCTATACAATAATGTATAAAAACGTAGGCGTTTTATTACTATCGGCTATACTGAACGAGAAAGAAAACCGCAGGATTTTCAAATGATTGCAGTCATACCATATTTCGTCATTATATTGTGTTGTGTCTGTATTTATTTTGGCTACTATATGGGCGCCGGCGCTGTTAACACTAATCTTGGCTGACATTTGGGGAAATCTTAACAATGATGCCGGAGAGGCAAATTGTGCATTGTCAACATCATGTAGCGACTGTTCAGACATACTTTTATAACCCCAGAGGGATGTGTATTTCAATAACCAATACCATGTAATAAAAACTGTGTGGGTTAATCTTGTAAAATAAATATCCTTATGTGTCTAGGTCCATGGCAACCATTTTGATTAGACCTGTTTAACTATTCCTCTTGATCTGTTCTAAAGTTATTCTATTGTACTGTATTGCATTATATTCGGTTCTATCTGTTCAGTAGTCCTAATTGTCTGAAATCCATGCAGGTTGTGGGCCTGCATTTAAAGGCAACAAAAGCCTAATACAAAACAAAAAAATACACTTAACTGCACATCAACCACAGGCCAACTCCTATTAATTATATTCCAGTCTAACGAAATTAACTAAAAGACAGCACATGCATCCACCTTACATCGTGTTATTATAGGCTTACATTACTACAGTTATTAAAATGATACAACATTATTATTAGTAGGCTATATTCATGTAAATAACATCACCACCAATAAAAACGATCCTAATAATAAAAATAAAATAAGCTCATAGTAATAGCCTAATAATAACAGAGATGATTAAAAAACAAAAACATTGTGAAGATAATGAATGATGTTCTATAATAGGTGACATACCGTCGGTTTTGGTACCAGGTTTTCACCTGTGTGTCGGTCAGGTTGAGTGCTGCCGCGAGGTCCATGCGATCCTGCACGCTGAGGTATTTTTGGCGCTCGAAGCTTCGCTCGAGTTGGTTGAGTTGATGGTCTGAAAAGGCCGTCCGTGCTTTACGAGGTTTTTTTGACCGTGATTGAGGACTATCTCTGCTACTTGAAATTTCCCGTTCATTCTCTTCTTTTGTTCCTGAATGGGAAAAATCATAAGTGGATAATAATTTTAGTTTTTATATAGGCCTAATTCAAGCCTCTATGGTTCAATGGGTCAATGAAAATAAATTAGCAACAAATACGTGTCCTATCAGTTCTGAGCCAAAATAAGGTCAAAATATGTATTCTAAAAATGAAAAATATAAATAAATTGAAATAAACAGTTGCTTTTAAACTTTGAACCTGTTACAATAGTATTTTATAAAGTTAAGCAACCGAGTTGAAACTGAAGTACTTCATTTGTCAGACAGCCAGCAAAAAAAAAAAAAATCTACGGCCAATAAGAAATCCGGACTGTATTTGTCAACTTAAGTTTTTAGCAGTAAAACTGGGAAATCGATATGTCAATCCATCTCTATTTGTAGCAGTTTCTGCAGCGCTCGTGATCCGCCCTCTAGGAAGAACAATAATCTCTCTAATTGACACACAAGGGATGCTCGCGCACCGGGAACATCTCGCGCCAGCCTTACATCTGTTTTCGATTCTGTTATGCTAATAAAAAAGGGCAACTGAAAATCAACCCTTTAATATCATTGTCTAATAAGACAGCCTTTGAAACATATACACAAGGTGGTCTACATTCAAGGCAGTTAGCCTATACTGTACACTGTGTTTGAGCTTAAAAATAACTATACCAACCAAAGAAGCCTACTAAATATCATTATAATGTTAATTTGAATTTCCATGTGCGTAAAATATATGACAAACAAAAGTGTTCTTCTTGTTACTATTATTGTTTAATTATTATGCCTATTGACGCAATTGACCTATTCAATTTGGTGGTTATTTTCCAATAACATTTTTCTATAGGCTAGGCTACTTTCAACTTTTTTAGGCACAGAAAATTCAACACAAATAGGCTTTGTATGTGAGCTTTGGATGTATTCTGCACACCATTAGCCGACTATGACAGCCTACCCAATAAAATACACGTTTTTAAGTACACTGAAAAGCTCACTTACGCCATCCAATAACTAAACCATAAAAAAAGCATACAAAACATTTCCATATAGGCCTAAGTGTAACCTAAATATTCACTTACCGTTGCATTTCATTTCCATATCGTCTCTTTTGTCCAACTTGCTCCTATTTTCATCTTGTTCCAACTTCGGCCTGAAGCCGTCCCCACTGTCCCTGGCATTCTCTGGTTTGGGGGTGTGATGGGGTGACTGTACGCTGGTGCTGTAAGGTGCGCACGCTGCCAGGGGTTTGCTGTCGCCTAAAATGTCTTTGATTAAAAACGAAGAGGTGGCAGTCCTGGGGGCACAGCCGGCCCCGGCCCCTAGCTGCTGCGGCTGGGGCGATAGTTGCAAACTCCCTGGTTGGTTGTGGTGGTGGTGGTGGTGATGTGGTAGGCTGTCTTGGAGCAGATGCGGCTCGGCGTGCTCCATGGTGACCGAGATGGGGGAAGAGGGGGCCGTTCCCACTGTGTCTATGTCCGAACATGACGGGGACGGGGTGGCCTGGCTCCGGCTGAAATCCGCTGTCCTGCTGTCACCGAGGCGGAAATCTCCGTTCATTAGCGCGGTGTTAACAGAATTAGTAGCGTTGGATAAAATAGTGTCTATTCCAAAGTTCGATCCGCTGGAGGATTCCATAGTAAGAAAAGGAAATAAATACGGTGATTTAAGTCTTCATAACAACATTAAATTGTATCCTCCATACAATTAAAAACTAAACGAAAACTATAAGAGAACATAAACAGAGGCACATGTACTCCTAAAAGTCAAACGAATTTAAGAGTTGAAATGGTCAGGAAAATAAACAAAAGCGAAATCCACGTTTTATATAAAAATACGGTCCAAGAATATGTTGTTACATTCAATAGTAAACCTGGCGACCAGTGGGTCTGTCTGTGTAGTCCACGTCCTTTTGTTATGGGTAATGAACTTTCTCTCAAAGTTGTGGTGTGGAGATTCGTACGGCTAACTCCTCAACATCACGCTCCCCTTTTGCTTGTAATCGTTCTAGTGTTGCTCTACAATTACTTCCTATACTGACGTCACGGCCACGGCGAGGGAACTAATATTTTCTACTTTATCATAACACTCTCCGCGTTTTCCTCTTCCTCTCCTGTCATTGGTTACAGCGTGACGGCCCCCGCACCTCACCAATCAGGGAGTTGTTTCTTTATCTTGACAATCTCTAGCCAGCCATTGAATTCTGGATGATCTTTTGAGCCATGCGTATTCGACTATGCCTTGGCATAAGCCTTCTTCATGTAAGCAGAAAAATAAAATCCGAAATTGCTGTGTTTAAAATGGAGTGTTGAATAGAAAGGAAATAAAATGCAGCACTGGAAATTCATTTGCGTTAGTATGTGTTTTCACACAGTATTTGTTTTATGCGCGAGTTGATTTGTTTGTATTAACAACAACCAAATAAATCTAACTTAAAGCGATTCGCTATATTTTTTCCAGCTACACAATTGCAAAATGCAAGAATGTCTACAACCCTATCGAAATAGCTATTGCAATATCTGTCTGCTAAATAACATGCATGACATGTCTAATATTTCAATGGTTTATTTCCGTGACATGGAATGCATGAGACAGGCTCATAGAATCTAGACAGGCTCATAAAATCTTACACTCTAAGAAAAAAAGGTTCTAGATAGAACCAATAAGGGTTATATTTCTTGCTTCATATATGGCACTCCTAAAGGCTCAATTTACTGTAGAACCCTTTTGTAGGGTTATTTGATCAGAACCCCAGGGGTTCTTGTTCACTGAACCAGAATTGGTTCCATTTAGAACCCTTGGGTTCCATATAGGGTTCTATATGGAACCAATTTCGGTTCTATATTGAACCTTAAGGGGTGCCATATATGAAGCAAGCATTTAACTATTTTCATATAACACTTTTCTAAGAGTGTAGAACGCATGGTTGTATTTTTGTGTCAGGCTTTTGTAACAGTATAGCTTATAACTTGAGGGAAATTGTGGGGTGAATATTTGCCTAGACACATTTTGTTGTAGACTATTTTCCAGATTAAGTTTAATCTTATTTCATCAATTGAGTATTGTATTGCTAGGTTTTCTATAATCCCAAACCTTACACCTAACCTACTATGTCTATTATACCAGTGGCAATACATTATAGGGATGTGAATGGAGACAGAGAGATAGTGATAAGACCTAGCGCGGTACATGTGCTGGTAAATGGGAGGAGTGGTAACTGTCATGACAGCACACAGTTCTCCACTCTAATTAGTACAGTAATTATGAAATGCTAATGAACGATCAAAGGTATTATAATTACACTACTTTCTGATGTGGAATTGAAGGACGGAGCGAGAACGTTATATATTCCTTTTTGGAATTAGTTCCCTTGACAGAATTGCATGCTGTGCGTACATGCTCTATATATTTTCTAGTCGGTTCTATTGTGTTCTGTTTGTGCTCGAAAAGATTCCTGAAATTCTTATTCTGGTATTTATCCTGCTAGCTAGAGCGACACATGTTACACCTGGGTCTGACGACGAGACGTCAACACTGGCATTTTTTCGCCTGCAGATTCTCTCTGTCTTTCTCTCTCTCTGTCTGTCTCTCTCTTTCTCTCTCTCTCTCTCTCTCTCTCTCTCTCTCTCTCTCACTTTGCAGCATGTTTGTAGTGTGGTGATGGTGGTTGTGTTTTCCCGAGCTGGCCGCGGCGGTACCAGACCGGTTAAACACTACTCTGCAACTGATCACGCTGTGATTTGGTGCTCGGGTAGGGTTCCACTGACAGACCAGCGTGGGGACTCATCATTAGGTTTGTAGTACTTTGATATTTGTTGTTCGACTTCAAATTAAATGCATTGATAACGAGAACATTGAATATCATTGATTTTACTTGTTTTTGTTTTTGTTTGTTCATTTTATTTTATTATGTTTAGTTGGATATAGACATTTTAAACCAAAATCTGATATTAACTTTGTTATTAGGCCTAAATTCGGAGCTAAAATGTGATATGTTGTGTGTTTGGGTTAACGACGATATGGAGAGTTCATAGGCCTAATTTAAAAACTTTTTAACACTTATAAATTGTACTGTTACAAATATTAATGAATAGCAAAAAAATATATTAATTTATTTATTAATGAATTATTAATATCATACATTTATTCATTTCATCCCTGAAACGGCTTAAACTTTGGGGCAGTTGATGAATTGCTGGGTTTATGAATATTATCGACAAGGGCAAAGACGGGGCTCGATGGAACTCAGCTAATGTTGTTCACTGACACAAACAAGATATCGACAAAATGGACATCGTTGGAAAATAAGCTCTCGTTAACATGTTCAATATTTGTAGCCATTTATATACAATCCAAGCGCCAAACAGGCTACGTATTCTGTATTGCTGTATTCAGTTTCTCAGTAGGCCTATATGCTATTTTGTTTCTGGCTGCAGCATATATTTTGAAACGATTTACATTTAACAATGGTGGAATTCGCAGTGATTTACCATGACAGGGTTACGAGATTTATCAAATAAAATGTCAAGATGTAGAAAGTAAAATGTAATATTTACACCGATTTTGATGAGATAGAATATGAAAAGTGATTCCTTGAGAGGGGCTCTTTGGAATGTGCTCCTCTCATGCGCCGCAGACAGCTCAGGCTTGATTAAACGAATTCTCGTCACAAGGCGGCGACAAATATACCAGATTATTATGCACAATAAGCTAATAATGCACCGCTTCGTTGCCTAATAAAGGTTTGCTATATGTCAGGTGGATTTCTAATTTATAAAATAATAAATCAAATGTGATCATTAACGAAACTTTCATGCTAGGATTTGTTGATGTCCACAGAAATGCTGACCCATGTTGACTCCAATGCTTCCAACAGTTGTGTCAAATTGGCTGGATGTCCTTTGGGTGGTGGACCATTCTTGATACACACGGGAAACTGTTGAGCCTGAAAAACCTAGCAGCGTTGCAGCTCTTGACACGGTGTGCCTGCACCTACTACCATGCCCCGTTCAAAGGCACTTAAATGTTGTGTCTTGCCCATTCATCCTCTGAATGACACACATTCACAATCCATGACTCAGTTGTCTCAAGGCTTAAAAATCCTTCTTTAACCTGTCTCCTCCCTTTCATCTACACTGACTGAAGTGGATTTAACAAGTGACATCAATAAGGGATCATATCTTTCACCTGGATTCACCTGGTCAATCTATGTTATGTAAAAAGCAGATGTTCTTAATGTTTTCTATACTCAGTGTACAGGATACAAGCGAAAAAACAAACCAGAACATTATCATTAGCCGAAATACATTTTAACTTGTTCAAGTTTAACTTGATTTGAGTATATAAGTAAGTCCAAAATGGATAACATTATGTCAAACACAAGGCTGTGTTGTGGTATGTATTGAGGCAACTAGGCAACTTTATTAGAATACGAACGATCTAGAACACATAGTTCTAGTTCACGGGTTTTTCATGTAGCCTATTTAAATCAACCACCGTGTGGGAGAAGAACAATCCATAAGCAATGTATTATTCTATTTACCTTTCTTTCTCTAAAGTACAAATCACTACAGACGACCAAAGCGATGGTAAAACATGTCAGTCAATCCGTTGAAGGGAACATTGCATGTTCATTAACAGCCAACTAATTGAAACGGCAGCAATCAATCGCATTATTAGGGTTAAGGGCGCTGCAGGAACAAATACATTGAATGCTACCAGTTAGGGTATCGTCTTATTAGCCTCAGCGGATTGTCGATGATGGGACAGTGAAATAATAGTTTGCACTGCATTGATTATCTCGCTGCTCTGCGTCGAAGCTGTCACTCCAGTCCACTGCCGATCTGAAGTCTTTTGCATTGGCCAGTTGCAGCATTTATATGGAGACAAGCCACATTAGGGGTCAATCACTCCAGGCCAGCAAGGCCTACCAAAGCCAGGCCAGCTAACTAAAACAAACAGTTTAAATGCATGATATAAACCTACAGATTATCATAGGTATTTATTTTTTATAACAGTATGTTGTGAATATTGCTTCAAATGTTGGTTGACGTTTTGACTGCACAATCTGTCAAATGTCCTGTTCAATGGCCATTTAAATTATAGGCACACTAGCCTTAATATGTCTAATTTGAGTTCAACCTTCTATTAACTGTTTCACCATATCATAATCCACAGTGTTTCCTTATCATTGTTAAGAGGGTTTACATTTCCTCAGCCCCCTCAGTAGCCTATAGCAAACAGTGGCAGGGTCAGACGGTTGAAATGACAAATGTTGCCTTTAACCATTTACTTGACAGAAGAGTGTAGGCCGATGAAGTATAGAAAATGATGTATATATTAGGTGATATTATGTATCTATTCTATTGACTCACTTCCAGTTGATCAACATCTGGTCACCAAATATCACACTTTACATGCAGGGACAAATGACAAATTATGCATTTAATCATTTGCATTACAGTAGAGTATTGTTCTACTGAGGTAGAAAAGTAAGATCATTTTTCATAAGTCAGCGCTCCATTCAAAAAAATGCAATATTTCTGCTTCAATCCCTCCGGTATAAATTAGCGCAACTTCAGATGACAAATAGACCTACTCATCAAGACTCTCACATTTTTCCCACACATTTTATTTAAAATGAAACTCCACTAGCTAATTATAACATGTATATGTATGGGGCATTATCAATTAATTAGGCTAATTAATATACATGAAATTGTCGTCTCCCAAAATGAGTGAAATGGATCAGCCTTTTTACAATCTTTCAGTTAGTCCATGACCAGGGTGACATTTTATAGGCCTATGCTGATTCAAGTTTTAAATTTTTTGGGGTAAAATTTATGTTATTTAAAAAAAAAAGTTGTCAGGTTAAATTACTTATATAATGTTTAGATTTTTCTCTCAGCAGCACACACATACTGTACGTTAACTTACAAATCGTCTTACATTTTTATGTGGGGTGAAAAGACACTGTGAAAAGAAGGTTTTGAAATAAACATATATAGAGAGTTGAAGTCAGAAGTTTACACTTAGGTTGGAGTTATTAAAACTTGTTTTTCAACCACTCCACAAATTTCTTGTTAACAAACTATAGTTTTTGCAAGTCGGTTAGGACAACTACTTTGTGCACGACACAAGTAATTTCTCCAACAATTGTTTACAGACAGATTATTTCACTTATAATTCATTGTATCACAATTCCATTGGATCAGAAGTTTACATACACTAAGTTGACTGTGCCTTTAAACAGCTTGGAAAATTCCAGAAAATTATGTCCTGACTTTAGAAGCTTCTGATAGGCTAATTGATATCATTTGAGTCAATTGGAGGTGTACCTGTGGAAGTATTTCAAGGCCTACCTTCAAACTCAGTGCCTCTTTGCATGACATCATGGGGAAATCAAAATAAATCAGCCAAGACCTCAGAATTTCTTTTTTGTAGACCTCCACAAGTCTGGTTCATACTTGGGAGCAATTTCCAAACGCCTGAAGGTACCACATTCGTCTGTACAAACAATAGTACGCAAGTATAAACACCATGGGACCACGTAGCCGTCATACCACTCAGGAAGGATACGCGTTCTGTCTCCTAGAGATGAACGTACTTTGGTGCGAAAAGTGCAAATCAATCCCAGAACAACAGCAAAGGTCCTTGTGAAGATGCTGGAGGAAACAGGTACAAAAGTATCTATATCCACAGTAAAACGAGTCCTATATGCTCCAAAACCTCCATAAAAAAGCCAGACTATGGTTTGCAACTGTACATGGGGACAAAGATAGTACTTTTTGGAGAAATGTCCTCTGGTCTGATGAAACAATAATATAACTGTTTGGCCATAATGACCATCGTTATGTTTGGAGGAAAAAGGGGGAGGCTTGCGAGCCAAAGAACATCATCCCAACCGTGAAGCATGGGGGTGGCAGCATCATGTTGTGGGGGTGCTTTGCTGCAGGAGGGACTGGTGCACTTCACAAAATAGATGGCATCATGAGAAGGATGTGGATATATTGAAGCAACATCTGAAGACATCAGTCAGGAAGTTAAAGCTTGGTCGCAAATGGGTTTTCCAAATGGACAATGACCCCAAGCATACTTCCAAAGTTGTGGCAAAATGGCTTAAGGACAACAAAGTCATGGTATTGGAGTGGCCATCACAAAGCCCTGACCTCAATCCTATAGAAAATTTGTGGGCAGAAATGAAAAAGCATGTGTGAGCAAGGAGGCCTACAAACCTGACTCACTTACACCAGCTCTGTCAGGAGGAATGGGCCAAAATTCCCCCAACTTATTGTGGGAAGCTTGTGGAAGGCTCCCCGAAATGTTTGACCCAAGTTTAACAATTTAAAGGCATTGCTACCAAATACTAATTGAGTGTATGTAAACTTCTGACCCACTGGGAATGTGAAGAAAATAAATAAATGCTGAAATAAATCATTCTCTACTATTATTCTGACATTTCACATTCTTAAAATGAAGTGGTGATCCTAACTGACCTAAGACAGGGAATTTTTACTAGGATTAAATGTCAGGAATTGTGAAAAACTGAGTTTAAATGTATCTGGCTAAGGTGTGTGTAAACTTCTGACATCAACTGTATACTATATATATATATATATATATGTTTTAAAAGATACAGAAAAAGAAATACAGAAATAAGCTACTATCATGATCTTCAAATAGCTCTACAAACTTGAAGAAGTAGCCAATAGTATACCGGAGTAGCCACAACACACTCTTTTAACATGCTAATACATAACACAAGCGTGCCCCTTCTCCCTTGGACAAAATACTGATATAATCATAAAGCAACTGACAGTGGACAGATTCAGACCTCAAAGAATAGTCTGTAGATTAGATTTACAGGAGACCTGATCGCTACTGTAGTAGATACATGTTTGGTGTGGGTGTGATAGTATTATGGAAAATATCACCCTGAATTGCTACCACCAGTGAGAGCTACTGTATTCTTACAGTAATTAGAAGTAGGTAGAATTAGTGGAGGCTTAATTATTGTTACAAATGACTAATAATGCTTGTAATAGTTATGTGGCATAAATTAATTGTCAGTACTCTAATACTTCATGACAGTTCAAGTAGATTACATTTCCAGCAACAATGTGATTATTTAATGTGTTTACTTTTTAAAACAAGCTCTCAGTGCTGTCTCAATGAGCGCATGTTGACATGAAGCAGGGGATGACATGACAGTTGTGTGGTTAGGGTTGTTGTGACATTGACTAGATGTCAGAGACGTTCCTTTCAGATGGGCCACTTACCAACCGGAGGGGAAAGGTCAAGGGTCGGCCAATAAATCTCTAAGGACTTTTACAACCTTTTTATTTCCTCACTAACATGTTGTTGACTGCTGATGCTCATTAAAACATGAACTTGTTTAGCCGCTTTAAAGTCTGAAGGAAGGAACAATGTCTAATGTGGATCTATGGATATTGTGTGACTGTGAGCTAGCGGATGCTTGGCAGACATCCACACACCAATAACTAATTTATACAAGTATTATCAGTGAGATTATTACAGTAATCACACTACAGACGGTTTGGTTGATTAGCAACAAAATTGGCTTAGATTGTTGACAACATGTTAACTAAATTTCATATCTAAATGTTTATTGAAAACATAAATACATTTGCACAATGAGCACTTGTTGTCTCTGAAATATATCGTTAGAGTTGTTATTTAGCTAGCTAGCGAATTTTAGCTATATTAGCATTGGCATGAAATCAGTCAAAACACTTCAAAACAAGACTTGATATCAAGAACAAGATAAAACTAGCTGAAACTAGCCACCTACGATTCCCCACATGGCAGCTTCTTGTCATTGTTGCTAGCTATCTGACCGTTCAGAATCATGACAATGTACGGCTTCATGCCCTTTTGATTCGCCATTTTTGTGACGTTGTTAGCCAACCTGTCTATAGAATTGTTTTATAAAATATGTAGAACATCCTCCATGTGAGCAGGCTGGAAAAGACTAACATGAAGTTGTTATGCATCAAAATTCAACTTGAAATAATCTCTTAGGAGCTGTGGTATTAAAGGTATTGAGCTTTCAGTGCAATGTGACATTTGCAATGCGTTCTTTCCAGATCCCAATATTATATGTTTTTTCATTCTTTACCAGTCTTTTCTGTGCCTGAATTTACTCTGTAATAAAACATGTGACATTCAAGTTTAATTTGAAGAGCGACCAAGTATTAATCTAAGGTACACATGGAACAAAGATAATAAGACAGGGAAGAGAAGAGATACTGTACTGTACTGACGCCTAGGGTCATGTATGAGACAGACATCATGCACATTTCAAATCTGATTCGTAAATAAACATTTGTGTGCCTCTTTAGTGTGTGTGTTTGTGGATTTATTGTGTGTGTGCGTGTGTGTGCGCGGGCTCCCCATACAGTTTAGCCTTGACACTTTCTGTTCAGACACCGTCACTGTCCCTGTCATCAAAAGACATGTGGGGCCTGTTCTTTCCCTTTTCCTCTTTGTTAGTTTTCCACATTCATCCAGTCTTTAGGTACAAGATGCTTAATGGTCAGAGATGCTTAAGCAGTGGAGTGCACATTGATTTGAGTGAGCTTCCGTCCCTCCATTCTGTCTTGCATCATGTCCACAGCCACAGCACTTAATCGCTTAATTACCTAATCTGTCATTCAGAGAGGGAAAGGCAGCACCCTCCCCCTACCGACCTCCTCACGTGATTGATCCATGCTGATGGCATCACAAAATAATTACAGCACGCCTCCTGATTCCATAGCATATTGACGCATCGCGAAGGTAATCGGGGGCTCAGAAGGACTCAGTACCATTTCCTGTTACATGAAGTCCAAACGAGAAGAGAGAGGCAAGGAGGTAGGAAAGATGGAGGAGGAGCTATGGATGAAGAGGAGGAGGAAGAGGGGGAGGTTTGGGCAGTGGACAATAAGAATTGCTGGAGGGGAACACGCGCACTTCGTCAAAACAATGCAAGTGATTTTTTTCACCCAAGCCAACAAATGGCAGCTTGATTTTGTCCAACACAGGTTTAGTCAATCCCTATGGGTTATTTTCTAGATTGGCATCATAGCTTGACAGACAGGCTGTTGGAGGCTAAATGGGGGATATGTTTTGTTTACCAGAGATATGCCCTCTACTGCTGTCATCTGGACTAAATATAGACAGACACCAATAGCAATTATCTGCCTTCTGAAAACCAGTTGAGACATTCAACCTGGCTGCTAGTACTTAGATGCTTAGACAGGGGTGTACATTTTACCAAGTGGGCCTATAGGCAACCGTACTGTATAAATGTCCTATAACGACAACACAGGACAGGCTACATGTTACTAAAACCAATTCTATTCTGACCATACTTGACTCTAATAGAAAGCGAAGCTGCTGGTTTTGTATTTTGTATTGTCTTGTATTTTATTGTCACATATACCAGACAGGTGCTGTGAAATGTGTTGTTTTACAGGGTCAGACATTGTAGTACGAACTAGGGTTAAGCGCCTTGGCACATCGACAGATTTTTCACCTTATCAGCTCGGGTATTCAAACCAGTGACCATTCGGTTACTGGCCCAACGCTCGAACCATTAGGCTTCACACAGTAAAACGTATGCTTATCGTAATACCACACAAGCCTTGCTGATGGGATGTTCATTGTTTCAAGCTGCTCTCAGTGTTGTGTTTCAGACCACCACCTCTATCACCTTAAGCCACATCCAGTACCACTCTCTGGGAAACATAAAAAAGAATGGAGAAGTTGCTATTATCCACGAGGGGAAAAAATGCAGGCTTAGAATTATTCTCAATGTCATTCATTTATATTTACTTATAAATTACAGTAATTTATACTTACTTATGAATGAAATAATTACTGTAGAACAAAATATTTTTGAATTTTGTTTAAGCTGTTCAAATGAAAATTGCATGCAGAAATTAAAGGCACTGCATTAACATTGCTATGTTGATTTTGAATGAATTGCAGCCATAGTCATTATGTATTTACATATGCGATATAAATGAGAAAATCAAGAAAAATGCTGGACAATCTGACTGTGTCCGCTCAAAAACGGTCAAAATGTATCCACTCAATAAAAATATAGGTAATATCACTAAAAATGACTTATTATTCTTTATTAACTGTGTCCAGTTGTCCAATTAGCGTCTAATAGCAGATTCCCATCATTCTCAGTGGTAGTTAGCATTAACACCATGTTTGACTAAAACAGCCCTAACGCCTAAATTAATGAACTCAAATCTGGATATATCTATATTGGATTCAATGCATATTTGGTTGTCTGTGGTTCCATGGCAACTGGCAGGTATGGAGAGGAGAGGATAGGTCACCATTACATCACTAATGGGGTTGCCATCCTGTAGCTGTACAGGGGTGCATTGTGGGAGCATTAATATTCATGGTGAAGAAGCGTTAACCATCATTACCTGTCTCCCTTCTCCTGACACACAACACTGTCAGAAGGAGGGAGGATCGGCATGGCGCCACACGTTACCCATCCCTCAACTCACTGACAGCATGTTCACTCCGTGCTGGCTGCCATGGTGAAAACAAGGGAAAAACACAAACAACACAATGTAAATTGTGAGTAAACAATGTACATATGGTATCTGCACCTGAAGGGACCAACGGATCTTTCTTACCAGGCAGAAGCAAAGTGGAGAGACGATGTTACTAATGAACGTGGGCAAAACACAACTGTGAATAATGAAACAACACTGCATTTTGCAACAGAGGGAGAGAGAGAATAAAAGGTGAAATCATACAATGAGCAGAAGGAAGAGGGGGAAGAAAAGAGGAAATAGGGAAAGAAAGCAAGCAATGATTAAATGATCAAAAGCTGGCAGAGAGAATGTGTATGTCACTGTGAGGCGCGCTCCTCATCTCCCCGCCAGTAAAAGTTAGGTTTCAAGCGCTGTGTAATTATAGCAGGGGGATGTCAATTTGACATTAATACAGCCAGCAGAAACGCCCTAATTGGCCTCAGAGGAGAAAGTGAACCAGAAAATATATTAACATTTTAAAAAAGCATATTTTGCCTAATCCTTTCACTTTCCAACAATATTTGAAGACCAAAATGCCCCAGGCATGAGAATTTAAATGAGCAATTTTGTTTTTGAAGGAAACGGCCAATGAGACAGAAAATAGACTAAAGGGAAATCATTAGTGTATGAGAGCTCCTGCCTGACAGGCCGGCCTTGCTGACTGGCTGGCCTGTCACTAGGACTCTGTGTTCAACCGCTCCACGCTATGAGCTAAGCTGATAACATGAAAAGACCCATAAACGTGCAGCCAGAAGTCAAAGCTTATTATCTCAAAGATTCAAATGCAGGGATAAGGATGAAGAAGAGGAGGGAAAAAA
Organism: Salmo trutta; assembly: GCF_901001165.1. NCBI lineage: Eukaryota > Metazoa > Chordata > Actinopteri > Salmoniformes > Salmonidae > Salmo > Salmo trutta. The sequence continues at coordinate 39,573,297 of NC_042960.1, read as the reverse complement.
CCTAGGAGAGTAGGGGGAACAGGAGGCAGGTCTAGTTCTTCTTTCCTGTAGGATAGGAAAGAAAAAAAACTGTCCAGATCAAGGTAGAATAGAAGTTGTAATAGGACCCTGTTACCTGACACAAACATGTGGCAGCAGCGCTGCCGGGAAAATATTGCAGCAAATCACAAGATCACACAAAAACAGAGAAGATAAAAGAAAAAAACATTGCAAGATGGCAACAAAGGTACGTCCCATATGGCACCCATATGTCCCATATGGCACCCTACTCCCTATGGAGGCTTTTGACCAGGGCCTATAGGGAAATAAGGAATAGGGTGTAAGGAATAGGGTGCAATTTAGGATGCGTCCAAAACTGCTTAAAGTAGTGAGGGGGATGTGATCTGTGATGTCCCAGTGTCCAGGTTGATGTGATATGACTGTCTCAGAGAAACACAGCTAAGTGAAGTCAGACAGCGTTAGCCCACTCCCCTGGTGATGGAGCAGCTGAAGCAGTCATGGCCCCTGGCACGGCGTGGCACTGCAGGGCAAACTGCTCAGCCAACTTGAAGACTGCTCAGCCGCTTTGCCCTTTTCAAACACAACAGAGGAGTGTATGTTCCAAATGGCACGCTATTCTCTTTATAGTGATCTACTTTTGACCAGTACGGCCCCCTATAGTAATGCACTACATAGGGAATAGATTACCATTTGGGAGGCACACAAAGGAAGATGGGAATGAGCTAGCCGGTCAGCTTTAGCTCAGTAAAGGAGGCCAGGTTTATCACCTCTGGCTAAAAGAGAGGGAGAAAGAAAAAAGAAAGCGTGAACGGTTGACAGAGGAAAGTGAGAACAACAACAGATCTCAAACCCTGTCTGTGTCTCTTTAGTGCGACAACAAAGGGCACATGATATTCCCTCTCTCTCTCTCTATGCTCTCTCAAGATACTGGTTTGTTGGTTGGGCAGAGGTTTCGTACTGCTGCCTGCCTGGCACATAAGGGCAGTTGCCTATAACCCCTTTTACACAGAGGCCTTTACCTTATTTTTGTATACAGTGCGTTCAGAAAGTATTCACACACATTTACTTTTTCCACATTTTGTTAATACAGCCTGAATTTAAAATGGATTAAATTGAGATATTGTGCCACTGATCAAAACACAATACCCCACAATGTCAAAGCGGATTTTTTTTTTTCATTTTTTTTCTTCTCAAATTAATAAAACATTTA